>NC_143020.1:57861006-58161631 GCF_055824585.1 Amblyomma mixtum
CTTCCTTCATTTAGCGCAGTTGTTTTTGTATTGCATCTGTTATACTGCGTGCAGCACACGAAACCTATCTTTATTACACTTTTTATGTGACCAGGCACAGAAAAAGCGAGAAGGCAATTGACGTTAATCTTGCAGTTAGTTAAAATGATTCTTATACTTTCTAACCATTACAGCTAGTGGGCACGTGTTTACTCGAAACTCTGAGTCGGTTGCACTCCTCGACTGCTACTGATGGCAGAACAACAACATACGCGTGTTCCTAGGTAATCTCGTCCTGTGTATCAATTTAACTGAAAGGGGGTCCGAATAAAGTTGCAATATGCCTAGGATGATAAACGACGCCGATTCACAAATATACTCCAGCAAGAATTTTTTTAATCCGTTTGGTAGAAACTGAGTTATTTGTAGTCATAATGTGAATTGACAGGTCTTCGCGCCTCTCTCCTCCTCACTTTTTGCGCGCTCTAATGTCGGCGCTCCTCCACCGCCGGCGCCACCCACTCGGTCCCCCCGCCGGCCGCCAAGCGAGCGGGAGGAAGGGGCGGAGCTTCCGGCTGCGGCCAAGCAAGGCCTCTCCGCTTGCTCCGTGACGTCACGCTAGTTGCCCGTCCTCCGCTCGCCGCTGCGGGGGTTTGCCGGCAGTTTTCAGCGCATTAGTTTACTATCCGAGCTCCAATTGCTATAGTAATGAGACAATAAACATGAGTTAGCGACTGAAGAACAGCTTTTTAACCGCGTGCTTAATTTCGTTTTATATCTACCGTGTTAACGTATTATAATTTGTTTTCTTTCGTGACCCTCGCGATACACTTCGTGCTGCAGCTAAGTGATTCGATTTTATAGTTTCATGGTAATACTTGTGACAAAGCACTGCATTGCTACAGTTCCTTCTCTTCACTTCATCGCAGTTAGTTCATATTAAGACCAAAATATTATTTCCGAGGCAGCATAGCAGTGAATTGCAGTAGAATGCACGAAATGCAGTATCTAGCGGAATCTCATGTATTGTACAGCTTTTTGAAAAAACCGCAAGTTTTTTTGCCATTTCCGAAGGCGGATGACGTGCTAAACATTGAAATAAACAAAAACAATTAAGTCATGGAAAAGAGTAACCTGACGACTATGTGAACATTTTATTGCTCTCGGTGCCTAGCATTAAGATATTTCGATTGCTAAATTTTTTTAAGCTGCCTGGCAGCTAACTTCCGATTGCTGGCCTAAATGGCATCATTCTTCAATTTCAGTGCTAGTTAGTGCAGCCTCACCATGCCTATAGTCAAAGATACTGTCAGATCTGGAAGGTCTGTGACAGCAGATTTCACATATGGAGGCGGCTCAGTTTCTTAACTAAGAAACATTGAGGACTTTTCGTTCGCAGTGACTGTCCGAAACTTGGTGTCGCAAAAGTTGACTAGCTTGATTTGCAATACTTCAAACGAAGACACTGAATTTATAGACACTGAATTTATAGGACACAATCTGCCAAGCAGTGTCTTTACCGCAGCCGGTTTGCCTTCTTTTGACAATCTTTTTAAACAAATTGTAGTACTGAAATATTTTTGGAATAGCGCATACAGACACATATATACGAAACCGGTACCGTTGAGACATGTTCCTCGCTATCATAAACCGAGAGTGCGCACTCACTACGGCAAAGCAACTAGAAAATATTACGTGCCAGCTATCTTTAACGAATTACCGGATGATTTATTTTCTTTAACCACCCGTAAAAACTGCGTGTTGCTGTTCAAGCGTTAGAGAATCTTTAACATGTACTAAAATCTTATCAGTGCTTTTTCATTCTTTCCGTGCCAAAATTTTTGTGTTTTTCATGTTTACGTCTTTTAATTTTCTTTTGCCTCTGATGGAGCTCTGATGTAGCGCGAAGATTGCCGCGGCTGCCGGTTGTCGCCGCACAAGCCCACTTGTGGCTTCGGCGCTTCCGTTTCTTTGTATGTTCAGATTATGCTGAATAAAGATTATTATTATTATTATTGTTTAGTGTTGGGCTTTTTAGAACATAAGATAAGCAATCAAAAGCGGTTAAATTGCAGTTACTTATCTTGGAACGCATGGTTGGCGTAAAATCCTTTCTAAAAAGTTTTCTGCGTAAAAGTTTTCTGCGAGCTTCATTCTTGGGAAAATTAAAGACCCCAACTTTTTGGCCACCGTCGTAATTTCCGTGGCGCCCATGCACACAGCACCGGCCTATGTTGGTGCGGTTATAAAATGAGTGTGTTTTGCTTCAGCACCAGATCATGGTTTAAACGCGCACAAGTTAAGAGAAAACAGTCTGATGACCTGCAGCTCGAAAACTGAGAAGCCGGAAAAGAGAAATGTCAGTACGTTGGCTACCTAACCTAACCACAGGGGCACGATCCACCCGCGTCGCCACCCAGGTGCCATGCTCCTGTGCTGCATCCGCCTGCGTTTCACAGAAGTCTCCCCATCGTTCGCGGCAAAGCCTTTCGCGGTCGGGCAGGTCGGGCAACTAGTGTGACGTAGGCCCCTGTGGAAAGGAGGAGTGAACAGGCCTTGTCCATGTCAGCTGCGTGACGTCAGAAATGGACGTCACGGCGAACCAATCACGGCACTTCGCCGCCGATGCAAGGATCGCTGCGTTACGCATTGCGAACGGATTTGGGCGAAAGCTCTACACCGCAGGTCGCCGCGAAGCGTGGAAGCGCGAATTTTTACAAAATATACTGTAAATGCTTGGTTCGCTTTTGAGGTCCTGTACACGGCATGACCACTCGGTGGTCAGTATAGGTTTTTCAGGGACCCTTTAACCCAATTTACCGCGCCTTCAAGGCGCCTTCCGTGAAACATTTCTTCCATTTCGTTGGCCGAAAGCGGATGGCGAACCGTTGTCCACTTCACCTGTCGCTGCGATATGATCAACACAGCTTCTACCGCATCGTCGCCCCTTTGTATGTGTACGATTACGGGTATTGAACTGAATCTTGTAAAGGCAGATATCTCGGGATCCATGGATGTTAAAGAATTCCAACAAAATTAACAAACATGCGCGTCACCCACAGTGTCTTTACAGTTTATTCATTTATTTTATTTAAAAATACGGGAGACAACTATTACCCCACTCCGTGTCTGCATATAATGGCACAGCCTGTGTGCGTGAAGAGCGCTCACGTAGTCCCAATAACCTTTTCTTTAAAGGTTGCAAGCCGAATTTTGAGCACTCTGAACCCTAACGGGCAATTAGAAGTCTCTGAAAGGCACACTTTTGGAGAAATAAATGTTGGCTTGTATTGAGAGGGTACGACGTTCTTATCACAAATAGACCAAAGAAAAAAAAAGAGCATGGTAAAGGAGGCCAACCTTCAGTAAACCTGCTCTTACAGTATAACAATGCTAGCATGTGCCACGTATTTTTGCCAGAGGAACGTAAACAGGTACGAGCATCACTGGAATGAGTCATACAAAGCTACTGAGGTAGATAACAGAGCTCAGCACAGACGACTCGCTATAGGGGATATTCAAAATTCCGCAAGTGCGCTTTCCCGCATAACAATGTTGCCCCTAACAAGATGGCCGACTTCGCTATAAAGGAACTACATGGGCTTCAGGACAGGCGCTAAAGGTGTGGATAAATGTGAGAAACGTATTTTGGAAGAATCAAACAAAAAAACAGTCTCTCTTGCTTTGTTTCAGCTGGAAACGCATGGTCCGCCATCTTGTTGGGGGAAACATTGTTATGCGGGAAAACGCACTTGCGGAATTTTGAATATCCCCTATTGCTGCGCGCAATACTTACTTGCCCATGACACGCATAGTTTCTCCATGTATGCGCCTTTCACTTCAACTTGACATAGGCGTTACGCTTTTGTGAAAGCTGTATTAGCATTTCCTCGAGGTTTTCCCCAAGAAGAAGCTATGCAGAGTCCACGTTTTATGCGAACAATACGCGAGCCAAACACGAAACCTAACCTTCCCGGCATTCCTGAACCGTTTCGTGATGAATGAAGTGCGATGGCGAATGCCCTCCCTGTTGGTAGTGTTGAGAAACTTACACAATAGTTTTTAGGTGCGTGAAAGGGTTAATGCAGCCCTACATCACTTGGATGCCAGAAAACGCTTTGCATCAAATGTGAGCTGAGTCGTTTTAACCCACATCCTTCGCAGTTCGGTTTAAAGGCGGAGGTGAGCATGCGCAATATCAGTCCGCGGCGCCGTGCAGATAAAACCAACGCAGCTCTTCGTGCTTCAGCAGCGACGTACGAAATTAACAGCGTAAACACTGTTCTCCCTAAAAATGCACGGTAGTCACTCGAGAGGCTGATGCAGCGAATGGCAGTCTCGTATTTTCTGGTTTCATACCCTGGTTAGCGTTGCCGATCTTGGATTTGTTTATACGATTAATCTCTTCGCTATTGGTTCTTTTCGGTGTTTTGCGGCTCGCAAGTGGCAGAGAATTACAGCCCCATTTCCTTCCTCAAAAAGCGTTGCATTCAAAGGGCAACGCATCGCGCCGAACGGGTGGTGCCGTTCCATGGACTCCGTGGCAGCGCTACAAGACGCTGTCGCGTTCCACTCCTAAAGGCGAAGCTTAAGCGTCATTAATTGGCAGTTAATTAATGCCCCAACAAAAATGCGCAGTGAAAAATCGCGTAGCAGAATGAAGCACTAAGGCTTTCGCCTTTCACCACTTTAGCCGCTAAAGTTCCTTGTAATTTTTTTATAACTAGTAAAGAACAAGGCCATCATTTTTGTTTGAGGAAGGGGAGCCTTGCTGGAAATCTTCAGCAGTCTAACTAGGAGAACAATTCCCAGTTCGCCGCCGCGGGGGCTCAGTGGTTATGGTGCTCGGCTGCTTTCCCGAAAGACGCGGGTTCGATCCCGACCTCGGCGGTCGAATTTCAATGGAGGCGAAATTCTAGAGGCCCGTGTACTGTGCGATGTGAGTGCACGTCGAAGAACACCAGTTGGTCGAAATTTCCTAAGCCCTTCACTATTTCATCCCTCAAAGCCTGGGTCGCTTTGGGACGATAGACGCCCCAAAACCATAAACCACAATTCCCAGTTCCACCACGACGAACAAAGTGAGTTGAGGTCACATGAGGCGTACAAAAGCTGTAACAGTCACTGCTTCATTGTTTTAATTGACTCAAACTGTTACGTCGGCCACCCCGCAAGCGACCTCCAGTCGTTTTGCCCGTGGTATCCTAACCGAAACAATATGAGGGTAAAAAATTCAGTTTATTCCACATGCCGATGCATATTTACTAATATCTTGCGTACAGGGAAAAAAAAAGACACGCACGATATATGGCCGTTAATTTGTAATTTCCAAAGAGCGCTACACGGCTTATCTTGTAGCTCCATTTAGAAGCTCTTCATTTTTGATGCTTCATTTCCAATTTACACCTGATTTGCTTGTCCAATCTGGTAATAGGGTAGGTGCATGCCAAATATGGCTGCTGAACTACGCATAAATTGTCATTTTTTCACAATAGAACGCCATTTTTCGTAACTAGGGAATTTTTTATTGCAAATGGGGGAGAAGCGGCATTTGGAGGTTGGCAGCACTGCTGCTCGGTTACTTCTGGCAATTACGGTACGTGATAATGTGCGATCTACAGCCTATATCCGTGACAACGCTTGAGGCTTGAGTAGGCGCGTAGACACCAGCCGGACCTTGGCAGAGAGGAAGGCACTGTGTGTGGAGGGGCGTACCCGCCCTTGCCAAAGCCATGCTGATACCCGGATGACGTTGCACGTGGGGCTTCCTTCTCGCACACTACAGCCTTCTCCCCTTCCCGTTGGTTTGGTCTTCGGAGGACTCTCTCCACACGCGATTCCACTCCCAGTCGCATTCAGCACTTCCCCGGGGACGGTCAGTCGGTGGACAGTGACACCCGCATTGACGTGGACTGGCCGTGGTTAAAAAAGATCTCGCAGCATCACTGACACGTCGACTCTGGAAGAAGACTTCGGCACAGCGCGTCACACTTCATCCTGCCTGCCAGACCTGCACGGTAAGCGCAAATGACTTCCTACCAAAGTGTCATTTGTTGCGCAGAGCGGTTCTAAAGATTTTCTTATAGCGTCCAGGGTCTTTCACGTAGAAATGATGGGTGTGTGCCGGAAAAAGAGATGATGTTCGTGTTTGGCCACGTTTTTCGCTTCAGCGCGTAACATGAGCAGTGCAGGCCGCAGTGGGAGACGAGGATCTCTTTAGACACAGCGGCGGCGGCCTTTCTCACTGCTCCGCAGACAGCAAAGTGGTGCCTCTATGACGCTGGAAGCGTTAACAGCGCTGTGTAAAACTTCACAATGTTTTCACTCATTGAAGTCGTGAGTGTAACTGCCTTTAATTGTTGGGTGCGCTTGACCACGTGTGCTACTTCGCTTGGCTCCACGGGTTCTCAGACTTGGTTAATAAAGAATGCTATGCAGTTTTGTTGGTAGCAGACTATGTTTTCTTGTCTTGTGCGTTTTTTTTCTTTGTCGCCTTAAGCAAGGGTGTACCCTAGAGATGCTGCCATGTAAGATTCTAGCGACAAGTAATACGTTGAAGCTCATATATAATATTTTTTCTTGAGTTCGTGCTTATGAGTGCGCACAAAATAGTAGAGGATGGGTTCGCCATACAGCGCCGAAAACCAAATTGCATGGCTAAGGGAAGAATACTATCCTGCGATGTTGGAGCCCCGCAGCGCAAGTGTCATTCCGCAGCAGAATATTGTCCCGAAGACGATAGTGACGAGGCCAACACGTTTATATAAAAGATTATACTCCTCCTTTACCGCTCAGCGAGAGAGCGACCCCAGGAGACATCCCTCGCAAGTACACGATTAGATTTCAGGGGAGAAAGTGGCGGTCAAGGCATTGCATCATCGACAGATGCTTTGTTTCTCGGAGCGTGCGGACACAAACCTCGTTTACTCACCTCGCTGCATGGCGCAGTCACAAGGCAAGAGAACAAAGGCCTGTCTCTTTCGCTTCCGTGCATAGCTTTGGTTGCAGTGCCAGAGAAGAATGACCTTGAGGGTCTCAACCATGCTTTCTCAGTCCACGTGGTCCGACTCATCTGCGCAATGATTCACGTCGAATTGATAGCAACGGTCAAGTTAACAATAAGGCCTGACTGTTCCGAGTGTTAAGAGACAACAGGCGTTGAAAGACCCCGCTATCTTAACTAGGGTGTTCTGATTTCTGAGTTATCAACGGCCTCATTTCGTAGGCTATTCCGGCAACTTTTAAACCGCTTACACCAACCAGCTCGGATACGATCAGTTTTGCAGTTCCACTGCCCCAGTTTCCTTATATTCCTGAGATTGCAAGCTCACAGCTTGCAGTTACCGTGCTGATTAGATTTAGTGTGATAAGATATTCGGCACCAGAGTGGCCATGGTTACACGATTGTATCGCTTCAGGACGCTAAAGAATGGCGCTGCTTTCTGGTTGGTGGAGGAACCCAGCACCAGAACGCACACATGGTTAAAACCACAGTAGGATCGTTACTGAAGCGCATGTGGACGCGGCTTTGCGTGTTGCACGATCAGATTTGCTGCATGCGACAGAGCGGACGATTCCAGTGTTCTAATTGCTGCGCCCGTCACTACCGTCCGTTCCGCGTCACAGACATGTGTCGCAGCAAAACATGAAGATACCTTGCGGTAGAAATACACATACTGATTGTGCAGAAACGCGGCGGATTAGGTGGGATATCGACACAGTTGTCTGCTTGAGTTTCCGTATGGTGAGTTTTTTTTTCCGTTGTTCTGGATGTGGAGGCCAAGTACCCGGAGTGTGTTTACCTCCGGTATGGGCCGGTTTTCCAGTGTCACAGTGATGGGGGCTGTGGGGCAGTTTCGTGTTGTGGGGCGGATTATGAGGAGCTCCGACTTCTCCGGTCAGCAGGAGAGTCCGATGCTCCGCGCATGTGTTTAGGTGAGGGTAGGTGCGGACTGTAGGGTGTTCTCTATGTCTCCATCACTGCCATGGGTGGTTCATAGCATGATATCACCGGCATAGAGTGTATGCCGTATGTGAGGGATGGTTTGCAGGTTGCGGGCAAGGGGAATGAGAGTGACATTGAAGAGGAAAGGGGAGAGGAAAGACCCCTGGGGGGTTCCGACCCCACTAAGGGTGTATGGGGGGGATATGTTTGAATATAGGTGTACATACGTTCACCTATGTTCAAGGGGGAGATAGCCGCCATGATCGCTTGATGGTCCAGGCGATCAAAGGCCTTGGAGAGATCCAAGGCTAGGACAGCTTTTGTGTGACCCGGAATGAGGGGGTCGAAAATGTCCTGCGTGAGTTGGCGCATGGCGTCCTGTGCAAACGGCGGCACGTTTGTGCGGATAAACGCGCACAAACTCCATGAAGAAGCCTACGTCACCCGCCGCTTCTTTCGTTCGAGAAACGTGCAGATGGTGGCCGACAGCCGTTGCCGCATCGTCGATGTCGCATGGTGGCTGGGCGGCAGTGACGGATCGGAGATGCTGGCGCACAGTCGCGCGTCCCTTCGCATCGACAGTGTTGTTTGCGCCGGTGTGCTGCTCGAGGACAGGGACTACGCACGCAAGCCCTGGCTGATGACGCCGTTCCGGAGTACGCACACGACAGGGGAAAAGAAGAGGCAGGACAACGCTGCACACGGCACAACATCGGACGATCGTTGAGGCTGAAGTCTTGGCGCTCCTGTCGAAAGGAAGCACGGGTTAGTGTAGTTGGTTCAAAGGTTAATTTCAAATCTAGAAACTGCAAGGATCCCTGTTGAGGCACTTCATGCGTAAGCTCTAGTCTAGTCCTGAAACCGTTGCTCGAGTATAGTTGGTTTTGCACTGTAGCATACGCCGTGTCAAGACGTGAGCAATGCATGAAAACATGAGGAGCACAGAACTCTATGTACGCGGCTTAGTTCTCGTGCCAGTGTGTGAATACAAGTTAAGAGTGTACAAAGCTCTCCCCTGTCCTTTCTTGCTGTCGCTTACCTCTACACTTCTCCTCTCTATCCTTTCCCTTTCATTTGCGCCGGCTGCAGCTCGGGTGCTTAAGATATTAGATAGCAATTGCCGCGGCCGGCAACACTCTTTTGCTTCAAATTGTCTTCTTGTTTTTTTCTTTTAAAGTAAACCACTACCACCACCACCATGGAGAAAACAATACTTCTGCATTACTGGTCAGTTTTTTTGTTTATACATTCTCACTGTTGTGCTCAAATATTGGAGCATTAAAACAGACTTAAGGAACTTCTTCGTTAGCCCGCAGACTACTGTGGTCTGCACCAGCCTTATTTTGTGCATGGTATGATATTCAATATATCAGGACAAGTGATTATATTTTGCTACGCTTATGTAAGCGTTGAGGTTCTGTTTGTGCTTTGTGATTAGTCCTGCTCTGCTAGATGCCTGGTTGTAGAAACGTTTGCGTGGCTCTGCGATTATTCGTACTGTATGAGTTTGCTGGAGGAAATAAGCAAAAGTAAGGGTCAGCTTCATTTCGTGTGAACTCTCGTGTGCATTAACACTCTCCTAGAATTCCTGTTTGATACAGTTATTAGACAATAATATCCACTGGCTAAATTCCCACCTTTTTTCTCTTTTTTTGTGTCCCATTTTCCCTCATTAAGGCTGTCTGCTGCCAGAACTACTTAACAGTTGAAAATCTACTTGGGAAAAAGAATTGGTGTGGTGTCGTGGACGTGGTAGGATGAAGTCGGCTTTCCTAGTGTTGCTGGCAATCAAGCAGTCCGTGGCTAGGGGGGTGTCCCTGGCCGTATTTTTACTGAGGGGCTAGGAGCTTGGGAATAATTGCAATTGGTGATCACTGTAAGAAGAATATGCAGGGTGTTTCACCTAAGACATTGCGCAAGTTTTAAAAATAGGCTGTTTGAGTTAGTTGGTTAGTTGCCCCGCCTCGTTTTTAGCGTGTGTTTCTACCGAATGAACAGCACGGTGTTGTTATTGTAGTGTTCTAGGGGCGGCTAATGGGTCAGTTTGTGGATTGGCTGTGCACCTCTAGTGAGGTGCACTCCTCATGACACTTATTAGGGCTTCAATTCCTGGGCTGCCCTGGTCGTGGCGAAAGTTAAGCGGTGACTCATATTCGGAGGCAGGAGATTACTGGAGAAGTATTGACATTGATAAGATCACACAGATCAGACCCCGCGATGGGATGGAAAAACAACTTCAGCGCTTGGCTGCGCCCGCATGAGTCTCGTTTATCACTTAACCTCTGTACTAATCGTCGGGCAACTCATCAGCGCTACAATTATTCGCGTGCGGACATGCTGTTGAGAAGAGCCCTCTGTTGTGTCGGAGTTCATGGTGGCTCTGCGAGATGCTTTCCCGCATGGCACGCGTCTGACATGCTGACGGAGCCCCTCTGTGTCGCTCTCCTCAGCACAGGCGCGGCCAGTACTCATGGGGCGTGCTAAACAAGGTTCAGTTCAAAGCGCCAAAGCAAGCAACCATCGAAACTGCTATCTTGCTTTTGCACCTGTTGCTGCCTGCTCATTGTCTGGTTTGGGATGCATTGAACACCAACACGACGTTTCGAAACCTTACTCGGTTTCTTCATCACGGTGTGACCAGGAGCAAGTTACAGCTTGGCTTTGAACTCAAACTGCGGATCTAGGAAGAAGGAAGGTGTAAAAGCCGAGGGGTCAGCTTGAGGCGCGTTGGACGGTGGGGGATATACAGACAGGAACCACAGTGGGGCTGGCTCTCAGCGGTTCATCAGAAGGCCTGGGTCATTACCTTGGTGCATGCAAACCCAAGAGCTTCCTTCGAACCGACACCGTCCCTTTAGGAAACCATCCGTGGCATCGGGGCGCAGCAAAGACCCCCCACCCCAGCTCCCCGAAGGGGAGTTTGCAGAACAGTAACCTTTCCGGTTTACTGCAACGTCCTAAGCGCCTGAAAAGCACGGGGGTCATAACTGAAAGTGTTCTAGGAAGGCTCCGGGTTGGCACGTGCAGGAAGGGGCTCTGGGGTCCTTCTATTTTTTTTTTTTTTTTACTTCGGAAGAGGGTTTTGTGGTGTGCGCTATCAAAGTTATAGGCCGGGACGCGCGATTCGGAGAGCCTGTCGCTTTTGTGGAGTTTGCTCTGGGCATCTCATTTTGTAACTAATTTGAAGACTTTTTTTATTTTGTGTTTTGGGAAGTGTTATTAATATTGTGAAAGTTGAAGGGGGCAGCACGCAGCAAGGAACCAATCGTGTTGAGGCCTGCTGCTATTTGATGCTTCCTGAATGCGAGATGGACTCCCGAGGGTTTAAAACCATGCCCGGGAGTCCAATCCGTTGTTCTGTGCTAAGTTTAGATGCCCTGCATCTTCGGCTACGCCGAGGAGGGAAAATTTCCCTGCCAGTTACGTATTATTTGTCACTGTCTAATGTGCTGCACATTTTGGTAGATCTCCTGTATAAAAATTTCAGTTCATTTGTCTCGTTACCTCTCGTTGTTGCAAGTCGTCATTGCACCGTCACCCACGGGCCACCTCAGGGGCGAGGAGCCTTCAAGTCAAACCGTCCCTGACGACGCACCCCTGTTGTAAGGAAAATAACCGCCGTGGCTTTACTGAACGGTTCGAAGGGGGCGTCTGCTGAACGTGCCGTGCCTTGTGCGCGTATTTGGTTTGGTGCCCAGAACAGTAGTTCCCTTGAAGTCTATCCTGGAGGCACATTCCTTTCAGTGCTCGGCCACTGTGAAGTCAGCGTTGTGCGGGTTCATGCTTTCCACGAAATACTTCGCTTCCCCAATGGACAACACTAAGAGCAGGATGTTTTGTACACAACCGCTCGGACCTTTTTTCTGGGATGTCGATTATTCCGGCGGGGGAGGAGCCATTCCGTGTGGCTTGAGTATTCTTCGCACCCCTTCTTTTCAGAGAACAGGAGTCGAGGTTTCCGAGGTGCCTTTTACGCATGGAATCCATACGTGTCTTTCCCCAGGCTTATGCAGCTTTGGCTTATGCTTGCGCAGGTGTGGAATTTTTTTTTTTTTTGCTTTCAGCTGATATGTGGAATCAACGGACTGGGCACCTTTTTCTTTGGAGGTCAGCAAAACTATTTGGCTCTCTATTAATAAAATAACAAAGGAAAATATGTTGCTAGCAGTGACATCTGCCATCGAAACCTGAAGTACCTGAGCTTCGACTAGCGTCAGAAAAAGTGCAGAGGAAGGGAAAGAAATGGGTGAGATAGATGGAAGAGATAGCGGTATGGAGCCAATGTACTCTATATACAAATAAAAATGTTCAAAATGAAAGAATGGTTCCCATAATCGGTTTCACAACACTGCGGAAAGCTGCGATTTGCATTCGGTGCCCTCGGTCTATATGTAAGATTCCTTGCAATTTTTATAGCCGTAGTTTTTATTACAATGGCTGTACAACCAACTTTTGAAGCTCAATTTAAAAGTCCCACTCCACCTTAAAGCAAGTATTGATAGTAATGGTAACGCTAACGTGCATCCTTTTTAAACCTAGCTGCCGTGATGTCTCAGTGACCCGAAAGACCGCGAGTTCGATCCCGGCTTCGGCGGTCGCATTTCTATGGAGGCGAAATTCTAGAGGCGCGTGTATTGCACGTTAAAGAACTCCAGGGGTTCGAAACCACCCGGAGCCCTACACTACGGCGTCCTTCGTAGCCAGACTCGCTTTGGGAAGTCAAACCCCATAAAACCAAACCTTTTCGACCGCGGTGAAAGTTTGTACACGGCATCATTGTGCATGAGACTTTAACGTCCGCCAAACGGGAGCGGTAATGGCGATGTTGGTGTGATTCATGGGCTAAGCCTCGTACCCATAAACACCTTTGTCGCACGCGAGCAAATGTCGGCGCTTTTGACCGCGTCTTTTAGAACCGCGATATGAACGTGAAGTTGATTGCAGAAAGTGTCATCCCTTCAGATTTCTGTGTCGCTTCGTCAGTTTAAGGAACGTTAAAGCTAATTTTGAACCTGTGCTGAGCAGTATCGTGTGATCATCTGCAGTCGCCCTGCTCAGAAGTCAGAAACCCCGGGCCGTGAATTTTAGCTTGTAAGGCCATGACAGGTCATTGGTAAGACCCAAACTAGAATACGCATCCCCCATTTGGAGCCCCCATTAAGCATATCTAATCGATGCACTTGAAGCCGTGCAAAATCGCGCCGCCCGTTTCATTCACTCCCGATATTCATACGAAGTCAGTGTGTCATCCCTGAAATCACTGTCCAACTTACGAAGTCTTTCTTGCCGTCGTCGCGTCGCAACCCTATCTCTTTTTCATAAATTTTATTACAGCTCACTCGGCCATGAACCATACATCTGCGCACCTCCGCCGCGCATATCACATCGCACTGGTCACCCCCTTCAAGTTACTCGTCCACGTGCCCGTACTGTAACCTTTTCCACCTCCTTCTTTCCACGAGCCGCGTCAGACTGGAACGGCCTCCCCGACTCCGCTGCGGCTATCCACTGCCCATCACTCTTCAACGTCAACATTGAACTTCATATTTCATCTTGAACAAATGTAACAATTTTTCATTACCCCACCCCTTATGTAATACCCCGAAAGGGGCCTTTAAGGTAAATAAATGAAATGAAATGAAATGCGCAAAAAGGACGACATGAAGACAGAAGATACGACAGCACGAGCGCGAACAAACAACTAGTTTAATCAGAAATTGACACCTCTGGTTGGTTTGGTTTATGGGGTTTAACGTCCCAAAGCGACTAAGGCTATGAGAGACGCCGTAGTGGAGGGCTCCGGAAATTTCGACCACCTGGGGTTCTTTAACGTGCACTGACATCGCACAGTACACGGGCCTCGAATTTCTCCTCCAAAGAAATTCAGCCGCCGCGGCCGGGGACACCTATACGTATAAGATAAGCAAATGCGTGCGCTGCGGATGCACGCACAGCATGCCTGGTAAAGGTGATAACACCATCATACCCATGCAAGACACATCTTATCTAAGCTGACTCGTTTCTATACAAGGTAATGGACGTATCTCTGATGCAATTGTGTGCCTTCTTTATTAAGAAGGATTCCATTATTTCTCGCGCCACGGCATTGCTGCCCTGGCCAGGAGTTTTGATCTCCTTCAGTCGCGACCTGCATTGGCATTTTCGGCAATGTTCAGTCAAATTCGTGCCACTTATCACTTAAAGTGTCATCATGCTCCCCTGCTCGATCTTTAACGCCGCGTCCTGTTTGGCCTATGAAGGCCTTTACACATGTTACTGGAATCTCATACACAACGCCTTTCGCGCATTTAAGTGAGGCTAACAGCATAGGCATGGCACGTTAATTTACTACTGAGCGTCTGCCTGAAGGGTGCAAAGCAGGTAGTAGGTAATAGTAAATACGTCGAAAAGAACGAGCAACTGCTGGCATCCATGGCATCCGCTTGAATAGACGCGTTGACAGCAGCCGGACCTCGGCAGAGAGAAAGGCAGTGTGGGATGTGGACATCTTTACCCTTTCCTCTTTCTTTTTCCCAGAAGTGGGGGACACCAGAATAGTTTTGCACAGGGCGCTTCCTTCTCGCCTCCTAGAGCTTTCTTTCCTCTCCTTCCCCTTGGTTTGGTCTTCGAAGGTTTCTCGATCCACACCTGCTTTGACTGCCAGTCGTTGCCGGCATTTCTGCGCGGACGGTCTATCGGTAGTTAGTGCCACCCGCAGCGACGCTCGCACGTGGACGTGGACTCTGGAAGACTTCGGCACAGCGCGTCATACATCCTTCCTGAGAGAGCTGCACGGTAAGCGAATAGAGCTTTCTATCAAACTGTTCTTTGGTGAGCAGAGCGGTTAAGAGATTCTCTTGTTGCATCCAGGGTGTCTCGCAGACAAAGAATGTTTGTACCGGACGAACGGATAACGCCTGTGTCGGCAGGGGCAGGAGGAGAGAATCTGTAAACACGCCGACGGCCTTTCGCAGAGCTCCACAGCGCCCGCTGTGTGGTTGGTAGCGTTAAAAACCCAGTTTAAAACTCCAGTATTCTGGAGTGTGCTCGAAACGCATTGACCGTACCTACTGCTTCGTTAGTTTTCATATAGCTAAAGATGTGTTGTTCGAACTTATTGACAGATACTGATCTTATTATTTTAGACCTGCCTATAGGTTATGGGGTACATTATAAAACTTGGCGGTAAAAGGCGATGTTTCCTTGTCCGGTACATTTTTGTCTTTGTCGCCTTCTTGAAGGGTGTGTTCTAGAGATGCTGCCGTTTAATAATGTAACAATGAAAATGAAAATTGGTTTTGAGGAAATGGAAAAGACGCAGTAACATTCGCCTATCTCGGTGGACACCGGAACTACCCGAACCGCGCCGTAAGGGAAGGGATAAAGAAGGAAGTGAAGGAAGATAGGAGAAAAGTGGTGCCTTAGTGGAGGTCTCCAGAATAAATTCGACCACCTTCATTGTGCGCTGCAATCGCTCAGCACACGGCCGCCTTTTGCGTTTCGCCTGCAAAGGGATGAGCCGCCGCGGTCGGGTTAGAGCCCGGGAACTCCGGCTCAGTAGACGAGCGCTGAACCACTGAGCCACCACGGCGGGGCAATAATGTATCAATAAGTTATACATTGTATCGCTTAGGTACTTTTTTTTCAATTCGGTCTTATTAATGGACGTGTGCGTCAGAGAAGATCGCGGGTTCGCCATACACCTCGCTGGATACTGAATGCATCTTCTGGCTAAGCAGAAACGAATACCCTCCTCTGGTCCATGTCAGGACTGGGGCCCAGAAGCGCAAGTGCAATTCCTCCGCGGAATATAGTACTGAAGACGATGGTGACGAGGCCATTACGTTTATAGAAAAGATTTCGCAACTTCTTTACTCCTTAGCGAGAGAACGAGCCATTCCTCGCAATTAGACGCCTTAATCATAACGCGCTACTGCTATCGGTACCGGCAGCCTGCGCGCAGCCAATGCGCATGCGCAAATCGCCTTGACGGCGCCAGATGGCGCCACGTACCCGGCAGCTGCGCGCTCGCCTGCAGCATTGGCATCAATCAGCGTGTGCTCACCGGCGGTGGGCACTGGGCGGGCTCCGGGTTCTCCGCTAACGGTAACACGTTACATGGTGTGCTAAAATTATCTATTATAAGATGAGATTGCTGGGGAGGAAGTGGCGGTCAAGACATTAATGTCGGCGACCGAAGCTTGGGTTACCGAAGCCCTTGTTTACTCACCGCGTTATATGGCGCAGGGACAGGGGACAAAGGCCCGTCTCCTTCCCTTCCCATCTATCTTTGGCTAGAATGCCACAGAAAAACTCGAGGGGTCGGCCTTGCTTTCTCGGTGGACCCAGTCCGACTGATTTGCGCTCTGATTCCCGTGGAACCAGTAGCAACAATAAAAGCTGGCCATTCCTAAGGCCCGCGTGTTTTAACTCGGGTGTTCTCGTGTTTTAGTTATCACCGCTTTGCTTCTTGTATGCTGTTCTGAAAGCCGTTTAAAAGTTCTTCTGATGCGCGTCCCTCATTAGCTTCCGGAGATTGTATGTTCGCAGCTTGCAGTCGTCGTGATGTTTATTTTCGGTGTGATAAGCTATAGAGCACCAACAAGAGGACGAGGTTACCCGATGGTGTCTCCTGATGAGGTGGTTAAAGAGAGGAGCGTTGGCTTTCGAGAGGCAGCAACTACCCCGTGCACACTC
The DNA here is from genome assembly GCF_055824585.1 of Amblyomma mixtum. Classification (NCBI taxonomy): domain Eukaryota; kingdom Metazoa; phylum Arthropoda; class Arachnida; order Ixodida; family Ixodidae; genus Amblyomma; species Amblyomma mixtum. The sequence goes on from NC_143020.1 coordinate 57,877,628, forward strand.
CATCGCCTGCCTCCCGACCGTAGAAATATAGTGGCCGCGTTATGAATCTACAGAAAGCAGAGTATGGCTCCAGTGTTTTCTTTTTTTTTCGGGGGGGGGGGGGATATTGCAATGGTGCAACAGCCAGAACGCCATGGTGAGCCGCCGCGGTGGCTCAGTGGTTATGGTGCTCGGCTGCTGACCCGAAAGAGGCGGGATCTATCCCGGCCGCGGCGGTCGAATTTCATTGGAGGAGAAATTCTAGAGGCCCGTGCACTGTGCGATGTCAGTGCACGTTAAAGGGTCAGTCTACTCACCGAGATGAGTGTATAAATAATGGCATATTCTGGTAGTTGGCACCCTATAACATCAATAACGAGGGGTCTGCGCCCGGTTTAGGCAGGAATTTATATTTTATTTCGGCGTTAAAAGTCGCGTAAAAAAGCATGGTAGCGACCCCAAACGTTCATTTTGTTCAAGAAAGTGGTAGTCTTTTTTTGTAGAAGCATAAGTGAATATACTACGTACCATTTGTATGCCCCAATGTCAGAGAAACGCACGTTTTGTTCTAGTTAACTGTTGAAGGCGTACCGCTCGCTTTTTCTGTAAATCACATGAATATTTATAGTTACACGTACGCAAAACGCAGGCACATTCCTACTTTTAGTTCAGCGTATGCCAGCAGAGACGCAAAAATAAACTCAGCCTATAGTGGCGCCATCTGGTCGTCAGGACGGGAACCACTGCTGTAAACAAACCGACTCTCCACTTAAGCCTAGGAGTGGCAGAATCGTCACTCTAATTATTAAAATAAAGCAAATTTATCTCTGATATGTTTTCTTATAGGCGAGATGAGACGGAGCGATAGACAGGCGCCCCATTTATGGCCAGTGAACGCACGGAAAAAGGCAGCAACAACCAGAATTCAGTCCGAAGCGAGAGGTCTGGCTTCGACGGGCGCCGCCATGTTTGTCGCCGCGCGGCGGAAATCCAGATGGTTGCCAGATGAGACTACCATCTCATACAGATGTGTTCCCACATTAATAAATTCTATTTTAAAATGTTCTACCGCACTCCTTGGCACCACAGATGTCTAAACGGTAATTTGAGTAAAGAGCTATCGGTTGCCGCAAAGAAAATATGGTCGATAAAATTCAGTAGACTGACCCTTTAAGGAACCCCATGTGGTCTAAATTTCCGGAGCCCTCCACTACGGCGTCTCTCATAGCCTTAAGGCCGGTTCACATGCAAGCGACTGATAGATTGAGCGGCGCGTCGCAGCGAAAATTTCACACTTGTTCAAACGTCGCTCGTCGCAGCGAAGACTCAAAACAGGTTTTTCCGCTGTGGCGACAGGATTCGCTAGCATTTTCGCTTGCATGTGGAACAGGCTTTAGTCGCTTTGGGACGTTAAACCCCAAAAAACAACCAACCAACGCCATGGTGGCACAACATGGCGCCACATTCCCGGCAGTTGCGTGCGCGTCTGCGCGTCTGGACCAATTAACGCGTACGTAGTTTTGCCTCGCGGAAAAGGATCGCGCGTCACACTCAGCTGCTTCACTTCACTTTATTACCTTACCGATCCCCCTTCGGGGCTATCACATTGGGGGTGGGAGTACAGATATAGATTGAATATGATTGCCTACACGATATTTATGAAATGCATTTTTAAATTGTTAACAAATCTTGACTGGCAGGTAATTTAATTTATTTGCTCTAAGGGCCCTTTCGGGCATTACATAGGGGGCGAATACAAGTGTTCAACATTGTTTATATATGCACATAAGAAAGAACGCACTTATAAGGTAACCATAGAATATATAAAAGGAAGAAATGTAGAAAGAAAAATTTGGAACCTGTGTATTTATACAATAGATATATAGATATCGATATGATGGCATCAGTGTCGTGGGGAAGTCCATTCCAGTCTTTTGCAGTGCGATGAAAAAGCATGCGGAAAAAGTAACGCTGCGGGCGCGTTGGCATGAGACTTGTAGTGGATGGCCGGTGCGATGAGATCTGAGAGCTGGCGGTGTGATGTAAGGTGGCTCGTGGAGGAAGTTGTAAAAAAAAACTTATCGAACAGACTAAGAGAAGGAATGCGACGACGATGGGAAAGAGTTGATAAACCTGATTGTCGTTTAAGTGACGATACACTGATGTCGTACGAATAGGCAGCAGGAATGAACCTCATGGCGCGATTTTAGACAGATTCTAGGGAACTGATGAGATATTGTTGCGGGTTCCAGATAGCAGATGCGTATTCTAGCTTTGGTCGGATGAGTGATTGGTAGGCGAGAAGTTTAATACTTTGAGGGGCGTGCCGTAGATGCCGTTTCAAAAAACCCAATGACCGGTTAGCTGATGCGACGATGTTCGTTACGTGAGAGCGCCAGGAGAGACCCTGGCACAAGGTGACGACGAGGTACTTGTATGAGTATACGGATTCAAGTGGAACGTTAGCAGCCGAGTAAGTGAAAACGTGGGGGTTACGCCGGCGGGGAAAAGATACGTGTTTACATTTATTAGGATTAAGTGACATTAGCCAGTCGGATGGATGGATGGATGATAATGGCTTTACCCTTTGTACCGGGCGGTAGCTTTCGCCTCCTAGCCTATACTTCCCCCATTGTTAATTTATTTTTATTTTCCCTTTCTTTCCCTTTCGCTCTTACAATGTCTAATCTGTCTATTTTTTTCCCCTCGAAATTCACCCATCCCTTGATTTCCGCCACCAATCCTCCAACCTCCCCTTCGTCAATGTCACGCTTTTCCCATCCACTCGCCTGTCCTCCCCAGTAAATCCCAGCGCTATCTCTATGGCCGTTGCTGCCCCCTCTGGGAGGGTTGGGCGGAGTTCTGCGCACCTCAGAACCAAGTGTTCTATGGTCTCCGTTTCCGTTTTGCAAGCAGAGCACAAAATATCCACTTCTTCAAATTTGGACCTATACGTTTTTGTTCTCAGAGTCCCTGTCCTAGCCTCAAAAAGCAGTGAACTGCCCCGCGAATTATCGAATAATCATTCTTTTTTAATGTCCTGTTTTCGTGTCCTATATATGCTTAGCGCCGATTTTTCCTGCATTCTTTCTTTCCACATCTTTCCTTCCGTCTCCTTTACCTCCGCTTTCACGTTAGTATTTTGTTGCGTCCCATCCCTCACCCGTAAATCGCACCAGCCATGCACTGTGTTAATGTCGTTTTGTAGCTGTGATTGGTCAGAGGTGTTGGAAATTGTGCGGTAAAGAACGCAGTCGTCTCCAAACAGATGAACATTGCAAACCAGTTTGGATAGTAAGTCGTTTAATAGATTAAGAGGCGAGCTAGTACGGAACCTTGGGGTACGCCTGATGTTACTGGAAGAGGGTTGGAACTGTGGTCATTAACGAGAACAAACTGGGAGCGGTTAGAAAGGAATTCTTCGATCCACAATAAGACGTTAGGATGCAGTTTTGGCATGGATAGTTGTAGCAGTAAACGCCTATGGGGAACTTTGTCAAATGCTTTAGCAAAGTCGAGAAAATTAGCGTCAGTTTGTTAATTTAGGTCGTGGTTGGAGCGAACGTCATGAAGACAGACGGCCATTTGAGTTTCACATGACAAACCCTTGCGAAACCCGTGCTGTGAGAACTTGTTAGCGTCAATAAAGTCCATGATTTGAGTATAGATGAAGTGTTCCATGATTTTGCGAGGTATGCTGGTTAATAATATCGGACGGTAATTTAAAGGAGTATCTTTGTTACCGGACTTATAGGCGTGAATGACCTTTCCCACTTTACAGTCATCCGGAATGGATCCTTTAGAAAGCGACTGTGAAAACAATAAAAATAAGTACATTGCAGAAATGTTGTTTGTATTGCGCAGTATTTTGGGGTTAATTTCGTCGACGCCGGCCCCCCATCACCAACCGGTTCCCGCGTACACTGTGGAAGCTAGCCACAGTATCCAAAGATAGCGCCCGTGACGTCACGTGAAAACTATCTATTGAGCCTAATTACGATAGCTGTCACCATTTTATTGCATACTTCACTCTTAAGTCTTCCAAGTTTGCAGCAAACTGCCTACTTGCTCAGCGATTGACAGTTAATGCCTAAAACCATTCTCTCAAAGAATTAAAGCCTTCTTCTCTTGCGCCTATATTTTTTTTTCTTATAGCTACTTGCGTTGTCCGGGTATTCCTATGTATTTTGATGGATATCACGGCGCTGTAAGACGAGAAAGGGAACAAAGGCACATAGGGCAAGCGCTTGTCGTGTGTGCATCCCTCATGTGTGTCGTCTTTTTGCGCTGTGCTTACGGCAAATATTAAGCCGTACCTGCATGCCCAACTTTTCGCCCTCATCATCTTCTCACTGGCAGCATCAGGGATATGGATTTGATAGGGCGTGAAAAGGTTTCCGGCACCACTTCAGAAATGTCGCTGCTGATAGTCAGTTTCCACCCTCTCAAAACCACACTTGGATTCCGCATGATATTGTGACGCGGGTTCGACCCCTGTCGCGGCGGTCCTATTTGGAAGGAGGCGAAATGGTAGAGACCAGTGTACGGTGCGCTGCCAATGCACGTTGATGGAACCCCAGGTGGTCTAAATTATCCGGAGCCCTCCACTATGGCGTCCCTTTTAGACTGAGTCGGTTTGAAATGTTAAACCTCACGAACCATAAACCGACGTACACTTAACTTTGCCGAACATCTATTCATTGTTCACGACGCCGAGACAGTCATATGTTGTTCGCTTCATTTCTGATTTCTCCTTCCCTGTCTGCGGAGTGACGTCGACAGAGTACCCCAAGCCACCGAAGGCGATCATTGAAGCTCTCGTGTCGAACCATTGAGGGTGCACTAAAGTGGAATCTGAACACATCTTTTACCGCGGGGACTCGATCTGCACGTTCCGCGCATTCTTATAAACTTCGAATTATTGTCCTGTGTTGCCCATTTCCATTATTTAAATTGGATTCAACGTCCCGGCTCCCACCACTTTTTGGACTCATTGCTGACGGGAGGAGTCGAGCAACGCGTGGAGTGCCTTTCAGGCAATCGCGTGACGGCTTCGCTTCCGCTTTTGCTTTCTTTCCTTGGTTTCCGTGAATAAATAGATCCAGTCAGAGACACCATAGCTGCAAATTAGGCCCACGGAAATAAAAAAATACTCGTGGACTGTTTGCTTTCGCCGATCGCTATGTACCACTCCGCCGACGGCAGAGCGGCATGCCGGCACGGACTGGCTGAAAGATCAGACTCCTCCCACCGTCAGCCGTGAGTTCAAAAAAAAAAAAAGTGCGGGAGTCGGGACGTAATACGATTTAAATTATGGAAATCGGCCGCACAGGACAATAACTGGTTGTTTCTAAGAATGCTCGGAACGTGTAGGTCGAGTTCCCGCGCTAAAAAGATGAGTTCAGATTCCTCTTTAGTGCACCTTTAAGGAACTTCACTATCCTCTATCCTTTTATTTTTTTCATTCCAACTGTGGATGAACAAATGGCTTCCACGTGACGTCATTAGTTTCATGTTTGTACGGCACTGATCGCTTCTAGTGTACAGGGCAGTGGGCACTGCGCGAAATACGAGAAATCTTAGTTCGTCTCATGTTCAGGATAACCATGCCAACATGTTTTACAGGCAACCTTACACTCCCACGAGGCCGTTGTGAGTCATGCCCATTTGAATAATCAGATCGCTTGCGATGTGCAACAACAGTGATGCGGACGCGTTGCTGTAAAACATGCATGATGCATGCTTAATACCCTGTCACACGGCCAGTGTCAGTGGCCATCGAGTCGAAATCCTTCGTGATTTTCAATGTCATCGAACTCTCTTCATGGCAAATTTTAATGCCCATTGAAATGGTTCTCGCGATTCACTCCAAGCTTGTGTGGCGCCGCAATCGCTACTTTCGGTTTGGCTGAAATAAATATTTTTATACATGTAATCTTAGTGTGGAAATTTTTTGTTGTGATGCGAGATTTTTTTTTATTCATACCAGCAGCGAAGAATCACAAACACAAAGAGTAGGGACATGCTTCGTTCGTGCTCGTGCTTGCTCGCTGCCTGTATGAATCCAGAATGTTGCCAACTTGCCCAAAAACGGGTTCTACGAGGTTTTTAGTTATTATCAAAGTCCAGTTGCATTGTCTTGGAAGACACTGCCTTTTCTAGGATTTGCTCTCACAGTTTTCGAATTCTGTGGCTACACTGGCACCTTTGACGTTTCTAGTTTCTGCGATGGGCAATATAAAATTAAAGCATGCGCTCTAAACCAGGTCTATAAACTTTTAAAATTATTTTACAGATTTATATTTTGCTGCTTGCATTGAAGTTTGAAAGAATTTTTGTTCGTTCTTTTGCATTGTGAACGCATCGTGCCCGAGAGTGCGGGTTGGTGCCGCTCAAAGAAACGCTAGCAACCTTGGGCAACGCTCGAAGGCCCTCGAAATCTCCGCTCTGCTACGTTGACTAGATAAACTGTTGACTCGACGGCCATTGAAACTGCCCGTGTAGCAGCGTTCAATGCCCTATGAGTCGATTGATCATCTGTTCGAGGGCCTTCAAAGCGCCCTTCGAACCGGGGTATTACATTCAAGATGCTGTACACTCCTGATGTCACCAACCTCGGCGACATCAGTCGGCAACGTGTAGCGTCATTTGGGTTACGCCGATGGTCTTATTCCCCCGCTGATTTTCTTGCAGGCCAGATTCCGCCTTGGCGGCGCTGCCCGATGCCCAAGCGCAAGGGCGCAGATGAAAGCGTTGCTCTGAGTGGCGACCACGTGGCTGCCTAAAAGGGTGGCGTTGTCCAGAGAGGTTCCGGATCCTGTGTAGGTGCAGGTTCCCGCGGAGGCCGCGGTGCCTGAAGAATAATTGCCCGGAGACGAGATGGTGCCCGAAGACGAGCAACTGCCCGAAGGCGAGCAACTGCTGGCTGACGTCGAGGTGCCCACTGACGTCGAGATGCCCGCTGACGTCGAGATGCCCGCTGACGTCGAGATGCCCGCTGACGTCGAGATGACCGCTGACGTCGAGGTGCCCGCTGACGTCGAGGTGCCCGCTGACGTCCAGGAGCCAGTAGGAGTGGAGGTGCGCGAAAACATGGCGGTAAGCAACGGCACAGAGGCGCCCAAGGCACCATCACTGCCACTGGAAGAGATGGACGGAGTTTGCAGCCGGTACGCCGGTCTAAGAGTCGACCATCGTCGACCATGCACGAGCCGGGAAGGCCATCTGTGCCACATCGTAGCCAACTTGAAAGCTTGGAACAGTTTCTTCTGGGCCGTCGCGCTGGAACTACAAGAGGACGCTGCATCCCAGCTCTCCCTGCTTACGGCGAGCGACGACACATTCATAAACGAGCCGGCCACATTGAAAGACAAGCGGCAGGCCGCGACACTTTTGTACCATCTGCTCACGAAGCACCACTGCGTTGCGGAAGTCACCATCAACGACGAAATCATCGCCGCCCAGGAAGAACTCGTGTGCCTCGCAATTCGCGACGCGCAGGGGCTCAAGAGGATCTCGTTGCAATTGATATCACCGTATGTGGTTATCTCCGGCGCCCTTGCAGCGGCTATACTTTCCATGACACGGCTGCAATCACTCGACCTGTTTGTGGACACAAACGGGCACTTGCTTGCCGATCTTGCGCCTCTGCTCGCGGAAACTGCTACCTTGAAGACATTTATAGCTTTGGAGGTGCGTGTGCGGGGTGCTGCCACCGGCACCTTCCTGGCAGGGCTGTTCCGAAATAGAAGCATCAGAGACCTGTCAATCACGTCGAGGATTCTCAACGGTGGCAGCACACCCTACGGCATAGGCAACCTGCATGTCGCTCTTGGAGCGTTTCTGAGGCTGAATACAGCTCTGAGATCGGTGTTTATAAAAGACGCCAAATATGGTCCAGACATGGACGTCTTGACTATCTGCTATGCCCTGGCTACTCACAAGGTGCTGGTTAGACTTAAGCTAGAGGTGAGCACACTCAGGTTGGAGTACGCCACGGCAATAGAACAGCTTCTGTACACCAACAAGACGCTGAGGTACTTCAGCCTCACGTGCACCGTGAATGACGACGACGACGAAGTCTGTAGCGAATGTGGAGAACAAGGAGGAGAGGCCAACAACATTGAAGAATTTGCAGAGGAGAAGTGCCTTCGGTGCGGGATTGTCCACTTGGATGACGACGAGCATCTAAAGCCCTGGATCTCTGCTCTGCTCGACAACGAGACGTCCATCACGGAACTGAGATTTTCAATGTGGTGCTTTAGTCTGTTACAGTGCCAGATATTTTGTCGAGCGGTGTCCGCCAACAGGTCGCTCAAGAAGGTCATCCTTGAAGACCTCGGCAGCCATACATTGGAAATCTGCAGAACCATCTCTGAATGCGGCCTACAAGACAGAGTCGTTGTCAACAGTCCATGCATTGTGGAGTACCCAGGCAGAGGCCCCTGTCTGTACAGCTGGGCCTCTCCCGCCGTGCCGTTCAACCTGCTCCAAACCGGTGCGGACACAATGGCCTTGCCTCGCAACCTCACGCACCTCACGCTACGAGTGTACTCGCTTTTGTGCGGTGAAGCAGAGCCAGCATCACTGCCCATTGTTCAACTGATCCAGGGAGCGACTTTCATCACACACCTGGTGCTTTCTCTGCAAAGGGAGTGCTGTAGCCAGGGCTGGAATCTGTGTGCTCCCGCTATATGCGAAGCCGTGTGCCGAAATCCGAGCATCAGAAGCCTTGCTGTCTTCTTCCCCGATAGGTGTGGCTATGACTTGGCACCGCTGGCCAGTCTTTACCACCGAAGCCGAGCTCTGCGTTCCTGTTCGTTGTCAAGTCCCGACGGCAAAGCCTTCACTGCGCTCATCACGGACCTCTCAAAGCTGGAGCTTGTGAATAACTACTCTCTGCAGTGCCTTAGATTTTTCTATACCGATGATGAAAGGATGGCAGAGCGCCTGGACATCCAAGATATATTGAACAGGAACCGAGCCTTGGCAAAGCGCGCTGCTCGCTTCGTCACCGGCTCCCGCGTGAAGTACACTGCAGAGGCCTTCGAGAGGGTCTCCGCCTCTCCGTCCTTGGTAGACGAGCTTCAGTTGGCGGAGTTCGTTGAGGAAGCTCAAGCTAAGAAGCTGATTTCCCGGTGCGCGCTCCGTCTGCAAGATTTCACAGAGTTCATGCGCCTCGCAGGCGTTGTGCAGGACTCCATGGAGTGTAGTTGCTTAGATGACGGGAAGATGCACCTGTGTGACTTGCCCGATCCTTGTCTACGTCGCATCAGGCATTTCCTGCGCTTGAGCGACGTGCTCGTTTCACCGGAGTAGAATGGTGCCGTGCTGGATGTTATTCTTGTGTGTCCTGTGGAACTTTTTCGTGCGTTTTTGCACTGTATAAAATATCACTAGCTGCATAAAATATTGTTTGCATATATGCATTGTATAAAATATCACTCACAAAAAAATGTAGACTACACGCACTCTGTGTTCTTTCCATAAGTACTGTCTTCCCGCGCGCATAACAGTAGGTAGCTGTTCTGAACAATATGTTTTCAACACCTATTAGAGGTCTCCTCGGTGTTTGTGGTATTTCCTAACCGTTGGCTTCGTGTGCATCCGAAAAGATCGCAGCAGCTTTTCCTTTCTTTCTTTCTTTCTTTCTTTCTTTCTTTCTTTCTTTCTTTCTTTCTTTCTTTCTTTCTTTCTTTCTTTCTTTCTTTCTTTCTTTCTTTCTTTCTTTCTCTCTTTCTTTCTTTCTTTCTTTCTTCCTTTCTTTCTTTCTTTCTTTCTTTCTTTGTTCCTTTCGTTCTTTCCTTCTTTCTTTCTTTTTTCTTTCTTTCGTTCGTTCTCTCTTCCTTTCTCTCTTTTTCTTTCCTTCCTTCCTTCCTTTCTTTCTTGCTTCCTTCCTGTCTTTCTTTCTCTCTTAATTTCTTTCTTTCTTTCTTTATGCTTTCTTTCCCCACGGCTGTCTAGCTTGACAAACAGCTGCGTGCCTCAGCCTATTGATCGTTTTAAAAACGAATGCATTTATATTGAATAAATAAGGGCACATTGACAGACCAGCAACTGCTTTGTATATTAATCTCAAAATAAATGTCAGGACTTGGAAGTTTTTCATTGTTTAAGCAGTGCAGTGATGACCTCAGTGAAAAAGTGCAAGCTGATGCAAGAGCGAAAGTAAGCCAGACGCCTATGTTTAGGAGGCAGTGCTTGTGAAGTCCCTTACTACTTCGTCCTTGGTCTTTGTGTGCTGAGAAATTAACTGACTTGATGGGAACCCAAAATGGCTGTGCGACAGCTGTGCCGAATACCCGTGCCACACGGGCTGATTTAATGTTATTAAATGTACACTAAAGAGTATTCTGAGCACGTCTTTTCCGCACGGGAGCTCTATCTGCACGCTCCAGTCTTTTCTCAGAAACTTTGAATGAATGTCTTGTGCGGCCAATTTCCGTCCCAGATGTCGCCTTTCTTTTTTTTTTCTGAACTCACATCCGAAAGAGGGAGGAGGCAGCCAACTCGTGGAGTGGAAATAGTGGGAAAATAGGCAAAGAATTGAAAATAACGTTCGAGATGGATTGAAATGTGTTTTGATGAGTGATAATCGATCAAAAAGCTTGATTGACCTGGAATAATTAGTTAATTAATCAAAAGCAAAGGTCTTTGGATGGTCGAATAGGCTGGACGGGGATACAGTAGGTGGACGGGAAAGCAGCAATGGCGCCGAAATTGAAAAACCAAAACGCGTGATTGAGATGAAGCGGGTGTAATCAAAATGAATGTGATTAATTAAGGTTACTAATTTTAAAAATGTAAAACAAAGTGATATCAATCGATAACCTCAATCAATGAGGATGATTAATCGATAACAATTAATACAAATTAAATAGCTCATTAATGTACTAGTGAAGGCTAATGCGATGGTACTTAAGAGCAAATAGGCGCAAGAGTATCAGAAAGATTGGCAAAGGGAGACAACGAGGGCAGTGGAAGTGTCAATGCTTTCGCACTCTCCCGATGTAGGCTGCTGCAATGATCTCTAACGTTTTTTTACTTAGAGGATGTGGGAATCCTGGCTTTCCGCCGTCGCCTTTGCGCGGCTGTGCCGGCCTCCCGCGTTGTTTCTCCTCTTTCCCTTGCTCCCGCCTCAGGCGGTGGAGAGGCGGCTGGGTGACTAATCACTGTCATTTAGCCACAGCTCCGCCCCGGCTCCCCAAGGGCCTTTTCCATTGGCGCCTTTTGGCGTGAATTCGGGACCGGCTTTGGGCGGCCGCGCACCGCGCGACCGTCCGAGCGGGGCCCACAGAAAGAGATCCCTCCGAGACAGCGTAAGGTGCGTACGTTACTGTTTGTCCGTGCCGGCCTTTGCCGTTCGGACCAGTGCTTACTCGAGCTCGCCCGCACGTGTCCTCTGACCTGCAGCGGCTCGAGCCTGTCCAGCGGGGTCCAGCGACCTCCGACAGGCGTACCTTGCGTTGATTGCCCACTCTCTCTCGCAACCGGCCCAACGGCCGACACGAGAGAGAGATCACAGCACTGCCGCGGGGACGTTCTCCTGCAGCGGCGTGCTAGCGGCGCGCATTGCTCGAGTCGCTTCGTGCGCGCAGGGGAGCCTTGCTCCTCGCGCGCCCCCGGGACGGGGTGACGATTGAGTGTGTGTGTACTGCTGAAGGACGACGTGAATAAACGTCTCCTTTGTGAACTTGGAGGCCTATTTCTTTGCGGCGAATCGCTCTCCTCCCAGCGGAGGTTGAGTGCACTGCATCGGTGTCCCAGTGTGCGTGTGGTGACGGCTGATCGGGGCCCTTGGCTCGCGCGAAGCTCGAACCCGCGGTGGGTGGTGGCCTGTGTCCACGTAGAAACCCACAAGGACAACAACAACTGTTTTTACTTCACATTTGAACAGAATTTCATAGATATTTGTTCGTTAGCATGTTTATATTCAGGAGAAACTTCTGACCACCTTGCAAGCGTTGTCTTCCCTTTCTATAGTGTATGTGTAGCACCAACTCCGAAAATAATAGCATTAACAAACTTAGGCTTTAAACATTTACTGCTTTTCTGGTATGGCGCGGGCATAGGCCGCAGCTTCCGCAAAAAAGCAGCTCGTTCTTCAAAGGGTGCAAGGCACAAAAACAATTTAGGGCTCAGTGGTATTCCGCGATTATGCACTGCAGCATCTTCACGCATTTGTGCGGTATTAATACGAAAACCCCTACTTGTGGATGATACATAGCGCGTGCACGCACTAGCCTCTAATATTCTGTCTCATTCGGAAAGGCAAATGTCTTCGGCGGCACTGTGTCTCCAGAACCGCGCTCTAAACAAAATTGGCAGTGGTTTAACTCTTCAAAATCTAATTACACATTGTCACGCGGCCCGACGTCACAGCTACGCCTCCGGTGCTCCTCCAGCTGAAGGACCGGCTGCAACACCCGATGACCTTGGAGACACATGCATGGCTTAGTGAAGCTGTCGCTCCAAAAAAACACACATAAAGCGCGATTCTCCTGCAACGTCTTCTCTTCGGCGGACGCGGTTGTTACGACGCGCGTCTGTTCTTTCACTCTTTCCCCTCGTATCTTTCAACTCTCGCCAATCTGCACGTGGCACCGGTTGTGGCTAAGCTCGAGCCAGTCGGCAGGCCCATGGAATTTCCTTTTCATCCTTCTTTCAGTCGCAACGACAACAAGCCAGCCATCGTTTTTACGTACAGTGCTTCTATTTTGTATTACATCCCACCGGCGGCAGTGGTTGTTTTTTCTTCTGCTTTTCTAATCAATTAGCTTTAAGCGATAACATGTTCAGTAATATTCTAAATTGATCAACACCACAAAATAAATAAATAAATTAAAAAGTCCCCTGTGCCCCTTGGTTTCTGTGGCTGTTGGCTTCATTCATATTTATAACGAGCCCCTCATTCCACTTCCCTTGTTTGCTTAATTGCTTAGCGAGGGCCTCGGTTCTGGCAGCCTTGACTCCATAGGAAGCATAAGAGGGTTCTCACGCAGCTTCCACCCTCTCCGTTCGATGACGTTCCACGTCACTACCCGCGGTAACTCAGGACGTTCTACGTCCGCCGCTTATGAACGCGGGTGGCGCTGATGAACACTCTCAAGGTTAGGTTACTTGTAAACATAAATACCCCCGAGAGCAGAAGACTTGACAGCCGTCGCCGTAGCTCGGAGGTAGAGCACCGGACGCGTAATTCGGAGGTCGTGGGTTCGGATCCCACCGGCGGCGGTGGTTGTTTTTTCTTCTGCTTTAAAATCAATTAGCTTTAAGCGATAACATGTTCAGTAATATTCTAAATTGATCAACACCACAAAATAAATAAATAAATAAAAAAATCCCCTGTGCCCCTTGGTTTCTGTGGCTGTTGGCTTCATTCATATTTATAACGAGCCCCTCATTCCACTTCCCTTGTTTGCTTAATTGCTTAGCGAGGGCCTCGGTTCTGGCAGCCTTGACTCCATAGGAAGCATAAGAGGGTCTCACGCAGCTTCCACTCTCTCCGTTCGATGACATTCCACGTCACTACCTGCGGTAACTCAGGACGTTCTACGTCCGCGGCTTATGAACGCGGGTGGCGCTGATGAACACTCTCAAGGTTAGGTTACTTGTAAACATAAATACCCCCGAGAGCAGAAGATTTGACAGCCGTCGCCGTAGCTCAGAGGTAGAGCACCGGACGCGTAATTCGGAGGTCGTGGGTTCGGATCCCACCGGCGGCAGTGGTTGTTTTTTCTTCTGCTTTTCTAATCAATTAGCTTTAAGCGATAACATGTTCAGTAATATTCTAAATTGATCAACACCACAAAATAAATAAATAAATTAAAAAATCCCCTGTGCCCCTTGGTTTCTGTGGCTGTTGGCTTCATTCATATTTATAACGAGCCCCTCATTCCACTTCCCTTGTTTGCTTAATCTGATGTAAAGGGTGTTCAGATTTCGACTTTAAGGACTTTCATAGACTAAACTAAGCGCAGCGCATGAAAGCTATTTATTACGCATGTTATGTGATCAGGCACAGAAAAAGTGAGAACAACTTCAGACAACCTAACAATTAAATACAAATAATTTGTGCTTTCCGCCCATCAGAGCTAGTGTGCACGGGTTTACCTGGAAACTGAGGCGGTCGCACAGCTAGACTGCTTCTCCTGGCAGAATAATACGCGCGTGTTCCAGAGATACTCCCCACTGGAGTGTCAACTTAATCCAATTTACGACGCCTTCAAGGCAGTGAAGGTTGAAGAGAAGCTCTTCTATAGTGCAATGAAACAGTTCCTCAAAATATCGCTTCCATTTCATTGGCCTAAAGTCGAAGGGAAACCGTTATCTACTTCCCCGGTCGCTGAGCGCCGTTAGCAGAAGAAACATGTATGTTCAACCACACCGTCCCCGCATTTTATGTATGATTACGCGGATTCAGTTGAAATTTTCAAGCCTGATTTCTGTGGATGCGCGGGTGTTGAAGAATTCTACAAAAATTAATGGTGCAGCAACGCAACCGCGTCTAAGTTTCCAGTACAAATATGCGCGTTACGCGCAATGTCTTCGAATTTTCCTCATTAATTCATTCAGTTATTTCCTAACTTCGTGCCCCCCTAATCGAACAACTTCTGTGTAGAAGCAGCTTTCATGTACTGCTCATCGTCTCTTCTTTAAAAAATGCTGCAAGTCGAATTTTAGCACGCTTTACAGTGATGACCATGCGCGAACTCACGGGCAGTTAGCAGTTTCTTAAAGGCACTGTCGGAGACGGAGGGGGGCCCTTGGGTTGTCTCACTCCTTCAGCCCCGCAGGTCCCAGCTCCGAAGGACGGTGTCGAACTCCGTTAAGGAGGAAACAGTACAGTAGGTGTGTTTGTACATGTTTACAGTCGAGATAGGAGTGTCTCGGTAACAAAGCAACATCCCGTTAAATACCCTTCGTGTTCCCCAGATCCCTGGCTGGGAAAGAAGTTCGGGGAATGATGTCCAATCAGGTGGGAAGCTGTGCAGGCCGGTGGTTCCCCCCACGGCAGGGGCCGGCGCTGATGCTCCGGTACTCCGGCTCAGTCCAGTATTATTGGCGTCTTGTAATCTTCCGTAGCCGATGAGTCACTTGCACGAGAAAAAAAAGCGACACAAAATATACTTGAATAAAGCTGGCACCAAAGCTATTATAGGCATTTTTAAGCAAATCTTGTCCAGTGTTATCCAACATGGCTGCCTCGCGTTTGGTCCACCTCGAGATGATGGCCGAGCACCGGTAGCGCCGTGAACGTGAAATTACCGTCAGGATGAACCATTTGGTCACGTTCAGCGAGGAGCAGCTGTAGCGGCCTTTACACGTAGGTTGAGATGACATACTTATCTCGCCGAGCTACCTGGCTCCGAGATCAAGCACCCGAACCGTCGGATATGCGTTCGCAGCACCTAGCTGCTAGTCATGCTGGCTGTGGTATTTTTTACCCCCCGGCTGTTTTTCGGTGACAGCCGGAGATAAGATCGGAGCCCACGAATAAGCGATAAGCCGCACAGTACTGTTGCGACCCGGGTAGCATGGCCGGGGACCGGTGATGGCACTTGGAGGATGGGAGACTGGGTTCGGAGGAAGGTAGCGAAAAACTTTATACAGTTATTTACATTATTTACGCAGGGTGACTGAGAATGACTCTCAGTAGAAGGGAACTTCGCTAGCAGCAGGCTTTTCTCGGCCACCTCACAGACGAGTTATATAGGGTTCGGATTCCCCAGATCCCTGGCTGGGGAATAAAGTTCGAAGAGCACTGTCCAATCGGATGGACGGAAGGGGACGCTGCTGTTACCAACCACTGCAGGGGCGGTGCGGGCTGTTCCTCTCTCTCGCAGCTGGGTCGATGGGAAGGGGGAGATGCTGACTAATCCAGCCGGGCTGGAAAGGAATCTCCGGCAGTCTTCCAGCAGGTGAATGAACGTGCTTCCCCGCCGGATGTCCAGAACACGAGTCGGGGACACAGCCGTCTTCAATTAACAGCCAGCGTGACTGGCGCCGCCACGTCGCTTCCGCTGTGGTTGCCGCTGACAATGCCTCCTGCCTCCTGCCTCCTGCCTTCGCCGCTGCTGCCGCGGTCCCCTCCGCTCAAGGAGGTCCGCTGCACTAATCCACTTAGGTTCGGAGGGGGGGTTGAACACTGAGGAAACGCGTGCCCGCTCCGCTCCACGAAGCTCCGCCGCTGACAGCCAGATAGAATAGAATAAATGCGCAATAAGCACGGCCAGCGGCTCTTCGTGCGCGTGCGTCTGATGCCGCCCATTTTCGCCGTCTGTCGGCGGCAGCGGTGCTCGAAGCGCCGTTTGCCTTTAAGCATGAAACAGCCCGTGTATGTGCCTCCTTTAATATGTGGTTGTGCGAGTGTGTGCAAGCGCGGGTGTGACATCGGCGTCGAACTTAAGATGGCTACCCTGGTTTTCTTCCTACCTAGCCGTCGCCTAGCGAGCTGCTAGAAGTCAAGGGCGGCTTTTACGCTGTCGCCGGGTTTCCGCGCCTCGCGAGTGCAAACGACGGCACGTTTGTGCGGAAAACGCTCCCGGAAGGCATGAAGAAGCCTACGTCACCAGTTGCTTCTATCGTTCGAGAAAGATGGTGGCTGACAACCGCTGCCGCATCATCGATGTCGCACGGTGGCCGCGCGGCAATGACGGATCGCGGATGCTGGCGCGCAGTAGCGCGTCCCTTCGCATCGACAGTGGTGTCTGGGGCGGTGCGCTGCTCGAGGACAGGGACTACGCATGCAAGCCCTGGCTGATGACGCCGTTCCGGAGTACGCACACGACCGGGAAAAGAAGAGGCAGGACAGCGCTGCACACGGCACAACGAAGACGGTCGTGGAGGGGCAAGTATTGACGCTCCGTTCGAAAGCAAGGCCAGGAGACGATAGTTGGTTTCGCACTGCAATGCATGAAAAGGTCAGGGGCACACAACTAAATGTACGAGGCATAGCTGTCGTGCTAGTGTGTGAATACTCGTTTATTCCATCATGGAGAAAACAATAGGTGTGCATTGTTAGTCAGTTTTTTTGTTTACATTCTCATTGTAGTTCGCAAATATTGGAGCATTAAAAGAGACTAAATGAACCTCATCGTTGGCCCGCAGACTACTGTTGCCCGCACCAGCCTTATTTTGTGCATGGCATGATATTCAATATATCGGGGCAGGTGCTTATACGTTGCTCCGCTTATGTAAGCGTTGGGGTAGTGTTTGTGTTCTCTGATGAGGCCTGCTGTTCTAGATGCCTGGTTGTAGAAACATTCGCGTGGTTCTGCGATTACTCGCACTGAAGCAAAAGTAAGGGCCAGCTTCATTTCGTGTGAACTCTGTGTGCATTAACACTGCACTAAAATTCTTGTTGGAAACAGTTATTACAAAATAATCTCCATTGGCTAAACGTGCCCCTCGTTTCGCATTCCTTCCCACCTTGATTCTCCTCTATTTTGTGTCCCATTTTCCCTCATTAAGGCTGACAGCTGCCGGAACTACTTAAAGGTGCCCTGCGACGTAGATAAAGCATGAGGTCTTTATTCTTTGTATGGAGAGTAAGGGACATTGTGAGCCCTGAACGCGCAATGGGGTCGCCGAAATCGTTATATATGATATTTTAACCTTCGCCAGAAATGCTTGTTTCGAGCCGATGGTGTCGCAACGCGCTGCAGCGCGGACGGACGTCGCCTTCGGGGGCCGCAGTGACTGCGTTTTTGTGGATGGACTGCAGCCGCGCTTCCCGGTTGACTGTATGTTTATTCACCTTCTGACTTTTGATCGACTTTATCTAATTGGCCTCTCACTTGTTTTCTGACCTGTGTAGAAATATTCAATGTATAACTTAATTCAGTGTGTTTACTGTTATGTGATTTCCGCAATTGCTTTGTAGAATGTAAATTATGTGTCTGTAAAAGCTGCCGCATTGTTCAATCGAAACTATAAACGTTGTTTTGTTGCTGTTACCTCTTAAACACGCCTCGGTCTCAGTCACTGCGTTTGCTTACCGGCTACGCCGGGCATCAAACGGCCACCCCCTCATTGTCCGGACTCAGTGATGATGTCGACTAGTCGCCGAACCCGTGACAGAAAGTAACTCCCATGACGTCAAAGGGGTTCAGAGTAGTGGGGCAGGAACATTTTTGTTGAAGGAAAGAACGAGCGGGCTTTGATTTGAATTTTCGCAGCTTTTCGGGGCGCGCATGGCTCGAGTGTTTTGCAGAGGTTATATTCGATGCCTCATCTATTCTGTGGGCTTGTTTTTCAAAATTGTCCGGACCGTGGGCAGGTACCTACCCTTTAAAGCTAAAGCTCTTAGAACGAAAGCTTACATACGAAAACATCGCTTGTCTGTTAAAGTTAGGCTGGGAGAAAAACTATTAACATCTGTGCCCAACAAGGATTTTGGTAGAAAAACTCGTTCAGCTTACCGTGGAGGCTTGGAAGGCAGGACGGAGTTTGACGTCGTTTAGGGAGCCTCGTCCGCTGTAGCCGACGTGCTCCACCTCAGTGCGGCACTAACTTAGCGGCACTACGAGAGACTGAGAGCTTCGTAGAAGAGGAAACTTTCTGGCGGCGAGGTAAATGAAGCCACGCGCCGGGCGTCGCCTCATAAGCCGCGTTTACATGAATGCGACAGCAGCGCATCGTATTCATGTAAACGGTGATAATGCGCTAGGAAAGCGCATTGCATCAATGCGCCAGATGGGGGTAGATCTAGAATCGACTTCAGGGGTGAATAGAAACAGGTTTGGAAGTGTCCCTCCTCCTTCTTGTCGTGCCTATACAATGTCCCCCCCCCCGCCGGATAACAAAGCAGACTTGGCTCAAGATGGGGGTCACGCCGGACTCACGGGTTTAGGAAGGGCTATTCTACTGTAACGCAACTAACATCGGTTGTTCATAGTTTCGCATCTGTACTTGATAAAACCGGCCAGGCTGATATTATTTTCATGGATTTTAATAAAGCATTTGACCTCGTCTCCCATTTTAAATTAATTGACAAGCTTAAACAAGTTGGTCTTCCTAACTTTATAGTTAACTGGGTTTCAGCTTACTTATCTAACCGACAGCAGTTTGTTAGTATTGACGACCATTATTCACACAGCCTGCCTGTCTCTTCTGGTGTTCCCCAAGGAAGTGTCCTCGGTCCCCTGTTATTTTTAATATATGTGAATGACATTGTAAAAGTAGTTACTCATCCCGTTCAAATCCGGCTGTTTGCAGATGACTGTGTTTTGTTTAATGTATTTACATGTCGTGAAGACCAACTATTACTCAATTTAAACCTAAACAATATTCTGGATTGGTGCAACCAGTGGGACATGAAACTTAACGCTCAGAAAACCGTATTTATGAGATTAACCAAGAAAAAAAAACAGCCTTTTATACCCTTACGCTCTTCCATCATTTCCACTTTCGGAGGTAACTGAATATAAATATCTTGGCGTGACGATAACTAATAATCTAAGCTGGAACAAACACATAAGTAACGTATGCGCGTCAGGGTTTCGTAAACTTTGTGTCCTCAAGCACAAACTGAAGAATGCTCCTGCGGACTTGAAATTTTTAGCCTATTCATCATTAATCAGACCCAAGTTAGAATACGCTTGCATTGTCTGGGACCCATTTACTAAAACTAACATTCAAGCGCTTGAAATGATCCAGCGCAAGGCCATTCGATTCATCTTTTCAAAATACCGTTCAACCGACTCACCTACTGCCATAATGCGAGAAAACCGAATTCAAACATTGCAGGTAAGACGTAAAATACTCAGATTAAAATTTCTTTTCCTTCTCAAACATAACAAGTTGTCAATGTGCCCGGATCCCTACGTCAAGCCATTTTCCGCTCCACGACCAACAAGACATCGCCACTCTGATTCACTAACTCCATTCACCGCCAGAACTAACCTATTTAAATACTCCTTCTTCCCCCGCACCGTAACTGAATGGAATGCTTTACCTTTAACAGCACTATGTGACATTGACTCCATTGAAGAAATAGAAGATTGACGCCATCTAACTTATTTGCTTTGTGTTTCGAATTTTCTTTCAGTGTTTTATTTTGTATATTCATTTTGCACTGTATTGCCCCTCCTGCTAGGGCCCAGAAGGGCCTGCAGTATTCTGTAAATAAATAAATAAATAAATAAAGAGCGACAATCGTTTTCTTATTGTGGCGTTGTGCCCCAGTGAGTGGTCTGTTGCTTTCATGAACTGTGAGAAGTTTGTAAAAAACCTGCTGTGTAGAATTTTATTGCTTCTGTCAGGGGATGTTGAATCGAATCCTGGCCCTGGAACGGAAGAAGTTCCAGCAACTGTCTTGGAAACTGTGCAAAGAATTGAATTAGGCCAGGATGATATCCGCAACGACTTTCGCGCTTTAAAGAATTGGCAGGCGGCCGTTGATGTCGAACTGAGAAAGCTGTCAGCTCGAATTAGGGTGCTAGAGGTGGACACTGCTGCTCTAAAAAACAGTAGTGCTTCACCAGTTCAGGCACCCGAGGTTGCTCTCGAAATCTCGGACAAGTTAAAGTCTATTGAATCACGCTGCGATGACGCCGAAAACCGTCTACGCCGTTCCAATCTCCTTTTCTTCGGCCTACCTGACAACTCTGACGAAACCTGGTCATCTGCTGAGACAAAAGTAATAAACTTATGCTCGGAAACCCTCGGTGTAACAGTCGAGCGTCTCAAATAGAGCGCGCACATCGCCTCGGGAAGTACTAGGAAGGCAAATGCAGACCGGTCATTTCTAAATTTGCACTTTTCGAACACAAACAGCACGTTCTGGAAAAGGGGCCCAAATTCAAGAATACAAATTATGCTGTACGAGAAGATATTTCGTTAAAAACACGAATATCAAGGAAACACCTACTTGATTTTGCGAGGTCACAAAGCGCCACGTACAAGCTTAGCGTAGACAGACTGCACATCGGTGACGCCACCTTCATATTTGATGCTGCATCTGGGAGTGTCATTCGATCTACAAGAGAGCTCACACGGGAAAAGATAGCTGGTACAATCGATCATTCAAACTCTACATGTCGTAAACACACGCCGTCGCGATTACACTTATCAAAGTTATCATGCACTAATATGCGTAGTTTGCTACCCAAACGTGTTGAACTATGTTCATACCTGGAGAACAGTGAGTTAACTGAAACGTGGCTTAATCCTGATATTTCTGACACTGAGGTACTGCCCGATACCAACGAGTACATAATCTTCCGCAAAGATAGAGAAAACAACAGGGGAGAAGGTGTCCTAATAGCCGTCAGGAAGCGTATAGCATCTCATCTTGTTAATTTACCCAGTACCCTTGAGATCATATGGATCTGCATTACGTCATCATTCGTTAATTCAATAATAGGTGCATGTTACAGACCACCAGATAGCTCCGCTGCTTTCATATCTCAGTTGCGCGATAACCTCAGTGCCATAAGGACCAAGTTTCCGAAAGCTAATATATTTCTGATGGGGGACTTCAATTTCCCTGACATTGACTGGTCTAACCTCACCTCTGACTCTCGCTGTTCTAAAGACTTCATCGACTTATTTTAGATTTTTCTTTAACTCAGTTAGGAAACCAACCTACACGCGGAACGAATATTCTTGACCTTGTTTCGACTTCATGCCCCGACAATTCAAGCACCGTCTCTACTAGTGAGGGATTCAGTGACCATCTGATTCTTAATTTTGCAGTTAGCGTCCCATCACATACGCGGCATCTCACGTCTAAGCTCATCTTCAACTATATAAAAGCTGATTGCAATGCTCGTAACGTTGGTCTGCGAGAATTTTGCTCCTCGTACCTTTCCACTTTCTATTCCCGAACCGTCAATGAAAACTGGACCTTATTTAAAGAAAAGTTGCTGTCATTAATGGCTGCTCACGTACCACAAATTTCATTTCGGGTAAACATTTCTAAGCCATGGTATCATAGGTCACTTCGCACAATTAAGAATAAAAAGAAGCGCTTATTTAAAGCAATGAAAAAATCTGGATCCCCCTCTCTGAAACTGCAAGAGAAAGACTGCGAAAAACAATACTGCCGTGCCGTTCGTAAAGCGAGACATAAATTTAATCTCATGATCTTCAATCCCTTATGCGCAACAACCCTAAAATATTCTGGCGCACAATATCCTCAGCTAACACTCATGCCCAAATCGCTCTACAGGACAATACCGGAAATTTCATTACTGACGAAGAAAGTGCGACAATCTTTA
Source organism: Amblyomma mixtum (assembly GCF_055824585.1). Classification (NCBI taxonomy): domain Eukaryota; kingdom Metazoa; phylum Arthropoda; class Arachnida; order Ixodida; family Ixodidae; genus Amblyomma; species Amblyomma mixtum. The sequence continues at coordinate 57,899,830 of NC_143020.1, forward strand.
ACAATTAATTTACTTCAGTGTTAACCCATTAAGATCTTTCTAACATTCCTGCCACCGCCGAAGTCGACTACAGATATATGACCCCTATTGAATTAACTGTTGAAGGCATCACGTCCCTAACCAAAAACCTTAAAATGTCCACTAGCTCTGGTGTTGACGGAATCAACGCCAAAATTCTTAAACTCACTATAAACTCGAGCAGCTTAATCTTGTATCACATTTTTCAGCAGTCATTATCTACAGGTGAACTTCCGTTTGATTGGAAAATAGGCAAAGTCATCCCCGTGTTCAAATCTGGAGACAGAAGTAACATCAGTAACTACCGACCTATATCTTTAACCAGTGCTGCATGTAAGCTTCTAGAACATATCATTGCTTCAAATGTTGCGCAGCACCGTGAGCAAAACCGCTTTTTTTACCCTCATCAGCACGGTTTTAGAAAAGGACTGTCGTCCGATACACAACTCATGGAATTTACGCACGAAGTTCTGACTAACATGAATGATAACCAACAGACTGATTGTATTTTCATCGACTTTTCTAAGGCACTTGATCGGGTAGCACATTGTCGTTTCATTGCCTAATTCTCTGCTTTAAATATCGACTAATTAACGCTATCATGGATTAGAAATTTCCTCTCATTTCGCAAACAATTTGCCAGTATAAATAAGTGCTCATCCTCTCTCTCTGAAGTATCGTCCGGTGTTCCCCAGGGCAGTGTCCTGGGCCCGTTACTATTTTTAATATATCTTAACGATTTGCCAACCGACATTACCTCTAACATCCGTTTGTTTGCTGGCGACTGTATTATTTACCGCAAAATTTCTAATCCAGCCGATCATATCGCTTTACAGAAAGATCTAGACCGTATAACAAACTGGTGTTCCATGTGGCTAATGCCGGTCAACACTGATAAGTGTAAATTAATGACTTTCAGCCGTAAACTTTCAACCTCTTCTTTCACCTACTCGCTCAGCAGTAATCATGTGACAACAGCTTCCTCATATAAATATGTCGGCGTTCACCTAAATCAAAACCTTTCCTGGTCAACACACATTAATAAAATTACAGCTAAGGCTTCACGAACCCTTGGGTACTTAAAGCGTAATCTTCATGGTGCACCATCTGACATTCGAAAACTAGCCTACTAGAAGTTTGTCCGCCCACAACTAGAATTTGCATCACCCATCTGGTCACCTCACCAAGCGTATCTAACACGTAATCTCGAATCTATACAGAACCGTGCTGCACGCTTCATCGCTCGCGATTATAACCGGCATTTCAGAGTCACTAAGATCAAGTTATCGCTATCACTTGAGTCTTTAGAATCACGTCGTACAGTAGCACTTCTTTGCTTATTTCATAAAATGGTTTTCAGTCTTCACAGTCACACATTATATTCACGGTCATGTCGCACATCTCATCGCCTCCATAATCATAGCAGCTTTACGCCTTTTTTTTGTCATACAAAATCAACATGTCTGCTCTCCCACATGCCATAAACTATTGGAACAGCCTTCCTGACGATGCCACTAACACCAGAAATCCTGCTACGTTTCGTGATAAAATAAGCGCAATCCTCGCCTAGTGTCTGAGTTCTCTGTGTTCTTGCGAAAGATCTCTTTTATTGCTGCTTAGTGTGAACTAACTGGTGCACTTTTTAGCCTCATTGTCAAATCGTGTTCCATTTCCATGTTGCCACATTTTGAAACTTATCTAATTATTGTGTATTGTATTACTTTATTTGTATTCTACTGAGTGCCTCTTGCTAACTATTGTATAACGTTTCTCTTTTGTCGTTGTTTTTTTTGCGCTGTTCTGTAACCTCTATGTACTGCCCCACTCACACAATGCTCCAATGTAAAGGAGCCTGTGAGTAACTTGAATAAATAAATAAAGTAATAATGATGACTACTGGTAGTGATAACTTCAGCTACCGATGGGGATCAGTGCTAGTGACGATGCTAGCGATAGTGATAGTTGGTGACGGTAATGCTGATGATAGCAATTATTACAATTCGCGATAGTGATAGCTGGTGAGAGCGATGATGACAGTGATACTAATAGTGGGTATAGCGATGATGATGACAGTGGTGATGATAGCGATATCGAAAAGGTCTAGAGTTCGAGTCATTGAAGGTCACGGGTTCGAATCCCGCAATGCCGAGGGTTCGAAACCCGTGAAGGTCGGGGGTTCGAGTTCCGCGAAGGTCTTTAGGACGTCACGATATCCATGAACGTCGACATAGTTTGCCCGTCTCGGAAACGGGCGTACAATAGCCGTGGACGTCGACATAGTTAAGCCTAATCCCCATGATAAAATTGAAAAAGGGAGGAATAAAGGGAGGAAAGGGAAAGGCTTCGCATTTACCCTCTTACTCTGTGAATGCGCTGTAGAAAATAAGCAAAAGTTAGGACCAGTTTCATTTTCTGGGAACTCCGCGTGGATTAATTTAGCTTTCTCAGTGTTGTTGGCATTCAAGTAGTGCATCGTTAGAGAGGGCGTCACTCGTCTCTTTTCACTCAAGGGTTAACAGCATGGGAAGGGCTGCAAGCGGTGATCCCCGTAAAAAGAATATATGAAAGCAGCAGCCAGCACTGCCAAAATACTCAAACAGGCATGTTTTGCCGCAAGGCGCACCCACGATTGCTTCAGATCCTTCCTTTGTCGTCCTTCTGGCTTTTAGTGTCCGTTTGTACCAAGCGAACAAGCTTATGCATTTGACGCAATGTCTGAATTATTACGGCTTTCTCTCTTTCGTGTTATCTTTCTAGTTAATCGAAAATTCCCTCTGGCTCTAAGGGTAGGTTCACCCTGGTCCAGAAATGCGGCGAACGAACCGGATCGCTTGCCGGAAAAACTAGAATCGGTTCTGTTACACTCGGTCGAGACGGAACCGCCACGCAGCTGCTGTTTCTCGCTTTTTGGTTACCACCGGCGGCATGTGGTTGTTTTTAGTTCTTACGATTTGCTAATCAATCATCTTTAAGCGGTAACATAATCAGTAATATTCTCTATTGATCAACACCAGAAAATAAATAAATGTAAAAAAAAACTCCCCTGTGTTCCTTGGTTTCTGTGGCTGTTGGCTTCTCTCATATGAGACACTACTTGGAGAAAAACCAGCAGCAACTAAGCGCAAAATCAGTGATTATTGGTAACAGATATACTCATATGCAGGCGATTTTAGGAAACATTGACTGCCCCAGATGAATCTGAATACCACAAACTTTCCGAAGGGCGCCGCGGTGGCTCAGTGGTTATGGCACTCGCCTGCAGACCCGAAAGACGCGGGTTCGATCCCGGCCGCGGCGGTCAAATTTTGATGGAGGCTTGTAAGCGTGGACGCCGGCCGCCGTCCTAGCATGTTTTGGCCTCCTCTCGTCTTGGCCATAAAAGAGTGAAATTCTTTGCCATTCTGTATTGTGGCTTGCCGATTCCATGCTTGGCAGTACGTTTTTTCTAATGCTATTTTGTCGTTTCTGTTGCCAGCTTCGAGCACACCAAGCCAAGCAGCGCTGAAGCACTACTGCACAGTGGCCAAGTGTGGCACTGGCTGTGGGCGGAGCCAGGCGGAGCTCGAGTTGCCGTTGTCAGAAGGGAAGCGGACTTGGCACCCGAAAACGCCTTGTCACAGTCACACGTAACCCATCAGCCCTTCATCATTCCTACAACACCCGCGGCAACCGCCCCCCCCCCCCCCCCCCCCCCCGTCCTCTGCCTTGAACCAAGGGGGAACAGGGGAGATTTTCTAGGGATGTTTGCCGCACCGTGTCATCACCCTCTGGACCATGTGTCCAGGCACGGCCGCTTGATGCAAAGCGCAAAGCGCTTTGTATCTAGCGGCCGTGGTCCAGGTTTGCAGTGGACTGGCAGTTCGCAAGTGCCGACCGCCGCGCGTTTTCGCTCATGTGACAACCGCCGACAAGCGCCAGCCGGACCTTGCTTCTTCTGCTTTTCTAATAAATTAGCTTTAAGCGACAACATATTCAGTAATATTCTAAATTGATCAACACCACAAAATAAATAAATTAATTAAAAAAAATCCCCTGTGCCCCTTGGTTTCTGTGGCTGTTGGCTTCTGTCATATTTATAACGAGCCCCTCATGCCCCTTCCCTTGTTTGCTTAATTGGCAGAGAGAAAGGCATTGTAGGATGCGGGTGGCTTTCTTCCCTCCTTTTCCTTATTCCTAGAAGTGGGCGAAAGCGGGGGCTCGCTCCCTCGCCGGTCATTCACCCTTGTCAAAAAGCCATGCTGATACAGGGGTGGCTTTGCACGTGGGGCTTCCTTCTCTCCACCGAGAACATTCCCAACTCCTTCCCCTTAGTGTTGGTCTCCCGTCGTCTCTCTCTCTCCGCACCGAATCCACTTCTTGTCAGAAGTTCTGCGCGGACTGTCGTCCGGTGGTCAGTGCCGGCCGTCGTGATTAGAACGCGCCGTGGCATCGATGCATCGCTAATGCGACGTTTTTTTCGACAACATTCGCGCGGCAGAAAACGTCGCGGCGGCGCGACGCTCGGCTGGAGATACATGGAGCGTTGAAGCGGCGGCGCGCCGCCGCGTATCCCTCGACGCGAAAGTAAATGTGACCAACAAGTGGCAAACACCACTGTGCAAGGAGGTCTGTGAGAACAGCGACGCTGAACATTCTGTTAAAATCAGGAAAGTTTCATCACTTCGACACCACTGCACAAATTTTAGCACGCGCGCTTAAGTATCTATAAAGATTTGCGTGCTCGAATGCATGCCGTCGCGTACCTTTGGACGCCCGCTCAGCCGCGCACGCCAGCGGCTGCTGTTTTCTTCGACACATTCGCTTCAGGGAGGGAGCGCAGGTATTCCGATCCAAGAATCGGCCGTGTTCTCCAAAAAAAGCGACATTTCAAGTCTGATGAAGCGTTTATTTTCACGAAAATAACATTTCCGTGCCAAAAACACCGCGTCGCTCGTCGGCCATGGCGGCCATATTGGCGGCGGCAGGGAGAGGACCGGAAGAGCGGGCTCACTGCGCTGCTATTGGCTCGCTTCAGCCGCCGCTTCCGGTCTCACCGGACGCCGCGCGTCAAAATCTAGCCAGCCCTGATCGGCGGCGGCGGGCGTTTTTCTCGACGCCGGGCGTCAAAACTGCGCCGTGGGGCGAAAATCGACGACTCGCCGCGGTAAAAACGCTCCATGTATTCCGGCCTTAAGCGTCGAGAACAGCGGCGCTCACAGCCATCTCGAAGAAACATAGCGAACGAGCTACCTCCTCACGACTCATCTCCAAACAGCACTGAGCCACATAACGGCGCCGAGGTCCCATCTAATGTGCACTCCCCGGCAGTGGAGAAAATAATGGCACTCATGCAGCAGTTGACCACCCTGATCGTTGAAGCTCTTCGGCCTCGCCATGGCTAGTGCATCATCTCTGGTGGTGCAATGGAACTGCCGTGGCTTTGCCAATAAGTCATCTGAAGTGAACATCCGCCTGCGTGACGGCAAACTCAAGGCCTGGGCCTTCCTTCTTCAAGAGCACAATTCCCTTCCTCGCCTCTCTGGTTTCTGCGCGTACCATTCTCCTTCCATCCCTGATCGCCGCTGCATCGCTTCCTCCCTCCATCCCGGTAAATCTGCAATTTATGTTCATCGTTCGGTTCCCCATACGCCGATCGATCTTTCACGGTGGTGCAACACTCGCCAGGAGGTCGTTGGCCTTCTCGTAAAACCTGCACATACACCACTGATACTCGTATCTTTCTATGGTCGTCCGGGAACAGTGTCTCCCAACCTAGGTTGGATTCGTTTTCTCCGTAGTAACTACTCGGGCACCCCTATTTTAGTTGGCGGAGATTTCAACGGCGCTCACACATCGTGGGGCTACCCTTTGGATTCCTCCCGGGGTGCTCACATTCATGGCACCTTTCTAGATCATTCATTTCAACTACTAAATCAACCGCAAACTTCAACGCGCCCTCGGGGTGGTCCGTATTCGCCTGATTTGTCTTGGTGGTTAGGGCCTGGCTACCCTCGTTGGAATGTTGAACCAGACACTTGGGGCAGTGATCACAGCCCTATTTTAATCTCCATCACAACTTCGCGTCTCCGTAAAATACGCCGCAGCGTGCGCTTTACATCATGGGATTCCGTACGCGCAGATAATAGGTTGTCTACGCTGAACCCATCTACTGTTCTGTCTACCCTCTCAGCTGTTTTGTCGACTCATACATTCGCCACTACTGTAAATGAGGATGATCCGAACCCGGACATGCATCTCCTTAATATCTGGGCTCTTCGTCGCAGGGCGGATCATTATGCTTCTCGTAATCCCGACGACCCTTCAGCTCTTCCAGCTCTTCATCGGGCTACTGCACGTGCGCGGCGCTACTCAAAGCGACTTAGCAGACAACGCTGGGCTGCATGGTGTGCCCGCCTCTCCTCTACACAGGGTAATAGACATCTTTGGCGGGTATTTCACGCCATGGAACGCACTTCTCAAGTAGCTGATTATACCGAGAGCATTCGCTTGGCTCTGAATGTGGATGAAACTTCATTTGCACAACAAGCAGACCGTCAGTTTTTCCCACATCATGACTGCCTCCCTACCCCTACTCCCATATTATCGATTTCGGAGCCCCCTGATGAGGTTACTTCAGATTTTACCATGGCAGAATTGCTGGCCTCCATAGATCGCCTCAAAACAAGCACTGCTCCCGGGCATGACGGTGTACCTAACTCGTTGTTTCGCAACTTGGAAGGACCTGCTCTACATTCCCTCCTTGATACATTCAATGAGGTGTGGGATACTGGAGTTATTCCTGCAGAGTGGAAACATTCCATCGTTGTCCCAATCCCCAAATCAGGTCAGCCGCCGGTTTCTCTTTCGGCCCTCCGCCCTATTTCACTTACGCCTACTATCTGCAAGCTTTATGAACACATTCTAGCAGCTCGCTTGTCGTGGTGGCTGGAATCGAATGATTGTTATCCAGAATCTCAAATTGGGTTCCGCCCTCACATTGGAACAGAAGACGGCCTGGCTGTTTTGACTGAGGACGTACTAAACCATTCTCCCCATAGTCATCTTGTTCGTACGGTGATCGCGACTGACATCACAAAGGCATATGACAACGTCCTACACTCTTCTATTCTTGGCACCCTTCAAGATCTCGGTCTCCCGCATCGCTTTCTCCTTTCAATTCACTCATTTTTAACAAACAGAACCTTCAGTGTACGTATCCATGGGAAGCCTTTTGGTCACTTTACCTCCAACCGCGGTGTACATCAGGGCTCCGTCCTCGCCCCCACATTATTTAATGTAACTTTTATACCTCTTGTCCGAGCCCTAGAGAAAATTCCTTCTGTGCGCGTCCTTGCGTACCGACGACATAACCTTGTGGTCCTGTAATCCAGATGCGTCTGTGCAACAGTCGGCGCTTCAGCAAGCGCTGGATGCCTTAACATCACGACTACCCCCTTTGGGTCTGACCCTCTCGTGTAATAAATCTTGTTTTATTCGCATTGGCAACAGAAGTGACTTACGGAAAGCAGCACCTTTTAGCTTTAAGGTAGACAATTCTCCAATTCCTCAAGTTGAAAGTGTGCGTGTGCTAGGTCTTCTACTTCATACATCTGGGACTGGGACTCCGTGGCTAAACGCGACCCGTAAATCGGCTCACGCTACTCTTGGTCTGATTCGACGCATAGCTATGCGCTCTGGCGGAGCGCGTTTTGATACTGCCCGTCAGCTCGTGCGCTCCATCCTTCAGCCGCGGATAGTGTACCAAGCGCAATTTCATCGCCTCACCCGACGACAGTGGGACTCCCTTGAATCAATCAATCGGGAGGCTATGCGCGCCATAACTTATCTTCCGCGTATCACACCCATACCCATTCTGCAAGAGTACGCTCAACTTAATACATTGAGTGAACTTATCGACCAGCGTGAGGCAAACAGAGCACGCAAGATGTCGCTTCAGCTTCATCGTTTACAGACTCTTCCCCCATGGTCATACTGTCAGCTCACAGACAATCGCCCCTCTGCTTCGACGCCGATATCAGCCGCCCATCTTTCTTCAGGGTGCATAATATACACCGATGCATCACACACAGCAGTGCAGGGAGTTACTGCAGTTTACAGTCCCTCACATCCTCATCTCAACTCCCGCGCTACATATAGCGCGGATACTTGCTCCCCCCTGGCCTTGGAGCTTCAGGCGATACACAATGCCATTGCTTCCCTTCCACTCGTACCTACTTTCGATATTGTACACATTTACACCGACTCCCTTGCCGCCCTTAAGCAGCTTAAGGCTGTCCGGCGCACATTCCAAGTTACACAATCCATTCACCAACTTTGCACAAAATACCCCTGTCCTGTGCGTATACACTGGATTCGCGGGCATGCCCAGGATCCGCATAATATTCATGTGGATGCAATGACACACCTTGACACATCCGATATCCCGCCACCTTCCCCTCTTCCCTCAGATTCGTTCCTGTCCCATGTTTCCGAGAAACAGTCTTTGCGTCAGCGAACACGCGCTCTAATTCCTCCGTGTTCGTACCCTCTCCCCCGGAGTCTCACTCGGGAGGAGGAGGTATCTGTGCGCCGGATTCGGGCAGGAGCGGCTCTGACTCCTTGTGTGCGTCATCGGTGGCGTGACAAACGTTACGAAGTGACAGACAAGTGTCCCCATTGTGGTGCTGCGCCCGACCAGTGTGATGAAAAACACTTGCTGTGGACTTGCCCGGCTACAGCTTCTGTGAGACGACGTTTACTAAGAAAGGTTGGCCTGCGATGGGACGTTGCAGACGACTATACCAAGTGGACTCTAGATAATCGCTATATCACGAACTTGTGCGGCTTTTTAAGCGAGGCTTGTTTGCACTCGTTTTTATAACTTTCTTTCCTTTTTCATTATGCCTGATGGCAAACAGCTCGAATAATAAAAAAAAAGTCTCAGAAGAGCAGGCGTGTGTGGAGCAGCTGGCCAGGAACCTCGTAACACAGAGCGACGCACTCGAGAAGCTCTCTGACACTATGCATACCTTCAGTCAGGCTCTGGGACTACTCGAAGCAGCAATGAAGCAAGACCATAGCAGAATGACAGAGAACGACACCAGAGCTACCACACCTAATGAGGAAAACACGTCAAATCTGACAGCACAGAGCAACGCAGTTGGCAATCTCTCGAGCACCACAGAGACATCCGACGCAGCACCCAAATATGAACCAGCGAGGGTTGAAAAAGGGAGAAATGGGTCCTTATCCGCTGCCGCCGACGGACCAGAATCCGGAACGCAAGAAAATAACCAGACGTCATCGAAGCGCATCTACCCCGGGCTCCCAGCCGAAGAACGACGAATAGCTGTCAGCGAGTCGTCAATAACGGGGTTCGAATCACTGATAGATAAATACCTGGATAACGTTTATGCTGAGTTTAGGTGCGAGGAGGTACGGCGTACGAACAGCTACTGCTCGTTTTCATGAAATTAAACGCAATCTGCGCTTTATTTCTATTAAGCAATCGCTTCTCTTTTGTACTGGTTGTACCCGTGCTTGTTTAGGGAGTGCGAGAATCTGTGGGAAGCGCCGATGTGATCGCTCGCCTGAAAAACACATGACAGCCGGGTTGTTGCCATCGCGTAGGATCGGCACTTCTCGCTAATTGTCCCTGCTTCTTCCGAAGTGAGCAGTACTCTGTTTTAAACTACTTTATCCAGAAGTATGTTTGGTGATCGTTCGCGTTAACTGAAATGGCCTAACTAGTTATCCAGAAGCTAGCGTCGGCGACGACTGCTCCTGCTCGGCCGTCTGGGTCAAATCGGCGCTTCCCTTTCATGATATGTGCGCCCAGCGATGTAAGCAATGGTGGACTTCAGGTCACTGCTGTCGTAACTACACTCGCGGACCATTTGCATTTGGTTGTGAATTCGCTATTCACAACCGCCGCAGTCACAGACCGAACCCTGCGGACTAGCTAGGCCTAGTTGTCGCGAAAGGGAAGAGAGTCGTCGACTGAAATTTCGCCAGCGCTTATCGTTGGTGATTGTTCACTTGTGCAAATTTGAAATATAGCCGTTCATTTCGCTCATTTCTAACACGGATAATGTAGAAGCGCGAATATATTTCACAGCGTCGCCTCATCAGGGTGTTTTCGCTCAGCCGCCGACCTGCCGAGAACACGAAGGCTGACTGTCCGCCGATCGAATTCGTCGGTGTCATTCGCCTAAGGAACTTTTCCCACCACAATCATATTATAGTGCATTAGATAGTTCACTATAATCACACGCTGCTGTTGACCACGACAGTGTCGTTGTCCGACTAGTGTGACTGCCGCCGTCGTCTTCGTTCTGCTCTTAAAACAAGCTGAGGCTTATTCGAATGCGTTTGGAAAGTGTCATACAGCACCGTGGGGGTCCGTCGAGTCCGAATGCCATTCCAAGTCACGAATGCCATTCGACTAGGATCTCATTCTAACGTATCCGTGTAGCACAGGTAAAATTAACCACGACAATCAATTATATTTCAGTTGGAACCATTTTAATTGTAATCGGTTTGCTATTTTCTGTAAGGTGTACAAGACTGATTTATAACCGAGCTGTGTCAGCTGTGTCCTCATTTTCTGAGTAAGGAATGCGGTTTGTATCACTGTTCATAGTTTTCCTATGTACGAAAGAGGTGGGGGAAAAGGGTAAAAAAAAATTTTTTGTATTCATCTGTCTTTCCTCGGCTGTTCTGGGGGGAAACGGAAACGGTAGAGGTGAAATACCAAGAAAGCAAACACGAGGGACACGCGGAAACCGGTTCAGAGAAGGAAAAGAAGAGAAGCAAGAATCTGCCTGCAGGAGGAGGAAATAGTGAAGGTGGCGGTCCCACTCTGACGGTGAGCGGGAACCATTTTTGGTGATATTTGTACGTCGACTGTACCTCGCTCGTTCGCTTCATAAATATGGTTCAGATATCTCCGAAAAGCTACTTTTCTCTGCTTTCAAAAGATGCATTTTGCTTAACGGTAGCTGCAAATTTGTTTCAACTGTAAATGAAAACGCAAAGATGAAAACTGGCAGTTGAGCTCAACTTGTCTCAGGAAATGCAAAATTGTGAAAAACCTCTTGCACCTAGAGAAATATCTTTCGAGATACTTTTAGATCGGATGCTAATGAACATATTTAAGCATTTAGAAGTACGTGTATAGATTAGTTTATTAGCCACGCAAGTTTGAAAAGCATAGAAAACAGAACAATGTAATCTGCAATAACTTTTGGGATATGCATTGCACTGCGGCGCCTTTTTGTACAGTTTGAGATCGTCTAATCGCCCTTCCATTCTGAAAATTTCATCCGTCTGCCTTGTTTAGTTTAAAAGTTATTCCTGATCAAAGTTAGCGTTTTTTCGAAATAGTTAAAAACGGAATGCAATACTGTTCATGTAACCAGCGCGTGGCAGTTTTGAGATTTTGCGTGAAGAAACTTATTACTTCGCTCTACGCGGCTAAGCATCGCCTTTGCTCTACGGCTTTTGGGGAATGCGCAATGTCTAGTTGATTTTAGCTACATTTTTTGTTCTCGTCATGAAGGACACAAGCTCTTGAAACGTTCCGCGGCTTCTTTTTTTCTGGCAAATATACTCTTAAAATGTCGGTCTCTCATTCTTTTAATCAACTTGTAACAATTGTCAAGAACAAAGTCCACAGAATACAAACAATAATAGCAATAACGCAGCGACATGCGATAAATGTAGATAAATGAAGTAAGTAGCGCCATCTACACACATGCACGTGTACTAAATAATCACAGTTCAAAAAAATAACGAGTGTGGCGCTGCTAAACATTTGCAATCAGGAGGTGTTCACGAGAGGGACCGATACCTCTACGATGTTTGCACGTTTCCCTCGATTTTGCCCTATGTAGTGTGTGTCGAACTTCCAAGCAGATTTCCGCCATATTGCTTTGCTGGATTGTTTTGTAGCGTAAAGCTAGTAAAGCCACACTACGCGGGTCAGAGCCGAGTTTTGCGCGAGTGTGCGCCGCCTGTTATGCTCATGCGCGAGAACCGCGTGACGTCACGAGAGGCGCAGGTCCGCAGGTGCGTCGCCTCCTCGCCACAGCCGGTGCGAGCTTCTCGCTGCCGGCGCCCCCGGCGTGCGCTCCTCTCCGACGCGTGACCTCGTGTTTACGACAGTTGCGCCGCGCGCTACTGCGCATGCGCGAGGAGGGTGCGCGGAGAAATGACGGTCGCGCTCAACATGTAAGCTCTGGTAAGCTAAGGAGAGTCGAGCCGCTGCCAAATGGCGCAGAAGACTGGAAAATGTAAATTCTTCCGATCCCGAGGTTGTCGCCTGGCAGTTCGCCGTCGAGCAGCCAAGGCGAAACGTGCGGCCGAAACACCGGAGCACTTTACGCTACGTATATCCAGGCATAGCAGAGCTAAGCCACTGCCAATTTTTTTCGCCTGACGCTACGAAACGCATTCTGGGCGTCGTATTATTTTTCGAGGACAGGCATTACTAAAGCGACAGGAAAGGGAAGAGACAGGCTTTCGCTTCGTGCTGCCGGTTGTTCGTTGTTCCGGCTAGCGCTGTGGAGGGGAAGTTGGAGAGCGCTCGATTCGCCTGCACTCAATGCACCAGTTCGGCAAAGTTCTGCGGCAGCGGCGGTGCGGCGGGTGTGTACCGCTAGTTCCGGCACTCTGAGCGCAGTTTGGCACTGTCTGCTTCCAAAACGGATGGTCGAGTGCAGGCCTGGTCGTCGCTAGCCTTTGCGATGCCAATGAATTGCAGCCAGCTGTTTACAGCCTACATCGGCGGCAGCCAACCTTTCGTATCTCATGAAGAAATGTGCAAACAGCACATCACAATAACATGTTGCCATGAACCAGCCTCGATCCGTTTCTTTGGAGAACTCGAGCAGCGTTCTAGCTTGTCGACGAGTGAAAGTTACTTGAGTCTCCGCCGTTTATCACAACCCGCAAACCATCATCTGCTTCCATGGCGGCTGCAGCTGCACTATTTCAGCACTAACCATGGAGCAGGTGCAGTTTTCCTGAACTAGACTCGCACTTCTTTCAAACGAATGCCGTGGTTCAGAGGGCGCCATGTTCCACCGCTCAAATGAATCCATGTGGTATAAAGTCGGGTACAACTCAAGAACGAAGCAGCACATGCCCATCAAAGGAGACCGCCCAGCCAAGCGCGTCGACCGAACAGGTTTCTGTTCGGTCTCCACAGGTGCGCCGCGACAGCAGTGGAGACTGAAGCTGCCACGACCGTCTGTTGCCGAATATGACCCCACCTGTAACATTCAGCGCTTTTGCGAAAAAGACGCTCTCGCGCGGATCTATGCGAAAGGTAAGCAGCCCAGCCCTCCCCCCCCCTCCCCCTTTAGTGGCCAGTGCAGCTGAGACAATAAACGGGGGCACCACACCTACTAGTACCTTCGCCTTTCTCCCTGTCTTTTCCCCTGCTCCAACTCAGGTGCTCCTAGAGACGATGGCGGATGCCGGGGCAGCAAAATCTTTTCCTTTCTTTTTGCGTTATTATTCTTTTAGCCTTATCCCGAACAAAGGACATCTACTCTCGGCTACACGGGGACAAAACGCCGTCTCCTTCCTTCTCTTTCGCAGGCTTGGCTGCATGCACAGCCACAGAAATCGACGTGACTGGCTGGAGGGCTCCCTCTGAGTTGCATGTGCCGCTTCGTTCTTTAGTTGTAACCGACTATAGTGCTGTGAGGTCCCCTCTTCCGGAACTGGCACAAAGGACCGCCCCCTCCCCTTGCTGCGCGCCCCTCCTGCAGGCGGGGTAGACTAGCGCCGCAGGAAAAGGAATTCTCGGAAAATGATTACAAGCACGTTATAAGCGGTGTTTACATGACGGGTTGAGCGGAGGATTTGAGCTGAAAACCGGTTACTGGGTTCATGTAAACGAGTCGGGTCCGGGAGTCGAGGGAGCGAGTCCAGTCAACTCCGCTGCAGGGGGTGGGTTGACTCACTCGACCCCAACAGCAGATAGCACGTAAACCGGTCTGAGTCGGGTTAGTGGAAGGAGAGGTGATAAATGCGAACCTGTTATTCGCTTGCGCCGTAGCGCCTGCGAGGCAGCCGTGCATGCCGCAATCTTCCCGGCTGCCACTGCCCTTTCCCGCTGCGCCGTTCGACGCTTGGTGCCGCTGCATGTTGAACCGGTCGCGACTCGCTAAAATCGAGTTCATGTAAACATGCAGTCAAGTTGGGCTGACCTTGCTCAACTCGATCTCCTGGCTCGACCCGCCGAAGTCGGGTTCATGTAAACGAGGCTACAGTTTCCTGACAATAGACGGTGTGAAAATAGCAGCTGTTCCTACAGTTTCCAGGTACGCGCGCGTGGACACGCACGCATACACACACACATACGCGGGCGCACTTTTTCAATCTTTGATCCAACCAAATCGAGGCAAATCGACGCAAGGCAAGAAAGATGTACATTTCAGCACGCGATGGAAAATTCTGGAGGGAATAAGCAACCTAATGATGCAAACTGGATACAAGAAAGACGTACGTCTAAAATGAATAAGAGCACGCAGTTGAGGGTCCAAACGAGAGAGGGGAGGGGGTCGCCCTAAGTGCCTACACAACTATCGCTTTGTAGCCGACCCCTTTTTTTTGGCAGCATTCCTGCACACCTCGCCCCCCCCCCCCCCCGTTCTTCTTCGTACAATGTCTATAAAAAAGTCTCGAGTCCCCCTCGTGAATGGTATGCATCTGTATACTGCATTTTTGTGAGCCTTGGCAACATTCCGTCGAAGTTGATCGGAATTGGTTGCAAGGTGCCGCCGCATGTACGACGAATATTTGCTTCTGAGGTAAACACATTCTGACACCCTGCGGTGCTAACCCTCTCAATAGCAATTTCACGTCTCTTGCGCAATGTCGATTCATCTCAAGGGTAAACAGAAATTGACAATTGCCCACTTCTCTCTGCCTTTTTCTTTACCAACCATAGTTTATAAGGTTGGACAGGCATACGCTTAGCGTTGACTAAATTGTATAGCTGTCTTTGTTATAGTTTTCTTATCATAGATGCAATATCATTTGATAAAAAGTATTTTTTTTTCAGCGCTGTAGTTAGCAGGTTACACTGTAGACCAGGAGTGTTCCGACTACTACTAATATTACTATGCATCAACAGTGACGAAGTGATTGAACGCGCAAAAGACGAGGGCACAAGGAAGGACACAAGAAAGGCACCGATTTCAACTATAAGGTTCATTGAAAAAATAACGCTAGAAATATATACATGGGACATAAACATAATTAATTTTCTTTATTTCACGCCTTCCTTATTTTTGGCGTCCGCTTCCTCTTTTCGCTTACTTACTAATTTGCTCTGTGCAATTATATCGACAATTATCACTAACTCTCCCAAGTTTCCACTGTGTCGACGTTGTGCCTTTTGCGATGCGGGCTGGGCAGCATTATTTTTTTCTTTTTCTTTGCTCCCACTAATATATGTCACGACATTGAAAACAGGAAAGTCTGTAGTCGGGTAAAACTCAAGAACGAAACGGCACATTCCCTCAAAGGAGGCCCTCCAGATAGTAACATCGATGGTACAGCTTTCTGCGGCTATTTAGCCAAGGGTAAACAAGAGAGAGAAGGAAACGGTCCTCTGTTCCCGTGCTGGCATCCTTATCCCGAACAAGGATCACCCCACCTCTGACGCCGTTTGGACAAAGACGGTACCCTCTTTGCCCCGGCTCTCCAACTTTTTCCCTTCACCCTTCTGGAACCATAGACCCAATAAATGAAGCCCCACTCTCTTTGGCTTTGGCGAGGGACAGGCAGAGAAAGAAGCATGCGGAACCACCCCAGCCAACACCTCCCCCCACGCACGACGGGGACTAGCAGCCGGGCTTGCCATGGTTCGTTTGTAATCCTCTGAAGGCAGGCGCAGCAACAAAAGAAAAGCCTTCACGCAGCACGGGTGCACGGGTCAAGAAAGGACCGGACACGTATCTCAACATCTCAACCAAAACCAGTTTCGGGTCGCTGGGGGCAAGACGTGTAGACACTTTCTCAGTGATGGATCAGTGTCGTAGCCTGGTGGCAGAATATGAACTACTCGCAAGATGGCGGCAGTGGAACCGCCACCTGAAGGGCATGAAGAAAGGTTGCAAGGGACACGTGGGTTCGCTCATTTGTCCTTCCGCGAATAGAGCGCGACCCGTCATTGTACTGCGTGTTACTGGCAGCTGCTGCCGGATGTGGTTTGCACTTGGCGCCTCTGGACCGTGCTTCTCATGTTGTCTGCTATGCGAACTCTGTGGTGTGCAGTCGCCGAGGGAATAACGCGTTTCGATAGCCTGCCAACAGGCTTACTTCGCGACGACGTCATCAATCCTGGTAAGTACTGTCGAACGTTTATCTGCTTGTATTCTGTAGAAGGGTGAAGAATTACTTGTGCTCATGTACACTTTCACTAAAATAATTCAATTTCGTCACCGTCTTTCCATGCATCTTAGAATAAATATATGCAGACTAATCGTAATGGTGAAAATTGCTCAGTGCACCCTTATATCTCCAGCAATAAGTTTTGGACGCTCAGCTTTTACATGTTTTCGACGCAGTCGCCTTTCATGAGCTCTTGACGGCGGATGTATGTTGTAAAATGCATGCAACTTCCAGCATGAGTCAAGCTATTAGGCCATTTAAGCTTCAGAGGTTGAGTCCTACTTTCATTTATGAACCTTGATGATTTCTCTGAATGGTTGAAATTAAAAAGAAAATAATTGAACTGGAGACCAACACTTTTTTATTATGCGGCCCAGAGCCATTTGGCAATCTTTGTTCCAGACGCACGCGGATCGGGTGGTCACCGATATGTGTGAGACACTTACTGCCTCATTCATTTCCTTTCCTCAAAACCAATTTTCAGTTCTTTCTCCAAGTCGCTATAGCCGTGCTCAAGCTTCACCCGCAAACATTTTTCTGTCGCTATTTCACGTCAATAAACCCTCACAACAGTTCACAACTTGCAAAATTGCCGCTGACTTAGAAGATATTTTTTAACACAGCAGATTTTTTCCCCCGACTGCATTATCACTTCCTGCTCGGCCCACAAAAGGGGAAATGCGTCAGTCGATCCCGAAATAGATTAGGGGCTTCTCCCATCTTCCTTTTCTAGAAAGAATGCGAGACTGTTCTCTGTGAATGAGTGCTTTTGGTCGGAAACCATCCTTCTTGAGGAGCTGACTTATATAATTTTGCAAGTTGTTGCAGAAAGAAACGCAAGATCTCAGTGCGCATGCGCTTTTGTGGAGGCTCTGTGGAGGCTTTGCTTTCGCTTTATTTTGTTTTTTTAGGTTTCCGTGAATAAATAGTTTCATTCGCAGATGATACATCCGCAAAATAATCCCGCAGAAATAAAAATACGGGCGGACTGTTTGCTTCTACGGATTACTACGTATTACTCCGCCGATGGCAGAGCGGCAAGCCGCCACGGGACTGGGTGAAAGGCACTCCACGCGTTGGTCGACTCCGCCCACCGTACGGGGGAGAATTAAAAAAAAGGCGGGAGCCGGACGTTAATTCGATTTAATTAGGGAAATCGGCCACAAAGGGCAATAAATCGAAGTTTCTAAGAATGCTCAGAACATGTAGATTGAGTTCCCGTGGCAAAAAGACGAGTTCAGATTCCTCTTCACTGCAACTTTAAATATGTGTACTTACCGGCATATTTCAACGATCTTTTTTTTTCTCACACAGGTTCGCTTGGAGAATGGATGCCATCACGACGTTGACAGAAGACTGCTGAGAATTATTTTGTTATTTTAAACTCAATATGAAATAAACCCTGTCGTGCGTACTGGTGTACTGTCACTGGAGTGCAAAACTGCCCTGTGATGTGCTGCACGGCAGGCCACAAACTTATCGCACTAACACAAACATAACCAGGATTGTGGAAGAGAAAAACGTCTGTGAACTGCACGTAAATGAGGTAGTTATCATGTCTTTTCAGCAAGCAGCTTTGCTCTGTAGGTGTATGATAACATACACACTTGATACGGTGCAAAGTTGCGCTTCGGGAGCGTCGTTATGAACTCATTAGGTAGGTTTAACTATAACCCTTGTGAGGGTAAGTTTACACTCTAAGAAAAAAAACAGCCCAGAGGGGAGTAAAGACAATTTTAGTCCTCAAAAGGGCCCGCTAGTCCCTAAATTTTCACACGACACTCTTCTAGCCACAAATGCGCGCCGTGCGCAAACTTAGACTAACTACCGAGAAAGAGACTAACGGGGGGCGAACCGCAGCATAGCAACACGCGAAAATCGCGCGAGAAGACTCCGACTGCAATAGTACTCGATTTTTTAAGCGCAGGGCGTGGTCTAAGGCCAGTGAGAGCACCGCCGTTGCCTGTGACGAAGCGGATAGCCTTTCGCGTGAGAAAAAGGCTTCGTGCAACCGAAACGGCTGGCAGCTGTGCAAGTGCATAAACAAATACTACGGGCTTCAATACGTGTCGAATGTGAGTAGTAAAGGTTAGGGTTTGGTAAGTACACGTAGTTTCATATCGTTGCCGTTTGTTTACGAGCTTATGTGATACTGTGCAAGTATCGGCGACACTTAGCGAACCGGAGAGTGGCAAGCAGTCAATTCCCTGTTACCGCTGTCCGCCAGTAACAAAAAACGAGGTGAACAATCGCCTTCTATATTTGTTTTCAACAGGCTGTAATGTGCAGCTGCCAATTGCTAGAAGTAAGACCACCTTATGAGCAAAAAAAGAAACGAAAAGAAAACAACTGTTGTGGTTGTGAAGTACCGGCCGTAATGTACACACAGTTCAGCACCTCTTCTTAGGCCAAAACACGGTTTAGACAGTTGTGCGTGCGCATTAAAGCTTACCGCAGGTTGTTCCAAAAGCATATGACACAAAAATCACCATACTGTGCTCTAAACAGCAATATGTTTGATAACAGTTTGAGCGGTAAAGACAGACAATGTGTGTGTTTCGCATATAAGCCTTTTATTTTCTGCCTCAGACCGTCTGTTGTGGTGGTGTAGTCGTATCCGAGCTCGGCTCGTAATCCAAAGGTTGTCGGTTCGAATCCTGGTGTTTTCATGTATGTTTATTTCTGTTTCCTTTATCCTTGTTATGTGTGTTAAGCTCCGTCGGAAACTCTCCCCCTCTTAATTACGCTGGAAATCACGTGTAGTTTGCTTTCATTAAACGTCTGCTCCCGGGGACTAACTGTTGCACCCTTTCCAGGGGACCAACAGTTACACCCTTTTTTTCTAAGAGTGTACGCGTAACATTACCCTTTCTAACACGGTGTACCCTTACAAAAATGACTTTTGAGCTTCAGTTGACGCCTTGTTGAGCTCCTGTTGAATCAACTGGAAACCAACATGAACTCAATGTATGTTGAGCCTACCCAACACCTGCTACACGAAATTTTTGTTGAGCGTAGTCAAGAGATTTACTGTTGAGCAATTTCTGTTGGATTTAAGTTGAATCATCTCAAGGCAGCCGTTTCTAAGCCTAACTAAATGAAATCATTTCGACATCCATCGTGCAAACAGAACCTGATCACATTACACATATTAAGAACGCATGCAGCACCCGTTAAAACTCTCATAAACCGCTCAAAGTCATTTTCTTGCATAGAAAAAAGTGCACTATGCTCATTCAGGCATACCTACTTTGGAGGATTCGTATGTGCTCTCATAAAAAAGGGCGCTTAATTAATGCTTTCATTAAGTTGTTTACGAATAAATCAAGGTCGTCAAATAATAGACCGTTGCATATGAACTTCATTACTTCTACTACACATAAAATAAATAAATATTAAGAGTAATAACTGACATAACTTTGCTGATCGGCAGGCCATAACCTGCGCAGGTCCGGACACCCCTGAGTAGGACTATATAAGGGCGAAGCCGAGGTTGCACTAAAGATCAAGATGAACTCTGTCAGTTCTTTCTATAGCCTCGTGTGCAGTACTGTCCCATGCTCTTTATCTGATGGATGTGTAGGATGTGTATGTATATGTATGGATGTGTATGTATGTATATATATTTATATACATACGTGTTTGTGCGTATGTGTGGAGCGTTACGTCACAGGGGGTGATGGCTTCACGTTAACGAGAAATCGCAGCAATATGAATATACCGCCGAAAATTGCATTGGTAGTCGGTCCATCTGGTGCAATACGAATGCATTCCCAGGATTTTTTGCTTTTTTACCCCAGCCAAGATTCAGAATGGCGTGTTGATTCACTCCCGTAATTCCAACATGAATTCAACATGAACGCAAAGCAGAAATTTCATTGAGAATGCTCAACTCTAGCACAGTGGCCACTTTTCCAATGAGTTTCAACTCGGCCTCAACAATTCACCAACAGTAGCCCATCCTGGTCACAACAAAAATTCAACATGGCGTGTTGAGTCTGCTCATGAGAACTTCAACACTGTCTCAAGAAGCATTTTTGTAAGGGTAAATGTGCACCTGAAAAGATCAAAACCATATGCTCTTGCAGAGCAATGTTACGCCCATTGATAAGGTGTAAAGTTGCACTTCAGGAGCGTTGTAGTAAGCTCATTTGATAGGCTTAATTGTAGCCCTTGCGAGGATAAGTTTACGCTTTGGGATAGAGCATAAGCTTATTCCGAGTGGGTGCAAACATGCACCAGAAAGTAAAGCATATGTTTGCACTTTCATGGCGTAAGCGTTGGTCTTTCTTAGGAAGGGTAACGTTAGTCATCAAGGGCTTATACTAACACTTGTCCAAACGGAATAACATTAGTCCTATTGCAGCCTAAACATTACACCGTACGCACTTAGTCCCCCGACGAGGGTGCAAATTTGCACCAAAAGGGGCTCGCCACAGCGTCAGTGGATTCACCCCCTTAAAGGACTAAGATCACACCTTTTTTTCTAAGAGTGAAGGTATGATGCACAAAGCACAGGCTCAAATGCACAGTTTGGAATACAGTGTACGGCAAGTATGGTTTTGATATTTATGGTTTATTACAGCAACCAAACAAATACAGTGATAAAGCACGCCAACAAAAAATGCGCGTCACAGGCAGCTCAAGCGGTAGTTTTTTTAAGCTGGCTATTCATCTCAATGGTCACAGTGCGGATAGGAAAAAGCCCTGAAGTTCCACGAATGTTGCCAAGTAGGAAATTGAAAAGTATAGAAAACAATGCTACGACAGCTTCCATTGAGGCAAACATGACATGACATAAGTAGGCGCATCAACACATAGACCATGCAGCACACAAGGATTACTCTTCACACATTTCGTTTCTTCAACTGAAAGAATATAGCAGCTATGTTTACACCTGCATGACAATATTGAAAACAAGTTTTAGCATCAACAAATCTGCTCAACGCTAGAGCATTACACCATACGTAGGGCCTGCGCACAACCTCGAGACCTGATTCTTGTCGCTAACCGAAGTAATTTGAAGCAGTTCTAATCGAACTAAAACATACATGAAGTGCAGTTTAAAGTGAAGTGCAAGGACATTCAATACAGCCACTTTTTCCTCGAGTAGGCACAGCATGGAGACGCAGCCGTCCTGACCGCAGATACACAAACAGTTCGAAGTGCTTGGAAGAAGTCCTCGGGTCTCGCAGCTGGCACGGCGTCTTCTCCAGGCTGAGGTTGCGGCAGAACTGCACCCACGTTTTGCACCTGGACATGATGCAGCGTCCACGTTATACAACTGATCCCAAATGAATACCATATACTCCAAACGTCAATACGCCAAGACTCCTTTCACCTAAATACAGTACGTTATAACTATGGCAGAAAATGCTCGCGCCAATCCTCCAAGCCTCAGAGCCTCAGAGTGCGGTTACGCTCGCCTGATACCACGCGGCAAGCTGCTTTTCTATGCTCAAAGAGTGACGAGAGCGATGCAGCGCAATGAGTTTAAAACTACATTGACGGTCATGTATACGTAAAACGGCAATAACTACTGCTGGCCGACTTCAGTTAAGGCACAGTCAATGCGGCGCACATACACATGGTTGAGTTTCGATACTGTCAGTTGCAATAAAACGGAGAGTTGAGCTAGTTGGTACATGTTTCTTGGAAAAAACAGCGCTAAACGAAAGGACAACGAAAAAGAGTACAACAGGACCGGCGCTGCTTCGAAGAAACATGTACCAACTAGCTCAACTCTCCGTTTTATTGAAGTTTATTTCTTGTACATTGAGCCCTATTCCTTGTGTTAACCCCGCTCCTCTTAACAAAAAAAAAAAAAACAGCGCCGGTCCTGTTGTACTCTTTTTCGTTGTCCTTTCGTTTAGCGCTGTTTTTTCCAAGAAACTGTCAGTTGAGAGGAGATCCTCAAATTGGCTGCACGGTGCTGCAAAACCCATTAATGTCATGCTCAGAGCTGTTATGCAGCGCAGTTGGTTTTAAATTGACCATGCGGCAAGTAGAGGGCACGAGGTTGCTCATGAGAGCCCGGTATCAATTTCATGTTGATGACAGTCGGCTGCACGAAACTAGCTACAAATAAGACAAATGATTTGTGTCTTTTGGACATCTTATGATTGCACGTGCGTGCCCTGCAATTTACTAAAATATCCCGCTAACATGAAGCCAAGTGCGTATGAAACGGTTACAGCTACGATAGGCGAGGAAAGCCCGAAAAAAGCATATATACAGCAGACGACAACGGCAAGAGCTCACCTGCGAAAGTCCAGAGGGAAGCGTGGTAGTCTTGGTAAGACACTCACGGTACAACCCATGCTGTCACAATGTGCCACGGAGCAAGGTTTTTTCACATGCCGCAAGCTCATCTTGAAATGCAGAGCTAAGCGCTCGAAGCGATGAGCGCGAAGCTTCGGGAAAAGGTTTCGCACTGGCCGTACACCGAAGGAAACGCTGCAGCGGTGCAGCGGGGTGCAGATCTTGCCAAACGGTGACAGAGAGGCGACGGGCAAGGACGACAAAAACTTCTTAAAGGGGCCATTTCGAGACCGGCGAGCTTAATTTGCACGCTTTCCAAGGCGCGCCATAGCTGCCAGCTGGAGATAACAAATCGCTTCGCAAGCTGCCGCAGCCACTGTGGCCGGGTACCGAAACTAGGCCTGCAAAGTCGCGCTGCAAATGCACCGCACACTGATCAACAGAGAGCGCAACAAGAGCGTTGAAAAAAATTACAGAATTCGGCGTAACGTTTAGCTGAAATAGTTTACGTAACTTATAAAACGTGGCATTAAAATATTCATTTCTTTTTGTTGTTTTATAGCATTTTTATTTGTGCTTTTGAATTATATTATATGAGTGTTTCGGCCGCCCAAAGTGGCTGTGCTGCAGTCGCGCTAAACCGTTTTTGGGGCCCAGCCTTCGCCACCATTCTACATCCACCTCGTAGCGCCCGGGATGATGATGATGATGATGATGATGTAGCCTTCCCTTTGTAACGGGTGGGCGCCCTGGCTGGATATACACACACACAAAAACACTACTATCAAACGCGAAGCGGCAAACACACACGCAAATACCGACGAAACAGTACTGTTCTAGTGTCGCACCAGCGTCCACCACTCTGTCAATCAGCGCTTCGTCGCTGCAACCACCGCCTGGTTTGCCGCATCCGAAGTGCAGCCCTCGTTCGCATGGATGGATGGATGGATGGATAGGAGCGCCCCCTTTGAAACGGGGTGGTGGCAATTGCCACCATGCTCAGCTTTTCTTTCTTTACTATTTTTTTTGTTTGTTTACGGTGTTGGCAATTCTCATTAAGATTCTTCTTCACCTTTGCCTACGGTTTCCTACAATTCTAACCTTATGCCACATCTCTGCTTTTCAGCCACCAATCCTCCAATCGCTTTTTGCTGACTTCCACTGCAGATTTATTTACATGACCATTGTTATCTTTAAACCCTAGGGCCTCAGAAAGAGTGACTGTGCCTGCATCGACATCCGGATGGATACCATCACATTTGATTATGAGGTGTTCAATTGTTTCCACAGATCTACCACACACTGCACAGCTGCGCGTTCTAAGACACCCTGATCTAGCTTCAAAAAGTAGGGCACTGCCTCTTGAGTTATCATAGAAAAATTCTTTCCTGATCTGCCTTTTCCAGAATCGATATAGTTCTACACTATGTTTCTTTTCCATTGAATTCATCCAATTTTTAACTTCCGCGTTTTTAACCTGTCGTTTAATGCTCTTTCTTTCTCCGTCCTCATGACCGGCATACTTATTGGTTAGTTTTCTAGTTCTTTTCCGCCACTGTGAGTCAACGTTCTTTCTGCATAAATATTTAAATACTTTAGCTGCCCATCTGTTATCGTCCAATTTCCTCAGGCGTTCTTCATAGAGTATTTTACTCTTAGCTTCCCGTGCCTCGAACGATGCCCAGCCCATATCCCCTTGTACTGCCTCGTTTGTGGTTTTGCCGTGGGCACCTAGTGCTAATCTTCCAACAGCTCTCTGATTTACGTCTAATCTCGGCTGAACTTCTTCGCAGAACGGGCACAGTGGCGCCATCTAGCGACAGGAAGTCAAAGCTTGTGAACTGTGTGCTGAGGAAACTTTTTCCGCTTTTATTAATGGCAGTGGTGGTTGCATTCGAAGGCTTTGTTTCTTTTTTAATGTAAATCAATTGAATCAAATGAAAATATAAATTCTCGCGCAAAGTTGGAGAAGTACTTTACCGCAGGTCGTTGCTATGACGACAGCGTACGCCGTAGATAGTTAGGCTTAACATCAAGAAATTCTTGGATTTATCTAAAAAACGATTACTATTTGTCACATATATCGTTACGGAGGGATGAGAATGCACAAAATAAAAGTGAATACAACCGTTTAGAGCTAGCTATCGCGTCGAAAAATGCACCGGCGATGCAGTATTTGGTCCGAAGCGGGCGTGCAGGGCGCCACCATGTTGCCACGTTAACCACGCAAGCCACGCAACGCAAAGTCCGCTGGCTTGCGTACGTACGCAAGACGCACGGATCGCGCTTGCGTTCGGCGCATGCGCACTACGGTCCCCGCAATCTCCTTGCGTACGCTAAGCCCTTGCGGACGCACAGCTAAAACTAGACAGTTTTAGTATAGCGTATGCAAAACCTTTGCGTACGCAACAAAATAGCACATGTAGAATGCGCATGCGCAGAACGCTAAAAGAAGCTTAGCGTTTAGTGTACGCACGCAATTAGAGAGATATAGCATATCGTTACCGTGTTTACGTTACGGTTTACCGGGCTCAGTTACCGTTTACCGGGCTCGGCTGTCGACATCTGCGCATGCGCGCCCATTACCCAAACGGGGCTGAACCTGGATGTTGTATGTCTACTTAGCGCCTATTGCGGAACGGTCCGCAAACGCTCAACTAAAGGTGTTGTTCGCGCTTTGAATTTAGCGTACGCAAACATCTTGCGTGTTGCGTACGCAAAAAACGCAAACGCTATACTAAAACTATCTACTGTCTATTAAGTTATTCGTATCTCCCTCCCGCTCCCCCACGATGCAAATGCGGGATGTTGCCAAATTCGTAGTTACAGTCTCCTGGGTCGCACCGTCCAAAAAGCAGACAACCTTCGTTCCCAGAATTGACAAGAGGCTCCAGTGGCGTCGCTTGTGCTTATTTAATTATTTATTTGAAATCCTTAGAGGCCCATTGGGCATTGCGTAAGTAGTGCGTAAAAATACTATACTCTGCATTCATAACCAAAGGAAACAAAAGGGAAACATACAGTCATGATAAACATCATATCAACAAATTAGTAGAGAAGAAGAAGAGACGCGGAAATAAAAGAAAAAATGCGCGACCCAAAATAAATACCTAATAGGAGTACTTAGTCGTTGACATCCACCCGAGCGCAGCCATACGGCTACAAAGGAAAGCTATTCCCCTAAAACATCCGACCAAAATAAATACCAGCAATAAAGGATATTGTGCTGGCGGAACGTGGTAACAGTGAGTAGCGTAGCGCCACTAAGGCAAGCATATAGGAGTGAAAAGAAAAGGAAACGTAAGTAAGAAAACATCAAAATGGCACGACAGTTGCAGCAAAGTAAAGAACAAAAACAAGAGATAAAAATGATTTGAACGAAGGCGTGCTAAATGACGGTTTCAGTGAAATGTGTGATGAGTTAGGTATGGAAAGAATCTAGATTAGATGTGGAAGCGATGTTGTCTGTTATGTCAATCCGTAATCTCATGGCTCGTGGTAGTGCGGATGAATTGACACCGAATGTATCACCTATATCCTTGCGAAACTGAGCTGATTACATAATCTTTTCAACGTGCGGGCTGAGACATCGAGGTGAAATGAACTTGTTCTATTCAAGTGTATGTACACATTTGTGAAATAGCGTTAGGAGAGTGAGGTGGCGGCGTGTGCTTTGTGATTGTGGCCAAAGATCGGTTTTAATCTGAGTGACGCTTGAACAGTAGTTGTACTATCATGAAATGAATCGCGCTTCCATGTTTTAGATAGATTCTAACGTGGTGATCATGTTATTGTGACAGGGAGACCAAATGAAAGAAGCAAATTCAAGTTGTGGACGAACAAAAGTGAGCTATGCTATTTTTCGAATATCTGATGGTGGATTTCGGAGATTAATGACTTGGAGGTGACGGCGCATATGGATGAGATATCGAATGACATGAAAGATCTGAAGAAACGCCAAGGTATTTGTAATGTGATACGTGAGAGACTAGATCATTTTGAATACGGTATAAGTATAGCTAGACTTGATACTTTTACGGGTGAAGGAGATGACTGTGGTGTTCGCGGGTCCCGGCAAGTAAGAAGCGATAAGAACGCAGCGTAGCACTTTATTGGGCAACCTCTGAGATGCGTTCTGCCGCGGCGCTCATGCAGGCGCTCGCTTTTGTAGAGCCACTGCTGACGTCATTTGGCGCGTCATCACGCGTCTCACTCGGTAGACACGAAACGCCGGCACACGTCTCTCTCGGCTCGCACAGAACGCCGGCACGCGTCACTTCCTCCACCGCAATTTGGAGAGTCACGATGGCTGGTATCGGTCAGGCGGCTTCCTGACTCGCTGAGGGTACCGTCTCGTAGGGCTGTTTCCGCTGACCACGGGTGCAGGGCTAGTTGCGGAGACAGCGGTTGATGAGGGTGGCGGACAATCTGAAATTTCTGGATGACAGATGTCGGTCTCCTCCCCCACCGCAAATGGTGACGGCGTGTTCGCAGCCGAGGCTCGTAGCAAATGGTCCTTGTGTCGCCTCCACATGCAGGATCCCTGGGGTGTCTGCACCTTGACCTCGTACGACACTGGCCCGGTGCGCTGCACGATAGTTGCTTTGAGCCACCTTGGTGCGCTCCTGAAATTGCGCACCAAAACCTGTTCATTCACTTGAAACGCAGTATGATCAGCACTTCGCAGCATCGTTTGCTGAAACTGGCTTGCTCCGACTGTACGCGACAGGGCGGGCTTTAAAGCGTCCAAACAAGTGCACAGCTCACTACCAAGGAAAACATAAGATGGTGTCTGAAGTGTCGTCGCATGCGGTGTGTTCCGATATGCCATCAGGAACTTGGGTAATGCTTCTTCAAGGCTTTCTGTGGCTGGGCCTTTGCGTAAGGCGTTTTTATGCGAAGCATACTACTTTAGCTACCACTTCAGCCCTTCACCGTGGTTATGCGCCTGCAAATCACGTGATACATGCGTCACACCACGTGACACGATGACGTCACGGCAGTGTAAATACGGGGGCCCACCTCGCGCCGTCGCTGTGGTTGTGCGCCTCCAAATCGCGTGATACATGACGTCACGACAGTGGAGAAACGGGGGCCCACCTCGCGCCGTCGCTGTGGTTGTGCGCCTCCAAATCACTAGATACATGACGTCACACCACGTGACACGATGACGTCACGACAGTGGAGAAACGGGGGCCCACCTCGCGCCGTCGCTGTGGTTGTGCGCCTCCAAATTACGCGACACGATGATGCTTCGCATTCTCCAGGCTTAACCAAGTTAAGCCTCAGCCATTTTTTACCGTCTGCACAAACCTTTCAGCCAGCCCATTGCTGGTCGGGTGATAGGCAGAAGTGAAAACTTGTCGAACGGCGTGCTCTTTCATGCACGCTTTGAGCTCGGATGAGGTGAACTGTGTGCCGTTATCACTTACAACAGTCTCCGGCGCGCCGTATCGAGCGAACAAATCACGTAATCTTGCTATGGTGGCTTGCGCGGACGCACATGTCATGACGTACACCTCAGTCCATTTTGAATGCGCGTCCAATTTAATGGATACATACGTGTATTTAAATACTTTGTTGCGAGGTTCTGTGTGTACATGCTGTGACTTTGCTTCCAGGGGCACTTTTTTGTCCTTTATAAAGTTGTATCTTCGCATTTATAACACTCGATTTTATCTTCGCACTTCTAATGTATATCTTTCACAACTCGTTTCTTCATTTGCTCGCAGTTGCGACTAAAATTTCGCTGCAATTACTCGCAATACATGACCGGTGACAGCTGCTGCTGCTGCTGCAGTACACTGGAACGAAGGACTGCGACACTGAGATTTTCCCCTGGCCGTTGCATATGTACAAAAATGTAAAGGTTCTTGAACGACAAAGATTCATTAAAATATTCGTCCTGTACTTGCTGATTTCATGGCCTTTTCGTTTCCCATATCAGCGGCATGCACTGCTTTGCTGCTTTCGGACTGATATAGTTCTAGACATCGTGTGCTATTTTATTTCCTTAGTGAATACGCAAGAACTTGCAAGCATTGGTATTAGTTATATCTGCCACGAATTTTAAGACATATGATTACATTCTTTTATTTAAAAAAATACATATTTCACTTGTCTAGACATTGCGTAGCGTTATCTAATGCACAATGACAATGCAGTTATTGTTCTTGAGTTTGATCCGTCCACAAATTCTATGTGGTCACGCTGCAACATGAGCCCGCCACCCCCGAACAATAATTCTGGCTATGCCACTGGTGCGGATGGCTTGTCACTCCCTCCAAACGCTGCTGCTACTTCGCTCGCACGAGCGCGTCTCGCCGCCTTGTCCTCTGCTGACCCGCCGTACCTGAGGGGGAGCGTTCTTGCATTGTACCAAGGCTGCCCCGAGGAAACCGCCATTTCCGTTCCTCAGGCGACCTAGCTGTAGGCGTTACACATAACAAGAATGCTTTAGTTCACGAGTGGCCCGCCATCTATTCGCTTCGTTATTTTTTGCCTGCACTTTTCCTTGGTAGGACGTCATACAATCAGAAAAAAAAGAATGCGATGCAAATGTCGACACCGTCACAGTATAGACCTTATGCAAAAGTGCTGCCATCTACCGGAAGAAAACCGAAACAAGCAAGCGACGCCATGTTGGGGGCTTGTGGTCATGGGGTGAACGTAGTTGCTTGGCGCGGACCGTGTACGATCGCTTTACTTTAAGTTTTTATTTTTATTTTATTTTAAATTTTTTATTTTAAGAGTTTTTGTGGCTTTTGTCTTTTCTTCGGGCATGGAGAATGCAGACACGGATGGTACAGCCGTGACAGTTAGCCTCCTGCGCCCACTAGCTACTATGTTCCTCAGGAAGTCATTTTCTGTGAAATGCTTTGAGCAGATGCGGGCAGTCGCAATGTTGAACGGGGAATCTCTCTTTATGGCGATTAGCCATGCTTTGCGCATGTTCAGCTCATCTGGGATGCAGTGGAAAGACACCTGCAAAAGAAAAACGCACAGTAAAATATGCTGCATAACTGCAAATAATTTTTTTCTGCATTTGGCTCAATGCATGCTTTGCTAAACATCTTGTTTACATTGGAACTAAGAAGAGATTTTGTAGTTATGTTCTTCTGAAAACTGCTGCTTAATGGACAATTGCAAGATAACTGCAAGTGAGGTTAACTATCCGAAATAAGTCAAAACAACAATTAGTCGAGCGTTAGGGACGATACGTTATGAGCTGTTTTCAAATTTACATAAAGCCTAAAATGCCTGGTGACAGCATAGCCACCTAGTGGCTACGGCGTTGTGCTGCTGAGCCGAAGGACGTGGGTTCGATCCCGGCTGCGGCAGCCGTTTTTCTGATGGAGGCGAAAAACGAAAACGCCAGTATATCGAAGTTTCGGCACAGGTTACAGATCCCCAGGCAGTCAACATTAATCCGATGCCATCCACTACTGCGCGCCTCATAGCCCAGGTGTAGCTTCGGCGCGTAGAAATAATAATAATAAAGACGACCTGTACACCTGTGTTGCTCGCATTTATGCTCCCCAGGATTCGTATTCGGCAAAGTGATCGCCCGACCATGACTGGCGACGCTGCACTGTGGGTCATACCTTGGAAAATACGATCTTCACAAAATACGCGACGATCGAGCAGCCGACCACGAACGGTAAATGATCGATTTACGCTGCCTACTACGTGCGCAAGTCACTGACACGGGCTACGCGGATGTCCGTTGCGGATCCGTTCGCCTGTGACACTTCCCAAATTTAAGATTGGATAAGTCTTGCATAAAAGCAAACCGAAGGTTCAGGATAAAAAAAAACGGGCACATGAACCTGAGCGGCAAACACAAAACTAATACCACGTGAGAAACTACTAGCTGACCGACGCAGTGCGCCGTAACTGCTAGCAGGCAGGAGCGCTCCTCGGCAAATACAAGATGAGCAAACATCCGACTTATTAGCCTTTTTAGTTCTGTAAATGTTATTTGTGTTGCGACTTCGTCTACGATCTGATTGTTAACTCTCGAAAAGCACTCGACACCCGCAAGAGGCTTCCTGCTGCCTCGCATCGTGCTCCAGGCACGAAAAAAAAAAAGTGCACGAAGCTAGCACTCTTACCTTGTTTCCTTGGTTATCCGTGAGTCCTCTTTGTGTACAGCAAGGTACAGAGTAATATTTGGGCATCTTGGACGACGATAAATGCCCGCGTGCGCGTCGCTATTCCCGCACTGCCATATAATGCGGTATCCGTAAGCCCCCAACATGGCGGAAACGCGCGCGGTCAACGCAAGGGGGCGCCAGTTTTTGCATAAGGTCTATACAAGCTACTCCAGCTAGCAGTCGATCATGGCCAAATGAACTGATCCAAACGTGTGCGGAAGTTGCAAAAGGAGCTTCAACAAATGAGAAAACTGATGATTCCACTCCTAGGGCGATGTTAAGAGCCCCCTAGCTTTTTTATATCGATTGACTATTCAGCATCCTAATGAGCCTTCTGGAATTCAAGGAACGCATAATTCTGTTGTATTTGCCTGAACGGTGGAAACATTCATGAAATAAATGTTCCGCTTTAAATTTGTCGATGTGCACCTGAGCTGAACATTTAACGAAAGGACGGTTATCAAGAATGGATGAAGCTAGAGTATCCTCAACGCTCGGTGCGCAGCGCTGTGATTAACCTGATTCCTTTTATCGAATTTTAATCTGTGCGGTTTCTGACAAGTGAGGACCGATTGAAAAATTTAATTTATTGCGGCAACAAACAGTAATATTTCTTGTACCTAAGAAGGGCACAGGCAGAGACCCCGCAACTGCACGAGGTAAAAGTTGATGTTGGAAAATAAAAGGTACCAAGGTAACTAAGATTTAAAAATCGTTAGTAAATTTTGAACGAAAACCACAGGAGCACGAACAGTAACACATGCTGAGTTGCCACGAGATGCAAATCAGCCGGGTAAAGATACCACTGCAGAAATACAAATGTATAAATGAAGAAACAAATAAATAACGGCAGCAATAAAAATGAAATGTCTCAAATGATAAAAATTGAAAGCCATTGCCGTAAAATATTGTCTCTGAACATCCATGCCACAATTTTCTGCATACCGTTACATATAAATAACGGCAGCAATAAAAATGAAATGTGTCAAATGATAAAAATTGAAAACCATTGCCGTAAAGTATTGTCTCTGAACATCCATGCCGGAATTTTCTGCACAGAGTTACAATGATTATGAAGGACCTAAAAAGCGCGGGAATAAGCCACATAAAACTTGGCTGTCCCTTGGTTTCTGTGGCTGTTGGCTTCTCTCATATTTATAACGAGCCCCTCATTCCCCTCCCCTTGTTTGCTTAATTGCTTAGCGAGGGCCTCTGTTCAAGCAGCCTTGACGCCATAGGAAGCATAAGAGGGTTCTCACACAGCTTCCACCCTCGCCGTTCGATGGCTTGACAGCCGTAGCCGAAGCTCAGCGGTAGAGCACCGGGCGCGTAATTCGGAGGTCGTGGGTTCGGATCCCACCGGCGGCACGTGGTTGTTTTTTCTTCTGCTTTTCTAATCAATTAGCTTTGAGTGATAACATATTCAGTAATACTCTAAATCGAACAACAGCACGAAATAAATAAATTAAAAATCCTCTACGTCCCTTGGTTTCTGTGGCTGTTGTCTTCTCTCATAATTATTTATAACGAGCCTCTCATTCCCCTCCCCTCGTTTGCTTAATTGGCTGACTAGAGTTCAGGATCAGGATATCGAAATATAAATGTGTAATAGTGTTGCAACAGTATTAATCGATTCCGACAGCTCCAAATGTGGCTTTTGTCTTGAAACATTCAGAACATCCAGTTTTGTGCGTCTGACTCAGTACGCCAAGCAACCACGAGAGGACAGGGCGGAAGGTACCCCTTTTCTTTGGCGGCAGGTGGGCGCCACACCTGTCGAGTCACGACACGACTGCCTCCGGGGCAACGTCGTTTCGGCCCCTCTTTAGTGAGGTCCTTTTTCCTTTCAGGTGAAGGGGAGAATGACAGGCTAAGATGACAGGGGCACTGGCCGATCTCTTGTGCACATGCATCAGGGTCACCAGAACCAAAGCCACCTGGCAGAACCCATGGAATGCATCGCGCTCAAGAATGTTGCCGGCTTTGACGACAAGGACCTTCCAGGAACTCAATGGACCACGAGCAGAGTAATCCCGGAGACGTGGTTTAGAAAAAAAAGGGAAGTGGGGGAGGGGGGGGGGGGGGGAGGAGTCCAAGGGAACGTCACAACGAGCGAGTGCAGCACACGACAAAAAAAAAAAAAAACGGTCTCGGAAGACGGTCGCGGGCGGCTGGGAAGGAAGAAACGTACAGCTCTTGTGCATGCTTGTGCTGCATGTATTAAGCAGCTTGTTGCGTTGGAAACGTAATGCGTGTTTTAAACACGTGACAGCAAGAACGAGAGATAAAACACCACGACTGTCCCAAGTAGTTTCTTTTAATTCGGGGCTGAATTCTTACAGTACAATCATGAGGATACAGACTTCTCTGGTAACATTTGACAGTCGACGAACTCTTCGCCGTTCTGTGTAATATGCATATTGTGACGCATATTCATGCGTCTCATGGCACCTCAATTTTGAAGCGACAAAGGGCAAACATTAAGTGCTATGGTATTGGGCTTATACTTTTAGAGCCATAGTGCAGGCATGCATCTAAGGGTTGAGGGGGGGGGGGGGGGGGGTGGAGCGGCGTCTTAGCCTAAACTCCCCCGTCCCTGACCTTCGATACGAAACGTTAACTTGGGCCCCTCTCGAAAAATACTGCTGGCTACGTGCCTGCCCTAGTCTGCGGAAAACCATCACTTACTCTTGCGGGCAGTAATAGATTCAGATTTTACTTAGCGGTTTCCCTCTTTAAGGGATTGCCTTTTCTTTTGGACAACCTTCGCCGGGGCACTTGGGATAAATGATTATCATCGGATAAGAAATTGATGCACTCATAGCAGCAGATGCGACCTCCAGCTTGTCATTATAGCGTCGTCCAAAGTCGGTGATTCAGTACAGTCGTACGCGATGACGCCAAACCTTTCGATCATGTCTTCGAGGCAGAGTTCCTGCACAAAGACTCTGTCTTTGCTCCTGACTACTTACTTGGTAACATCAGAGCGCATGACTTCGCTCATGGAACACCACCGAGTATGGCAAAAGACATTTTGGGATGCCTAGCAAGGGTTTAAGGTTGACGATTTTATAAGGCCGTAAAAGGGCGCTCAGACGAAGACACAAAGATCAACACACTAGGCGCTGGTGCGTCCATCTTTGCGCGTCTCCATCTTCTGAGAGCCTGCACTATCCTATGATACGCAATCAACTATAGGCCTAGCGCTGCCGCTGTTGACGATTCGAAGGCTGGAGATGGAGACGGCTCTCGTTCTATGTGCGAAGGAGAAAGGTGGGTTGAAAAAGCGACCTTCACTGCCCAAGGCTACACGCATATGCCACAAAATAAGTTGTAAATTAGCACGCAAGCTAAGCTGCTGCAGACTTTGTTTTTGGTGGTTGAGTCTGCAGTCACCGCAAGCTCCAAATGATTTCATGCGAGGTTTGCTACTTCCGAGCGGCATAGATTCGCCAGGAACTTCACAAATGCACCGTCCTAAATTAAATCATACCTGGGAGCTTAAAAGACGCTACACTCTTTCTCCGTTGTGTCTACCTTCACAATGAAAAATTGTCGCGGCACCTGCTTGCCGCATTTATGCCAGAACCATCGTGCAACATCTTGAGGCTAAAAACAATGTTATAGTGACAAGATAACCGCTAATAAAAGTTGTTCTTGCAAAAAACAACAAGCTACATGAATAGCTATCGCATCTGGGAAGCAGCAAAAGAAGTGCCACCGAAAAAGCAGCGCTTGCCACATGCGGAGAATTTGTTTTCGCTCTGCCAATTAGGAAAAAAAGCAGAAATGCTCAAGAAGGCTTACAAGCTACCTGAGTCAGCTATTGCCATAAGACAACTTGAACAGCGTGCCTTACTAACAAAGGAGAGTTGGACACGTGTCTATGATAATGACAGGTTGGTTGTTCACTATTCACGTGAATATATTTTCAGATATCTGCTATGCATACATGCTATTAAAGCATATGTACAGTCGGGGAAAAAAGTCTGTGAACCACGTGTTCCTCAAACGAATGCGGCGGCTGGTTTGAGGAACACGTGACATTTAGCCGGGGGCTAAAGAGTCCGCTTGGGGAGGTGAAAGTCAAAGCTTTGTTCCTTCATCTCCACAAGTGTGGTCTCCAGGTGCTGGCTAACAATAAAGCTATAGACCTCCTTCACCCCGCGACGTCACGGAGATGCGGTGGCGCTGATGTCAGTAGCGACTTTCGCGTGGTAGGCAAAACAGGTTCCGCATGCCCGTGCCTACCGCAGCTGCCGCAGCTACCGGCGGCTGCATCGTGGCTGCGCACTGCAGAAGTAGCATGTACTGACCAGCTGTGTCGTTGTTTATTCACGTAGTATCATAAAACGGAAAATTAGATTAGCCTTAATAGGTTTCTTGCATATAAATACCGCATTAGGAAATGGGCCGCGGTAGTAAAAGCGCGAAGTCTGGGTGTCGACAGGCGCTGCCAGTCAACGTTGATAGCACATCATGTTTTAACGTGTGTAGAAGTTATACGAAAATATAATGGCGCGTTTTAGGGCATTTAATATATTCTTGAAATTATTTCTTAACATGACCGACATGATCATTTGATTCTAGTAGAAAGCAGTCTGGTAAGTTGTGACAATCTTGCGCGGTCACGTTGGCATGCTTCGAACCGCGTACTTTAAGTGTGATAAAAACCACATCCCTTTCATTGCGTCATGAATGTATCATAAGTTGCTTCATGAAGTAGTACATGATCGCGAAGCCTGTTTGGAAAGAAGCAACCGCAGGCGGGCTACCAAAATAGCACGAAGCGAGATTTACAGGGGATGAGGCAATGAAAAGTTTTTTCTTTATTGATGCATGATATATGTAACCAAATTTGGTGCAAGTATGAAATTGCTCTGGTAATTTTAGTAATGCGTTTTATTTTCAGCTATACCTGGTACAGTTCTTCGGTAATTACAATTAACACCCTCGTCAACTCACCCCGGGTCTTGAATAATTAAGTATAAATTGCAGAAAGTTTTTATGCCAGCATGTCCCCAAAGCCCTGTTCTCTATGATGGCGGTATTACTTCTTTTTTTATTAGATTATCAGTACTGATGCTTGCATAGTCACATGAAAACTTTTGTTATAAAAATAACTAACATACTACT
Source organism: Amblyomma mixtum (assembly GCF_055824585.1). Lineage (NCBI taxonomy): Eukaryota > Metazoa > Arthropoda > Arachnida > Ixodida > Ixodidae > Amblyomma > Amblyomma mixtum. The sequence goes on from NC_143020.1 coordinate 57,935,790, forward strand.
GCTCCTGTAGGGAAAAAATCGGGACATTTATTGCACTTCTCTACGTATCCGGAACCGTTCGCGACAAACAGAATCATTCTATTTCCATTATTTACAAATTTACGAAGGGGGGAGGGATGCCAATCACTGAAAATGTGGTAGATCCAAAACAAACCTTAAGTTCACTCCCTTGTTATGGCCTCTACGCTTTCGCTTTGGTCAAAGAAATGCGGCACTGAAATCAACGAAACCTCTGATCCCTCTTCGTAGTGATGCTACCATTGTGGTGCTCCGTCGTCGGAAACCCGCAGAATTCGCGACGTGCAAGGACCATCAGAAACCCCCTTACCTCACAATTTTTTACGACCACAGATCAAAAAACCGTAATTTTATGAATTTCTACTAAATATTTTGCTATATTTTTTCGTCACAAAACCAAAGACCCAGGGCTAGGAAAGAATATAATTTCAGGAATTCAAACTTTTCACTAAATCGACCAGTTTAAGAAGGGGAGAAGTCGGCCTGGCTGGTGCCTGATCTGACGGCTAAAAACAGCGGTTACGCGAGACATATGAGATCGAGACACGATCGACGCTGTCCCCACTTTTCGCACTGCGCGACACGTGTGTCAACAGATGGTGAGCGCACGTCGGCTCTGCCGAAAAAACGCGAGTGCTTACCTCACTACTGTCCTGAGGTAAAATCATTCTGGCTGGTGCAGAGTGTCAAAAACTTATCATTTTATTCAATGCCTAGGTACAATACACTGTGGCAAAATACGCCGTACATGGCCAATGCGAGTCTGTGTACTTCGAGGAATACTAAGTTGAAAGCATCAACCAATGCTATGATTCTCAGAAACTCAAAACGCGCCTACAAGCCTTGAAAACCGGCGCTGTGCCACCTCAACTCGACGCTACTCCCTGGCCTCTTGCCTACCGCGAGCCTGCAGCGACTGCAGCGCCACCTCGCTTGTTTGCAAACATGGAGGAGGTCTATAGGCTTCGTTTGAGGGACCCATGGTTCACAGACTTTTGACCCCGATAGTACTCCCAGTAGGCTTTCCTATATAATGTACACCTCCGCCCCTCCCCTGGTCAAAAGTCCCCGGGCTACGGAGTTAGTTTTTAAGCTGCCTACTGGAACGTCTACAACACCATCCCTGAACCTCGAAATAAGTGTATGTGTTAGGAGAGGCATCATTCTCACGTCTGGAAGCCTTGGTAGCTTTACACACGTATTAAGTGTCATAATAAACTGCAGAAAACCTGACAGTCCGACCTAGAAACTATTGACTCACTCTGTACAGATTCTGTAAAGCGTTATACTCTGTTTACTTTTCTGTTTACATTCTCCTTAATTATTCAACGACTTGGATATGATTTTACCAGAGCGTTGACATTAATTACTCAGAATATGCGCACCGTGTTCCGTCTAAGCCTCGCACCTAGCTCTTCGGCGGCGCTCCGACTGCCTTCCTTCATGCTTCCTCCTCTGCGCCATGTTTTCAGTGCGCTAGCTGGGCGCTTGACGCATTTTTACCATGTTTTTGCTCTTTTTTGGATTTAGCGCTAAGACAACGAACTCGAGATCCAGTGGGAACCATTGCGTCCTCCTCGGATGCGACAACTACACTTAACTTCCGACGTAGGGTGGCCTGTTTGGGCTGGTCGCAGGCTCGTCGCGATCGACGAACGATGATGGCACGTTGGCCGGTGGTCGCATACACGGCGGTTAGTAGGACAATGAACATTTCCGGTCTTCGTCCGCCCGTCGGGCGACGCGTTGCCGGTTGGGGCAGTAATTCCAATTTAACAAACAGAACTGGTTTATTAAGGACTGGAATGAAATAGAAGGCAGTTTAAGAAAAATGTGGTTTAAAAGAAAGCCTAAGATTGAGACTCAGCGCTCTTTCAACTTCTTTGTTTTCGGCTAGTTTCAAAACCTTCGGCAGTTGGTCGGAAGTTTACTATTCCTGCTCGCGCGTAATTCCAACCAATAAAAGTGCATAGGCAATACACAAACAAGTAGGCGGAGCTCAGGGCTCGCCAGTGCCTTACTCAGTGGACCCCGTACTCCAAAGAAGGTGTAGGGCGAGCAGTTTCGCGTATGCAGCTCGCTACATGTGCAACCGATGGAGGCTCCCCCGCAGTGTTGCCGGTAACGCTTTACTTTTTTCGGAAACTTAGTAACGTACTCGTTACCATTTCGGAACTGTAACGGGTAAGGTACTTACGTTAACATTTTCCGGCAACGTGAGGTGTCACGTTACTAGCTACTTTTTATTCCAAATGCCCGCCTCCGCCTCTTTTTGAAAAAGAGGCGGAAAGAAAAAAGAAAAACGCCGAAAATGATTTTTCAAATAGACAAAATCTACAGGTGTTTTCGACGACCCGTGTTGCGGCTCGCGTGCATGCCAAAAAACACCTGTCCTTGACGACGCACTCAACAACAACAAAAAAAAAAACACGAACACGCAGTCACACACTTGTCTCCGTCCCCAAACCACTCACGAACTCAGGAATGTCGCCAGTTCACTTCAAGATGGCCCCAAGAGAGTCGTGGAAAGAGTACAATGGTACAGCACAGAAAAGGGGATTGCAGTCAACCGGCTGTTTCTATCTGCAACTGCGGCTACGTTTCTGGTTATTGCGAGCAAAGCTGACCTTGAACACCTTGACATAAACACTCGCATTTTGCGATAATTATGCAGGTTCAAGTAAAAAAAAATTGTTTTCGTGCGCAAATTTATTTTTTCTGGAACTGACATTTAAGCATTTCTTTATTGCTACACGATTTCCACGTAATTTCGTAAGCAGAAGCACACCAGAATTCCTGTAAATTTGTTGAGTTCAGCTGTTTTCTTTGTGAACATATTCGACAAGGTTTTAGGCGTAAAAAACAGACGAGACACATAGGAAGGTAACAGGACGAAGCGCCATCGTCCTGTTTCGGCGATGGCCCTGCGTCCTTTTACCTAATTCCTATGTGTCTCGTCTGTTTTTTGCGCCTAAAACCTATTCAAATATGAACCAAAACCAAATAGCCCAGAAGCAAGTGTTCTTTCTTTGTGAAGTTGGAATTCTATAAAGTATGACATTTATAAAATTGTTATCTTGAGTTCTTACAGCGAGGACACACTGAATAAAATTTATGGTCATAGAGTAACGGCAAAGTAACGTGCGATACTTTTTGGTAGGTAACGTAGGGCGGTAACGCGTTTTTTTTTTAGTGTAACGAGTAACGTATTTAGTTACTTTTTTCCCGTTTTTTTCATGAAAAATTGGAAATTTTTCAAAGCGTGACGAAAACAGATTTGTTTACAACAGCACAACGATAAATAATAATGCTCCGAAGTTCAGCGGAATATGCAGTTGTAGATGTCATATTGTGAAACGAACTTCTTGTTCTACTGCACCGAGAAGATAAAGAATGATTTGTCATCAGGCGTATATGGAGATATAAATATCATATTTATGGAACGAACTTCTTGTTTTACTGCACCGAGAAAGGGAAAGACTCAGAGACAGTGTCGCTACAGTACTACGCGCAGCAGCATGGATTGAAGCTTTGTCCGCAGCTTGGTTCGACTGCACATACACAAGCTTTCGAACGCGTTCCCCTGAAAGCCTGTTGCGAATCCTTGTATGGATGTTTCCGAAACGTGACCAGTTTCGTTTGCAGCTGGCGGATGATGGTGGCCGGCAAGCAGTCGGCAAGCCAGACGAGTTAGCGGCTGGTTGGTACAAAGGCCTTGCCACCAGGTAGATGGGGCCACGTGCTTCGCTGAAGACCACTGTCTTTGACAAAATTCCTGCGGCTGTCCCGTACTCTGCTGCGTTGGAAATCAAGAAGCTAGGCTTGTATTTGCCTAAAACCGCTTACGTTCACAGCAGCCTATGTAATTTATGCCATGTGTGTAGCACAGTAGAATTTGCAGCCATTTTGTTCTACTTAAGGCGTGAGTTCAAGCGGTTGAATTTCTTTGGAGGAGAAATTTCAAAGGCCCGTGTACTGTGCGATGTCAGTGCATGTTAAAGAACCCCACGTGATCGATATTTCCGGAGCCCTCCACTACGGCGTCTCTCATAGCCTTATACCCGTGCCACACGCTCACAAGAAATGGCAGTAAATGCTTAAGGCCTTAAGTTTGTTAATGCCATTATTTTCGGAGTTGGTGCTACACGTCCACATTTAATGCCCTTATCGAAAGTGACGATGACGATAACGCTTGCAAGGTAGTTAAAAGTTTCATCTGAATATGAACATTGCTAATGAGCACAATATATAGGAAATGTTATTCAAATGTAATATAATATCGATTTTTCAGAAAATACGGCTGTTCCTGCTTTACAAGTCGAAAAAGTAGCCATAGACTCGCATGTCAGCACCGAAGTCGAGAGTACCTGTCAATAAGGCTGATAAAAATGGCGCTCTTCGCATCGAAAATGCAGTATAGTTGCCTCATCTGACTGAAAGTTAAGAATTAACTATTTCCTACTGGTTAGGAAGTTGCTACTAACAGCTGCGTACTGTTCTGCGTGTGGAATGGGAACGAGAGTAGGCATTGCACGGGCGAATGAGTTGTGGCGAACTCAGTAGGTCGCGAATGGCAGTAAGGCTAATGCCATTAAATTTGTGCGTGTGGCACCGCACGAATGCCATTAAAACTTAAGGCAGTAAGCACTTAATGGCATTAAATCTGTCCGTGTGGCACGGGTATTAGTCGCTTTGGGACGTTAAACCCCATAAACCAAACCAAACCAAACCTGTTTTTAAGTCAAGCCTGGATCTTATATGTGACCTGGCCTCCAACCCGCGTACTCACAGCACGAACGTTTTAAAAGCACTACATCGCACCGGCGATGACGACTGCTCTCCAATCGTTCAACGATGCACGCTGTAATGGTTTTCAAAGCAAAAACAAAAACCTAAACTGTAATCAAGCAATCATGAAACTTTGAAATTCCACTGTAAATTTTTCCATGTCTCTTTCCATTTTTTCTCGTCTGAAAAAAAAACCCGCAAAAGAAACGTTTTTTTTTCCAATATTGCACTGTTTTTTTTTTCAGGCCTTCACACCTGCAGTCCTGATGTCCCCCCACCGTTGTCTTGCCTTGGCGCCGTCGGGGCGACGTCGGCGGTGGCGGCGGTGCCATTCCCCTGCGGTCACGGTGGCCAACAACCTCGTCGGGGCGGCACAGAGCCACCTCTTCATGTCTTTATCCCACTATGGGACACAGCGACGCCAACCAGGGGATTATCCCTTTTTTGCCTTGACAAGGAGCGCCGACCCGCCACCTTGTGGGCGGTGTCCGAGGGCGGAACAAAGCCCCTTCCCCGAACTGAGTATGGAACACCACTAACCCCGCTCGTGAAATGCCCGGCCAGGTGCTTTGACCTTCCTGGACACGCCGCAGCGGGATATCTCAGCCGACGACCCTGGTACCGAAATCAGTATCCCTCCCACAACACTCTCTTTCATTTCACTCCTACACACTGCCTGCTGTCCTTTATTTTTCAGCCACAAAGCGCACAAAATTTTTTGTACAAATAAAATGTAAATAAAGGGTCCTTAGTTCCATTTTTATTCTTGGTTCCTGGAATCCTGGAAATGAAGCCGCCAACCTCATAGCCCGAGGTTCCTTAAACAGAGGAGTTTAGAGCACCAAGCGTGCTCTAATCCCCTCTCGTTGTTAAAAAGTTTTTGACCATGATGACGATGATTTCGTTTTGAGCGAAAAATTGTACCTTCAAATTCACTTTTGCTGACGTGAAAGTCGGATGGCGACCCATGCGCGCGCATGAATTCGATCACAAACGGAAGACCCTAAGCAGAGCGAATGTCCATCTCTAAGGACACCGCTGGCCTGTCATGCTTTTTTTGCGCTGTGCACAATGGAGTATAACGATCTAGGAAGCCATTCAACGCAAATGCCTTTATAAAGAGTCATCACTAACCTCCAATGCTAACATCAGGCACAACCAGCACACTGTTGAGAGTCGACGAGCTATCGCAGCTTCGTTGCTAGCTGAAGCTCCAAACATGTCTCAGCGAGCTTGACTCAACAACCTCATGCAATCATTTTTCGCGTCATGTGCACTGCAGCACCGACATTAAAGCACGCTAGAAAGAGAACAGCTGCAGTTGACCCACATACGAATGCACAGCTGCAGGTAATCCCACATTCCAACACGGCAACGATATCGCCCAGATCATAGACGGTGCTGCATATGCAAGATGGCAGCGCCCCAGTCGGAGTCTCATTCCATGCTAAAATCGAAAGTAACGGCAAAATTAAAACGGAATGAGAAATAGCCTGCACCTGCGTAGCATCAACAGACTTAAACCAATAAAAAATAAAAGAACAGGGCCCATGTGGCCAAAACTCGAATTTGGTGCAGAAACCCAATGAGAAAAATAAAGTAGGGCACGGTAGCATTGTAACCGAAGGGCTCAACGAGCACAGAGGGACGATGAATCCTCGGTGAGCTTCTTTTATTTACGAATATCAATCAGGGTGCCAAGCACGAAAAAAAAGAAAAAAGATGACATGATAATTTACATAAATACAAAAAAAGTGGCTTGATTATTCACAAACTAAAGGAAAAGAAAAAGAAAGTAGAGCAGAGAAAGAATTTTTTTCTTTATTGCATTTTCACAAAAGGTACAAAGAAGTAAAACTTGTCAGCAACACTTTCATTGACACGGCAGGTTAAAATTTTTTCAGTACAACCAAGTCATCCAACACATTTAACCAAGTTGGCTGATCAGGTAGTGCCTGATACACTTCCCTCACACGTATGACACCTTCAATGAAATGCTCGCGTGGAGATCTCACAACTACTTCTGCATTGTTGAATTGCGTCCTTGTTTTCCATGAACTATGGAGGCCAAGGAGCATAATAGTGTCATAAGGGATGTCCTGTTTTCCTACCTGTAAGAACCCTGATGCCATGCGGGTGTAGCGGTAAATCTTTCTTTAATGTTCTTTGAAGCACATCCCAGAAAAAAACCGCATCCCAACAATCTAAAGACACGTGATCTACTATTTCAGGTTTTTTTACATAGAAAACAATCTGTTGACCGAGGGAACTATGTCGGTCAAAACATGGATGCATGGTAGAGCAGAGAAAGATGCAAGATGGCAGCGCCCGCAGCTTCGCAGGGGGGCGCTGCGGACGCCAGTGAAATGCGCCCTCTCCGGCCGACTCCGCATTTTTGACCGGGCAAACCGATCACCCCTCCCATTGAGTAGCTGCGCGAGCAGCGTGCTTTCTCCTGAAAAAAAGCCAGTTCTGCGCGTACTTTGCACGTGTTGGCCAGCCTGCAAATCTCTTTGTGCAGTGGAGAGTTTTGTTGGCTTTTTCCCCTCGTGCTTGAACGCTGACGAGCTTCAGAGGATTAGTAAAATGTACAGGGGCGCGAGAAAGAAACGCGAACAGCACGGCGCCCACGCGCTGCGTAGTGGGAATTTACCTTTAATGCGTTTTTATCTCTGTAGTAACAAAAAGACGCTAGAGTGGTACATTATTGTATCACGGATGTCTCTAGCGTATTTTTGTTGCGAGCCAAGTATAAGCGTGACGAAAATAAACTCCAACAGCGGAGCGCCTAGGCACCGCGCTATTCGCATTTCTTTCTGTCGCAGCAGTACGCTCTGAGATGTAGGTTAAAAGAAATAGTGGACAGTTAATTATTTTTTTCGCTGCGCAAACTTGAAAAAAAGAACTGCTAGTGGATCAGGCCCACTCCGTGAAGCAGATTGTTGACGAAAAAGCCGGTACCGTAACGCCGAAATGTGTATCGCAAGTAAATGACGAGATCATTTAAGACATGTAATTCGAGGTAAATACCTTTTTTTTTGGCGCAGCCTTCTTCGTAAGATACTTTCACTTCTGTGTTTGTTCCATAAATATGTTCACACCCGTCCTTCGTTGTTACCTCTGGCATCACCTTTCCGCTCTTCACAACGCTTACACAATCAACTCAGCTTCAACCGGATATATGGGAAGACCCTGTCGTTTAATTCCTCTGCATTACCTAGAGCAATAAAACTCTGGAATGATCTTCCTGACAACATAATCTCTTTCATTGATCCTGGTGAGTTTAAAAAACATCTATGTATACATTTATTGCAATAGTGATGTTCGAAATGTACAACAGTTTCATTTGTTCTTAACGTTGTTTTCCCATTTACCACTTCTGTTACCCCTGGTTGCTTTTTTTTTCTCATGTTCGTGTTTCGCTTTCCCCCCCCCTCTATTTTCGTGTCTGATGTTATTTTCTCCGTTTTGTATAAATTTCGTGTTCCTGTCTTGTATTTGACTTGTACCGCGTTCTTGTACCGATATTACGGTTTTTTCCATCTGTATATACCTTTTTTCGATTTGCCCCCCTCACCCAATGCTCTTCGGGGCCTGTGAGGTACTAATAAATAAATAAATAAATACCTAATTTCGTTGAGTGGCTGAGCAGTTCGCTGCATGCAGGTTTGTTGGCCAAATAATAAGGATTTTGTTACGTGTATCGCTGAATAATAATGGAAATAATTTTTATTTTAACTTAATAAAAGTGGCCTTAAGGCGACACGCGAGGCTGAAGAGAAAAACGAAAACACGCACGAAATGCGCCTACCAGCTGCTTGCTATATACGGCTAAGAGAAAAAATGCTCTAGTTTGGTCAATCGCTGCAACGGAGATAAGCGGTTGGCATATTTATTTTAATCCCGATTACAGTGCACGCTCATCCCCAAAACAATTAATTTGCATATCCATTGCTCATATGCAAACGCTCATTCATATGCAAGCAAACATTTTGATTACTTTTCTTTTTAGAAATTTTTTACATGAAAAGCAACTTCGAAAATTGAGCCAGGCGTTACAAGTCGAAACATTGAGGCGATCACTGACCTTGCCTCACACGCGTCTGCATAACGCCGCTAGCTGTTGTTGTCAGCCTCCAAAATAAGAAATGGCAAAAAAAAGTTAGTTTCCTTAGAGCGAGCTTTACTAAACACTGCATACTTAGTGAATTACAGCAAAAACTGCTCAGAAATAATATTACGCGTGCAACATACAAAACATCTTTAGCAACACAAAAAGCTTACTGCACCCTGTCCACAGCAGTTATCCAGGCCTGCCGTTTCTCGTTCTCATCCATTTCATACCCTACAATTCCGGTCAAAAACATTTTTGGATAGAAAACAATACGACCGCATTTTTTTTTCATATACTGGAAGATTTCATTGTAGCAATCTCCCATCGATAGGCTTGCATTTTTTTTCCCCGTATTAACGTTTTTCCTATCGTCAACTGCTCGATACGAGCGATGACAAATTTTTAAGATTTAGCTACATATAGAAAGGGTGGACCATTACCTTCAATATTTCCATTACTGTACATTACAATTTTAAAATATTAATTTTTTTTCCCCCAAGAATGCAGGACATGTCCAGGAAATCTGTAGAATTCCATGGGCATTCCATGGCCGTTGATATTCAGAGAACTATTGTGACAGCCCCTGAGACAAGTTTCTCCACTCTTTGAACGTCGCAGAATTCCAGCCATGACTCACAGCGAGCGGCAACAATACTTTTGTGCGCCCGCGAGCATATGCAAGATAAAAGAATGTTTGCTGCCCCCGCATCTGCTATCGGGGCTGGAAGCACCTGAGCTGGGGCAGCCGAGATAAAGGATAGCAGGCAGTGTGTAGAAGTAAAAGGAAAGATGTGAGGGGATAGTAGAAGGGACAGGGGAAAGAGGGGGGAGAGGGTCCAGCTGTCTTCCTTGCAAGCCTCCGTCGGCCTTCAACAGACGAGCATAGGCGAAGGTGGTGCCCTCCAGAAACTGCTGCGAACAACCCCACTTCCCTCAAATCCCTGCGAGCGCCAAACTGACCAAGGACGCACCGTAACTAATCTCTTCCTCCCCCTCACTCTTGACGAGGCCGTGCTTGGAGACTTTCTTTGACATCCAGGCGCACTGTACCCGCCCAGCATTTGTCCCTGTTTCTATGCCACCCCTGCTCAATCCCCGCTCGGGCTCCTGCTCCTCAGGCACCTTTTTTTTTGCCCTCTTTTGCTACCTCTACCCCATCCCTTTGCTGTTCTTCTGCTTGAGAGGGTGTTTTTTGTGTTCATGCCTTGCGCCCAGCTCTTTCTCCTTTTCAGCATATTCACTCTTTCCCTCCTTCCTTCCTCCTTTTCTTCGGGAATACTGCTGTCACCATAAAAAAAGGTGACGTAGAGGGTGAAGGAGAGCGAGAGTGAAGGGAGGAAGAGGGAACACTTAAGAAGGCATGTCCTGGCCGCCTCGGGTACGGCAGACTCGTTGAGCGCTCGGCACTGAGCGGACGCAGAAAGCATCGCTATGGAAAGTTACGTTTACACGCTGGTCGGATTCTGCGGCCGACGAGAGCGGAAACCCTTGAAGTTCGTCGCCCCGATACCCTTAGATCAAGTATGCAGTGCCTGTGGGCTGATTCCCAAGACGCTGTCAGTGCTTCCCTGCATGCACGTGTTGTGCTGGTCGTGCTGCGACCAGTGCGCAGACGTTGCCGGTAGTATCATGTGCCCTCTGGACGGATGCTGGCACCTGGAAATCGACGTCGACTGGGAGGAATCCTCCTTCGATATCGCCAAAAGAGAGGTAAGCGAAGATGGCACTGACCCTTGGTTTTAGTATAGTGAACTAGATTTTAGAGCGCAGCTCTTCGGCGCCCGTTTCTGCGTGTCGCGGCGTCGCCGTCACCGTTGTCCGCTGTGATCAACAGTGGCCACCTTAGTCGCACTTTAAGCTGCGAAACCAATGGAGCGGGAGCTTAGAAAGCAGAGGGATAATAATTGCTAAATTGGTTTTTGAACAAAGCAAACGGCGCAGTATCTGTCTCGCATATCTCGGTGGACACCTGAACAACGCCGTAGGGGAAGGGAGAAAGGTGGGAGTGAAAGAAGAAAGGACGGTGCATAAGTGCCCTCTTGGAACAACGGACACCTCAATCGTGCTTTAAGCTACGTGGCGGTAGTGATATAAAGGAATCGTTAGTGGAGTTTTTCTTGAAGAAAGATTATGTGTGAGAAATAACGTTTTTATTTTATATACATGTCTTGCTCCAATTCTTGGCCTCATTCTATCGAAACGCTGAAATAGCTGATGAGCTGCGCTCAAATTTCGCATAAGGAAGTAACGTAATCGACGGCAATTTTCTTGTGAGAGTTTTTCATTCGACGATTAATACAATTTACCGCCAGGTAAAGAGCAATGCTGGGGGCCCCAATAAGTCATCCAGGAAAACAGGAAAAGGCTGCGAGTATGATGATGATAATAACGATGATTCTATTATAGTCGCCTTGTAGTGGGCAGGCAACATTTTGGCGTCCCCAAGTGGTAAAGAAGGAAAAGTGAAAAGGGAGAAAAGAAGACGCACAGAAATAAAAGCAATTGAGAAAGTGGCCCATCCGTGTACGCACGCACATAAACGCACACACACGAACCGAGCCGACCACTCGGTCAGTGTTCTGTAAGGATGAAACCTCCTTGGTCTACTGATGATGATCATAATGTGTGTGTGGCTTTTCTCTTTGTATGGGGTGGGTGCAGGACTACGCCCGAGCCTGGGAAAATTAAAAAAATAAAGGAGGCAAAAAAATTGGCTGGGGCTTAGCTCGGTTAAGCCCCGATATCAGAAGCGAAAAGCCTCGGTGATGGCATGGCTAAACCGGCAGAACCGCGGCGGCATGCGCCTCCTGTGACGTCACGCGGTTGTTGCAGAGTCACGGCAGCGGCGGCTCCGACCACCTGCGCCTCTCCTGTGACGTCACACAGTTCGCGCAAGCGCACCTGTGGCTTTTTCTCACGACGGGGCCCATGCTCGCCTCGGTGTTGACTGGCCTAGTGAAGCTTTTCGCTTCAAAACGGTGTATTCCGAGAAATATTGATTGTATACGCACGACGTCGTGTTCGCCGACCGGAGGTTTGTACACGCACGTCGTGGGTCGCTTGCGCCGTCTAGCGACGAAAATTGGCGTTCGCTCTCGCCGCACGTAGTCGCGTGCTGCGTTTTTTTTTTTCTCTCCCCCATCCATGCTCGACGGCCTCGACCAGTTCGCCCATGGCTTAGCGTGGATGATAGGCATTTCGTCGTTGCCGTGATGGAGATCTGCTTAGGGGAGAAGTATGACAGCTTTGCGAACTTCGCGAAACAAGCGTTCAGGATTTTCCGAGTCAGAACGAATACACTGTTCGCGACTAAATACAGCGTTGAGAACGAGCACTTTTTTCAGTCCGGAAATTTCTAACTTGAGTGCTTTTCACGAGTGCAAGACGTCAGAGTTAAAGTTATAACGTTGTTCGAACCATTCCCCTTCCCTCACCGCCACCTCCCGTCTTTAGGTTCCTTCGAGGAGCGCCTTAGCCGTCGTACACCGCTAGATACCGCGCGGCATTCGGCAGCGCTTTTTGGCAAGCGACCTAGCTATATGTGCCGGTTGGCCGGCCCCCGTGCTGCAGACCTTCGTGCACCTTCTGCTTTTCTAAGCAAGTGGTTTTCCCCCTCGCCACCTTCGTTATAGTGCGCCTGTCCCGCAGCGGAGCTTCGAACCCCTTGCCAACGGCTGCAGCCGCCCTCGGCGTCCCTTTCCGTAGTCCAGCCTGCCATCGACGCGCATCGCCTTTGGGAGCTGCCGCTACACATGTGTAGCGGCAGCATAAGTGCGCGCTTGCTTTCTTTCTGTTTCGTATTTCGCCCATCATTGAAACTTCTAAAACGAAGCAGCGCTCGCGCGCGGGGTGCGGGCGCTCGCGGTCGCGCCCGAGGCGCCTGCGTCTAGGCGGCCAAGAACGATTGTTAGCGGCTTTGTTATTCTGGAACGCGCGTGTGTACAGGCGCGCGCGCACGCACGCACACAGACACATTTTGCTCCGGAAGCAGCAAGGCTGTAGCAGCATTGGAAACATTGGACTGACAATTTTGTAAAAGAGACTGACGTAAACAAACAAGTTCAAACGAGCTGTGTAGAAGCGGACGAGTTTTCACCACTCCCTCCGCCTTTCCTCTCGGGCCCGCAGTTAGGAAAAAGAAAAGTAAAAAAAAAACACAAATGCGAGCTAAAGGACTTTACGTAATTGCAGTGTGTGGAGTGTCATTTACAGGCTGGGACGGAGCGGTGGGACCGTGGCCCCCGCGATAGAGCAAAGTGCAGCGGCGCGCCGCCGGAGCCGATCACGGAGAATCCACGGCTGGACTCGAGGGGGGCGCGCGCCCCCCTCGAGACCGGCCGTGGGAAAAACAAAGTTGATATTGGTTTTTCTCGTCAGATGGCGCAAGCGTATCACGTCGTGCGTGTACGAACTTCCGGTCGGCGAACACGACGTCGTGCGTATACAATCACTCATTCCGAAAAGGATATGCGAGCTCCTGTTATCGTCGGACGAGTGTCCACCGCATGAGGAGACGAGTTTTCGCTGTGTAGACATAGCTTGCACGTGTCGTCACTTCCGCACCATCAAGCGCTTGCGGCCATGCTGCGGGGCCATCCGGCTTTCTCCGCCCTGCGGTGCCCGACCACTCCTCGGACGCTTTGGATTACTTTCTTATCTTTCGGGCGCGATGCCTGCCCCACAGCGGAAAGAACCATTCAGCGCAGGCTACTTCTCTGTATTTGTTCCATCGGCGCGCGTACGCTACGTACACAAAGTGAAAATTAGCGACGATATAGGGCCGTACCCGCCGCGACCGGGAGTCGACGCGACGATGGGCGTTGGTGTGTTCCCTGAAGTGATCCAGGGGGATATTATGTACTCTTTGCAGCTTTGTGAAATTGGAAGGGACGAAAGCCTTCTAATCAATGGAGGCACTCAACGAGTTCTACAGAAGCCTGTCTGCGATGCGCCTACGGGACGAAAAGCTCGGCCTCGGCACGCCGCTTTCTCTGCCGCCATTGCTCGCTGCGGTCGTGGCGATCCGAACCGGCTTGCCTTGAGCTGTAGTTAGGATGCAGCGACGCGGGTCTCAGTCTAGGTTTGTGTTGTCAGACAAATCGGATGGGGTCAATGAAAACAGCAACGTTCACTTCAGGGTGCAACCGTTGCTTCCCATGGTTTCGCTGACATTTAGTTGACGACACAAGCCTCTTACCTGCACAAAGTGTGCTCCGCAGACAAGGAGATTACAGTTATCGAGGTCCAAATTATCGCGCTTAATGCGAGCCAGCCACAGCTCGCGCAGATTCGTACTGAGTCGAAGATGGAGAGCTCGTACTTGCGTGCCTACGATTATCTGATGAATGCAGACGAAGTTCGTGTTAATCGGCCTCTTGTTTCACCTGGAGATGTCGTTACGGTTGGAGCAGCAAAGGGTGGCGCAAAAAACCACACTGAATCTACAGATGGACGAGAACCAACACGATGCGAGCTACCATAGGCAGCGGTAAGCTAGAGGCGGGCTGACGGTGGTTCGGCAGCATGGCCGACTAGAAACCGACGTCCACCGGATGTGATGACGGTGCAAGCTATGTAGACGGCGCCGTTGCGTTGATAGTTTTGAAGCCGCTGGAAATTTTTAAAGTAATTACAACGTTTGCAGAGCGCCGCCTCTCCCTCTCCTGCGCCCGTCGCCTCCTCCGATTGGTCGAGGGTTTCGCGCGCAAAAGTCCTTTCAACCCGCGCTTTTCGCGGCCGCAGACGCCATATCGTCCGCTCCAACCGCGCACCGTAGGTTCGGCAGGCGTCGTTGCGGACACTGCGCTATTGCTTGCTGTGAAGAACATCGGCTTTTGTTTTGCTCGGAACGTGTGTCAGTCACCTAAATTCAAGCCGTCTATCTGTGCGGCGTGACGGGCTGCTGCGCGTTCGGGTGCAGGAACCGTCACGACGGTGGAAAGCGGTTCTTCGCGATCCCATCATCGAAAACCGACGCGGGCCGGAGGAAGGTTTGGCTACACAGAATTGGCCGGGCGAATTTTAACGCAACGTCATCGACCAGACTTTGCGAAGTAAGGGACGTGCTTTCAATAGCTGCTGAGTTTTCCTTTTTTTTTTCAAGCTACTCTGTCCAGTGGTTTGTTCGCGATCGAGCGTATGGCCGCAGTAAGCTCGACATAAGGGCGCTTGCGTTGAGCGCATCGTGATTGCACGCACGCAAGCGTGTAAGTGACGCGAGGCACACGTCTAACTGTAGAGTGAAGTTCCTTAAATTTGAGCGCATGCTCCAGTTAGACATACATGAGTACTATAAGCGCAGATCAAACTGCACTCTGAAATCGTAAATCGCACGCGTTACATTCTGCAGTCGCGCGCGTGCGCACGTGCGTGCGTGTATATTATATATATAGATATATATATATATATTACAGACAAAGACAAAGAATTATCGCGCCGATATGCATCGTCAAGGCACCGTAGCACCGTTGGTGGAAACACCAGCTAGCGCGCGCTGGCTTGCGTTTACTCTCAAAATATGACCAGTAGCTGTGGGTATGCGTGATAGTGCCCATCGTAAGTGGGTAGTGCGTTTCCTGTCACATACTTTGTAACAGCACTTCCACGTTCTCGCTTCCCCTTGACGCCGAACTAATTTGGAGGAGGCTACGAATGCGAGCAAATCTGTGATAACCTCTTTTATTAATGCTAAAACATTTGTTTGTTTGTTTTTGTTAACGTTGCAGACAGTGACGCCCCCATTATCTCCATTTTTAAAAGCTTTGTAGCCGCTTCTTTTTTTTTTAATTAGATCAGTATAAGAAAAGGCTTTGGCTTTGCCGATGTGCATTTAGTACTCGGGCTGTTTCCGAGCCTGAGCCGGGCAAGTCAACCTCGCGGGCCGGGTTCGGGCCTATATCGAAAAAATCGGGCCGGGTTGGGGCGCGTAACGAAAAAGGTTGACGGGCTCGGGACGCGTGAATAATTAAGGCCCGTGCAGTGCTCTAATAGCGACTATACGAATGTGGAAGATTATCGGACAGATGTGTTAAAAGCCAGGTAGGTTTTGCTTCTCACTAAATGACTGATGCCGATGAAACATTTACGTATACTTTATTATCCCATTGCTGGCAGGCGAAGGTTATTTGCGAGGTAGGTTTTCTCCTTACTAAGTAAGTATTCCAAAGAAAATTTTTATGCGGGAGTCTATATCGTTACAGTTCATGCACGCGGTAGAACAGGGGAGGCACAGATAAGTGTACACGTAGCGTGGCCTTCATACCGTATTTCGAGCACTCCCTCAAGCGTCTTACCTGGTCCGCGATACACTGCAGCAGACCAAAACCAAAAGCCACTAGAAGATCGGTTGAACTACGGGCATTTAGAATGCCTTTACTTGCAGGTGTCTTTTCGGATGTCAAACCTGTGCATCCGTTGTAGCACGTCCAGCGATCCGGCGGCGACGGTCGTTCTGTTTGCATACTCCTCTTCACCAAAACAGATCACCGCAAATTCCTTCTACGGCCTCGTGATTCACGGTCACGTTCAATGCATGCCCCACCCTCGATATCAAACTTGGCACGCCGCATAAAGCTCGGCGCACCCGGACGCGATGCGCGCGCCGCTCTACCAAAACAATCCATTTATGCGTGCTCATTTTTGCCTTTAAACGATTCAGTGAAGCATGCAAATGTTTCTCCTAAGTCACCGATGTATTTATGCAGCGGAACGCACGGTTAATGCGGAGACATAGAGAACTCGGCAAATACGGGAATTCAGCGCAACCAATTGAAAAGGGGCGTTAGTGCCTTCGGAGCGGGCTAGAGGCGGCCACCGCAGTCACATGAAATCACAAAGAAAACAAAAGTCGTTCGGCCGCGCGCGGGGGAGGAAGAGAGAAGAGGGAGGGCGTATTGACGCTACTTTAGTTTCTTTAGGGGCTTTAATGCTGCCTGGTACCTGGCGCCATCTGGCGCCGTCAAAGCGACTTGCGGAAGCGCATTGGCTGCGTGCGGGCTCCGACTACACGTCATGCTAAAGCTGTCTAATATTTAGCACTCAGTGGGCTCAACCCGACTTTCAGTAGAGCAGTAGCTCCAAGGTTGCGCAATATGCCAAATTTGAAGGCTCGTCGATCGGACTCCTTGCCAATGCACAGCATAAAACCTGAACACAAGCCTGAAAAATGCAGTTTCTGAAGCGTTCACACTTGAGAACTGCCTTTTTAGGGCAAATTTTAACTTGAAAGCATTAAGGGCCGTATTCAGCGGAGAACCGGCCATCGGCAATGGCATGTCGAGAAAATCGGGATTGATCGAGAGGGTCATGACGTCAAAACCAAGCACAGACTCATGCGGGTAATTCAAACAACAGACAACAATGACGCAGTGAAACAGTGATGACTTTGCTAACATTTCCTCATGGGTCTACTGTGTGGTGATGCAATCCCACCACCATTACGTAGTGCCTGGAAGAACGAAAAGCAATTGCGCTGAAAATAAAAAAATGATCGAGATGCGAGTCTGTGACTCGAACTGCTACTCCTCAAAAACTGGGACCGGTGAGGAAGGTTTGTTCGACTTGGCTGAAATGACGCCTTGTGTGTTAAAAAAAAAATAAGATGACATAGACGTCAAAATAATGCAATAAAGAAGTTTTCATATCTGTGGAGTGATCTGCAAAGAGGACCTCAGGCTGCTGAAGAGATTAATGGAACCGCGTCGTGCCCTTACGGTAACTCTTTAGGATGAAAATTAGGGGCGATCAATTTGTGCGTTGCAGAGGAAATGGGGTAAAATTCCACTTATGATTCCTTCTCTTCCAGTCAAGATTCTGATTGTGAGCACATCTTTTATTAATTCTTTTTGCGCCTGTCTTCAGTCATTTTTATATAACTTGAGTCATTTTCAGTTCGGCATCTTCCTCCTGCCCTATACAAGCGTGGAGGAGACGTTTTTGTTTATATTTTAATTTGAATAATCGAAGTCATATACCGGGGCTGACAAGGCCGTCCCATCTTGATGTTTCATGATTCTTCTCGCTTGCACTTTTAGTAATTTCAATAACTAACATTTACCGCTTTGAATGCAGGTCAGATGCTGGAATGAAGAGAACGGTTGCACTGCTGTAATGGCTGCTTCAGACATCGCCGAACACTTCCAGCACGACTGTGGACACCACTCTGTTCACTGCCCAAAGTGCTCGGCGTCTGTTCTTTGCCGCAAGGTGTGCGAGCACCTCAGATCTGGCTGTTCAGGTCACACAACTCGTCCTCCTTCAGAACGCGGAGGGCAGACTGGGCAACATGACGAATCACTTTTGACAGCTCTGAGCAAAGCCCTAGATCAGCACACAGGCGAAATGAGGGCACTCCTGGAGCAGTTGCTCAGCGATGGCAATGCACGAGCCGACCAACTGAACAAGATCTCGCAAGATGTAAACGCTGTCAGGAAAGCTATAAAGCAGGAACCCTCTGAGGGAGCCCGAGAAGGCCACGGCACTTTAAACGGAAGCGTTCTCCAAATAACCGCTTCTGAGCAAATAGAAGGATCCTTGATCGCTAGAAGTGAGGTAGCCGACACTCTCTCGAGCAGAATAAGATCATTAGAAGAAGAAATAAAAGGTGAATTTGAAAAAGCGACGGCACAGGGGCACGACTGCTATTCACGGCTTGCTGCAGCCGTCAATGAAGCTAAGGATAGCGAAAAGGCAAACTGAAGGGCATTGGGCCAATTGAACAGACTCATTCGTCAGACTGAAAACGGAGCATCACTGTGCAATTTTTTTTATCAGAAACATTCAACTGCTACACGATACAGCTGTGGCGCTAGGATCCGCCGCCTATGACACCAAGCAAGTGTACCTGTGTGGCTACCGCGTGTCTCCTGCGGTTGTGTTCAAGAAAAATGACCAGGCTCTGTTGATTTTTTGGAGGTTGCAGCTACACAAGGGCAGCATGGACGACGTAGTTAAATGGCCATTCCAACACAGATTTAGGCTTAGTGTGGTGCACCCGAAGGAACGGACAAAACGGCTGCTCGAATTTAAACCCTCTCCTTTATGCACATATATGCGAAGGCCCACAGGATCATCGAACGAGCCTTGTTATCATACTGAAGGGTCGTTTAATCTGTTCTACCTTGCACGTGACGGCTATGTGCATCAAGACGAGCTTCGGATGACACTGGAGTTGATTTTGTGAGTCGTACTTGCATGTTGGAGTGAGGAGGACATTGTGCAAATGCCCGAACGCCAGTGGTGTTTGTGGAAGAAATTTCACCTCAGGAAATTTTAAGTGGATCATTGTTTGTATCAACTGACCTCTGCGCATAACTTTTCAGCAGATTTACTGTGAAATAAAATTGTTTTTATGTGTCTCTTGCACTCAGATCTCATCAAGAGCTGTAGGTTTATTAGAACCTGTGTACACAGACATAATGAAGGAAACATTGTGACCGAAAAGTTATGCGCCCTGAGGAGATCTCTTGAAATATTTTTGCATGCTTCCCATGTGGTTGGAGTGTTTAGATTTTTGGACCACTCAATATTTAGATTCAGGGAGAAGAAAGAGCCACAACTCTCTGCGGCACTGGGCATAGTAAACCCGTGCTTTGCCTCGTCTTTCTTGTTTATTCTGGTTAGCTTCTTTTACATTAGCTTTCAATAAAGCACTCCTATGTAAAACAAAAAGCTCGATACAAACCCGGAAGTAGCACTGAAAACGTCCCTAAACATGATTCTCAAGACGTCCCAAGTATGCGCAACGGACGGACAAATGGACCTCAGTTGGAGTGCTTCAAGACCAGTTTATACAGCCTCAAGATGTCTGAACATACCGACTTGGACATCCTGAGGTCATACGCAGGATTTCCTTGCGTTGTCTGGCCAAATGGCCTACTTCTACAATTCCAGCTCCTCAAAAGTCGCGAATGTGGCGTTAAACTACCAAAAGCTTCGCAGAGACGAGCGAACTGCTTGTGCTGCTACGCGCACAACAATTAAACACGGCTTGGATTGTTCGATTGCAGCGCAAATACGCAAAATATTACTCCTGCCTATTTCCATGCAAACATGACGCATATGTGGGATTTTCTGCCATGTGCCAAAGCCCGCTCCACGAAAGGTGAGACTTTCCTTGCTGTGAGCCGTTTTCTCATTAAAGTTGTGAGTGCGCTACACTGGGCCATCGTCTCCATGGTTCGGCTCACGCTAACCTCGAACCCGCAGTGGTTTAAACTCCATCTACGCGAACTTTCGCGAGAACACAAAGCTGCGGGCTCGGCTCTTGCTTAGAGTCACCGTGTCTTCCATTAATAGCCTTGGCCCGGAACCAGATCGTTCATGCTTCCAGTTGCTCTCTCGTGCATTGCGGTGGAGCACATCTTAATGACCAGGCTTGCCGGCCTGGTCGTCGCAGCTGTACCAGCATATAGGCCTGAAATAGGTTCGACATGTATTTTGCTGCGGTATTGAGGTAGAATAAAATAAAATTAATAACGAAATTTCTATTTGCTTTTTGCGAGCGTTGAATAACCAGCATAACATTTCTTATGGGTTACACACGGAAGGGTGTCGGTGAGACACGTTCTGTGATGGCTGCTAAGAAAGTTACTGCTGCAAGTACGTTACGAGATGTAGTATAGTGTCACCTTTCGGTCGTCTCCAACCTTCAACTCCTAGCACCGTCCAACTCATGCTACCTGCAGGAGTTAGAAGGAGCTATTGCTCACGCTACTAGCCAAAAGTATGTAACAGTTTAGCTGTTTGCTCTGCAAACGATGTAAACAGTTGAACGAAACACGTGTAGGTTCCATCTCGGCGTAGAAAGCCAATTTGAAATGCTTCTTTATGCGAGTCAAAACAATTCCATTGCATTTGTACCACCATTTTCGATCTCCATCAATGCCTTTCAAGTTCTTCAGGGTAAACTACATCTGCAGGAACAGCCACTCGCCATTTTCACCAGTTGCGTTCACTCTGAGTGTTCCAGATACTGAAGGGCACTGTGGTAACATCTCTCCCTAATGACCAGTGTAGGAAGTGGCCCCGTGAATTCATTTGTCTATGAAGCGCAACGCAGCGGAGGGCTGTGGATTAATTTTAACCACCTCGGGTTTTTTAATCACCAATGCTGCGTGATGTCAGTGCGCATCAAAGACCTCGTTCATCGAAATTAACCTACACTCATCCACTACGATGCTTGCCACAGCCTACGTGTAATTTCTTGGCATTAAATCCCAAACATATAATACAGCATAAATTATCCTGGCATTTACAAGCAATCAATGTTGCTTTCAGATGGGTTGGCTTACTGTACGCTATCCCCTGCTCGCTTATTTTGGCAAAGATTGCGAATATTAGACAGATTTCTTTTTTAATGACATTTCAGTGCGCTCAGAAAAAGCCTAAGTTGCAATTCTTTTTCGCCTAGGGTTCAAGAAAGGGCTGAGGAATATGCAGTTCCTCGAAGTGTAATGAGAAATAAATTGTGCTATTTATGTAAGGCTAACCGCGTAAAGTATGATAGGTGTAACGTTAAGAGATCAGAAGCGGCGGAGTTGGTGAGAGAACAAACGCGGGTTAATGACATCTTAGTTGAAATCAAGAGGAAGAAGTGGGCTCGGGCAGGGCATGTAATGCGAAGGCAGGATAACCGCTGGTCCTAAAGGGTAACGAAGTGGATTCCAGGAGCAGGCAAGCGAAGCAGCTAGGGAACGGCAGAAAGCTAGGTGGGCGGATGAGATTAAGAAATTTGCGGGAATACGGTGGCCGCAACTGGCGAAGGACAGGGTTAATTGGAGAGACATCGGAGAGGCATTTATTTGCTCAGCAGTGGTCGTAGTCAGGCTGATGATGATGATGAACCACGTGATAGCATGGGATGGGCTTCTGCATGGTCAGCTCATCACCTTCTGTGCGCACGGTTTCCAGCCCTAGCAAAATTGCTGCATATGCCATTCTCGGTATGTACAAACCTTGGGTTTATTGGCGAAGGTCATAACATTACATCAGCCGTTGCTCTAAGAAACACGCTTTTAGGGCCCCCTACGTTAATGCAAGCAGTCCTGGGGGTCTCACGCGCAAACGTAAGTTACACAAAGGAAGTGTTCCAAAAGTCACGCAAAGTATGCGGCCAACTGCGCCATCTTATGCTTGGGCTTGCCCCTGCGTCGACCACGGCCTCGGCCCACGCAATATGCTGTCATTGCCTCCCGATTACTGCTCGGGGTGGCAGTCGTTCGCTCTCCCCTCAGCAGTGTTTCATCCTTTCGCCTTACGTGAGCGGCCAGGGCGCCCACGCGGTGGCCTCCAGGAACGGGAGCACAAGCAGGTGTGCCGTTCCCGGGTGGCTCGCGCGGTTCGCCATGTGGCGTTCGCACGCTCGCCGCTGGCTGGCGGAGGAAATGGGGTACGCGGTTATCCCACAACATGACGGTGTCACGGTACTGCAGTGACGTCTTATTTCTCGCTCCCGTCACCACGCAATCTTTGTTGAAGAAACACGTACCTGCAAAACAAAAATGAAACAAGGACAAAGACCTTAACAAAGCCCCGGGAATCCCGTCTCTCTTTCCCATTATGGTAAAAATTTCGGCGCTCAACGAACTATCATTTCTGCTCAGCGGCAGATATGCGCATGCCTGCGGGTAGCATTCCGAAGAGTGACTTGAAAGTGTTGACGATTCACAGCGTGGCAAGGAACTGGGACAGGTGTATAGGCGGTGGCTATTCACAGCGATCGGAGCCTTGACGACGGGCAAAAAACAAAATCGAAGGACGGAGAGGGAGAGACAGAGATAGCGGGACAAGCATTCTCGGATGGGCACAGCATTTCCATCGTGTTCAGCACTAGGACGACAGCAGGACGGGATGCCTCCTGGAAAAGTGCCCTACATGGTGGTCGGGTTCACAGCAGAGCTCGACTGGAGGCCTCTGCGCTTCGTGAAGCCGCCTCTACGAGTCAGAGTGTGCAGTACTTGCGGACTGGTGCGCACAAAGGCGGCAGTCCTTGCCTGCCAGCACGTCCTTTGAAGGTTCTGTTACGAGCAGTGCACGGAGGGCGTCGAGCCCGTGTGTCCCCTGGATGGCCTGCTGTGCCCGGAAAAAGGCGTGAACTGGACGGACTTTCCCGTCGAAGAGCTGCTGAGTAAAGCGGTAAGTGACGAGGGCGAACTGTTCAGGTTTTACGCGTCTGATGCTTGGTGTTTTTAGATACCATAAGGGCTGCAAGTTTCGCGTAAGCGGACGACAGCACGACGCCTTCGCATAACGAAAGGTGAATGTCTCGCCATTCAGGGATGCGATTAAACGGCGAGCGGTGACGCAGTGGCCGTTCGAGTACAGTCGTCTGCATGCTTAACACGAATGACGGAAACCGTGGCCGGGATCGTCTTGAACTGACGCCAGCGCCGCGAAGTGTTGCGCGCTGTTGCCCAGATAATATCTCGGTATGTTTGCGGTGGCTGACGATAGCTGGAGCGCAGCTCGATTTGACTACTCTCCTTGTTCTTTAGGTTTTGGTTTTACGGGG
Organism: Amblyomma mixtum; assembly: GCF_055824585.1. Classification (NCBI taxonomy): domain Eukaryota; kingdom Metazoa; phylum Arthropoda; class Arachnida; order Ixodida; family Ixodidae; genus Amblyomma; species Amblyomma mixtum. Next base: position 57,959,219 of record NC_143020.1, read on the forward strand.
TTTAACGTCCCAAAGCGACAAAGGCTATGAGAGACGCCGTAGTGCAGGCTCCGGAAATTTCGACCACCTGGGGTTCTTTAACATGCACTGACATCACACAGTACATGGGCCTCTGGAATTTCTCCTCCAAAGAAATTCGACCGCCTGTTCTTTCGCTTGTATCTAGCTGGCGGGGTGCGTGCGCTCACTTGGCTGTCTGGTGACCTTTCTGTACTGGCCACGGCTCACGCGGGCGCAGAAAAATACGTTGTGGTTTGCTTATCTCCAAAAAGCGTTGAAGTGGCGTGGCTTCAGATAGCTCGAACGCTTTTTTGGGTTCTTTTTACTGCCAACAAGCGCTCCATTCTTTATTTTTCGTTGAAACCAGGACTGGTTTGTTCCAATTCTGTGCTGGTGCTCACACTCTGCTCGTTTCGGTTTTCTTGGCGCTTCTCGCTAATAAGCAGGCATTAAAATCTTAGTTTGAATGGCATCCACGTGTCTTTCTTGCTCATGACACGAGCAGCTCTTCCGCACCTGCACTGGATCTCCAGTGCAGCGTGGGCGATACAGGAAGCCAGACACTAACCTGCGAGAGCACAGCGACACCACGCTGTCCTACAATATGAGAAATGAAGAACCTGCGCAACCATGCCACCGGATTTGAAAATTTATTGTCCAATCTTTACAAACGCCACAAACCAACGATTGCTCTGCTTTTCCGAATTTTCATTTCTTTCGATCACCGGCTTGGTCAACCTAGAAAAGCGCTCGAGCGGTCTGAAGCCACGCCACTTCAACGCTTTTTGGAGATAAGCAAACCGCAACGTTTCTGCGCCCGCGTGAGCCGCGGCCAGTAGAGAAAAGTCGCTAAACTGTCAAGTGAGCTCACTCAACCCGCCGGCTAGATACAAGTGAAAGAACAAGGTGAGTAGTCAAATCGAGCTGCGCTCCAGCTATCGTTGCCACCGCAAACATATCGAGATATTATCTGGGCAACAGCGCGGAACACTTCGCGCCGCTGACGTCAGTCCAAGCCACTCCTCGCCACTCTTTCCCTCATTCGTGTTAAGCGTGCTGACGGCTGTACGTTTCTTGTACTATCGGACTTTAAGCAAGCTTCCTGCCACTCAGAAGTGCTCACGTGAGGAACTTAATTCTGTTTTTAATGGTGGGGGGTGTTCGGCGCTCCTTATCCTGAGTTCAACCGCGAGTCTTGACCGGAATCTGCGAAAGTTTAGCCTATGGATTGCTACGACTACAGCCGGGTAGTCATGGAAAATTGGAAAATAAAAACTTTGCCGGCATCACAGGAAGTTTAATCCGCGGTGCGCCCCGACAGCTGCGAAGACGTAATTGGGCGGCAAACTGAAGGCCATGCATTCGTCCATCATTGCTCTCATTTTTATTTCGCGCGCTCTGCAGAGGAAAACAAATCCCTAGAGGCCGGAACCATTATTCGCTAAATTATTTATTCAGGTAAGCATATACACTCTCAAGCGCCTGAGTGAACCCTTTAATATCCGCACGGGCAGACTCCGCGTGCGGTAAATACATAAAGCGACGTTAGCTATCGCAGGAGATAAAAAGCGTTTCTTTATCGTAAAATTCCAACACGTCATCGAATCTGCTTTTAGACGTTGATTCCCACGTGATCCATGCACATATTTGTCGGTCTTCAGTGGAATATGAACACTGAGTGATCTAACGGTCGGGTACGAATATTTATTAGGGCAAGTCGTCTCGTTCAGGATTCGTTCTCAATCGTTTTTGCTATTACATGTCACCTAATTTAGACGTTAAAAATTTCACTGCCACTCTAGCGTTCGTCACGCTTTTCTGCAAAGCCAGCACTCTCCGGAACCGAGTACCTGCTAAAAATTTCATTCTTTTTGCTTCATCGCGGCGTTCGGTTGCTAAAGTGAATTGCCCTGACCACTGCACGAGATTTCGCTAATCATAACGTGTTTCTACGGATATCAAATAATGTTTTAAAAAACAAGACAAAAAAACTGTGAATAAAGTGTGCTTTCCTGCACAGCAGTGTAAAGTCAAGTGGAAATTGTGTAATGTTTTGGCAGTTCGAAGTGAATTGTCTCGACTGATAATTTTAAAAACCCCCCGGTCCAAATAAAGAGCGCCTAGCACTCGGTGAGACGCCTGACGCCGTCTCATGGCATGCTTCCTACCATTGTACGCATCGCGTGGACCGCTAGTAGTTAGACACCTTTGGCATACCTTGTGCACTGCACTGGCTCGTGCCGGCCCGAAAGCCCGGGCCCGGCTTTGTTTTGCTGGGCCTGTTTGCTGGGTCTGGGCCGGGCCTGAAGTTGCGGGCCCGGGCCGGGCTCGGGCTTAAATCTGCGGTCCCGAGTCGGGCTTGGCTTCGTACAGAAACGGCTGGTGTCCGACTATTCATTTACTTTTGCAGAGTGAAGTACACAACTGCGGCATTGGAGCAGCGACACGGATGAGCTATGTGTTTATAGTACGCGCTGATTAAAAAAACTAAGCTTTACTCATTGACTTATTTATTTCCTTATTTCCACGCCGCGGTGTCTTAGTGGTGAAGGCGCTTGATTACTGAGCCGGGGAACCAGGGTTTGCTCCTAGCCTCGGCAGCCGCATTTCTCTTCAGGCGGCAAGCATGACAGCCATGTAATTTGCAGTATAATTGCTCGTTGAAGAAACCCAGCTGGTCCAAATGATCCGGAGCCCTCTGCTTCGGTGTCTCTCACAGCCTGACTCCCCTTGGGCCCTTAAGCCCCAAAAACATAGCTTTTATTTTATAGCTATATTTTTCTCATGTGAGAAAATTCACAAACTAAAGCGCGTTTGGTTTTCTTTTTGATCAGCCGACCGGAACGTCTCGTAAATGAAATAGTCACAAATGTAAATCTCATCTCATAAACATAAACAGCCGCCGCGGTGGCTCAGTGGCTATGGTGCTCGGCTGCTGACCCGAAAGACGCGGGTTCGATCCCGGCTGCGGCGGCTGGAATTTCTTTGGAGGAGAAATTCTAGAGGCCCGTGTACTGTGCGATGTCAGTGCACGTTAAAGAACCCCAGGTGGTCGAAATTTCCGGAGCCCTTCACTACGGCGTCTCTCATAGCCTCAGTCGCTTTGGGACGTTAAACCCCATAAACCAAAACCAAACCAACCATCTCATAAACACATCTATCCCTCCTCGCTTCTTCAGCCTGGTTTTCATGACAAGTGTTTTGCCCTGTAAGTTATCACGTGGTTCGCACGTTATCTTCTGCTCCACCAGTGCGAGTAAAATTCAAACGGTTTTAATTGGCCATTGGTCGTTCGTCATCCCAAAACATACCTACACACTGTTAGAAATGCATTCGGGAAGAACATATGAGTTTAGGATGCTTATACTCTTCACTTGGGAGTAGCGGCGACGACCTGGGTGCATCACCTGACGTTGTTCTGCCGTTTTTACGCAGATTGATTCTGAGAAACTACAACGAGTGGCTACGGAAGGATCGGCTGACTACACGTGCGCCTACGCCCATCGGAACGACGCTCAAGCGGACGACAGCGTTGCCGCCAGCAGCGCTTCCTATCGACATCAGAGGCCGTGACGTCACCTGCCTCATGCTGTAAAAAGAAGCGTTCGATGCTGCCGCCCTTCACTTGGCAGTAGCGGCGACGACCTGGGTGCATCATTTGACACTGTTCTGCCGTTTTTACGCAGGTTAGTGCAGTGTATGTTGTACGGTGAATTCTTTTTTCATACTATACCGTCGCTGCTGCCAAGTGTCTAGGGCCGTTTTTCCTGTAAAAAGATATCAAAAGAAATTGCCAAAATCAAAGACGAAATCTACGCGAAGCTCAAATATGATCTCAGGCAGGAATTTAAAACGGCCCGAGAGGCCTATGAAAGGGACTTGCGTAATGAAATGCGCGATCTGAAGTCTGAGCAGAAAAGCATGACAACGAGTCTCGAGTTTGCTTATGAAGAAATTGAATCACTGAAGAAAAAACTAGATGCGCAATTAGCAAATAATGCTAAACTTGCCGCTGAAAAGCAGGCAACTTTTTAGATATGTGTGGGTCTTGAAAAAAAAAAATGCTGACCTTGAAAAGCAGCTCGTTCACATTGAACAATACTCCAGGAATGCAAACATTGAGATCCAGGGTGTTTCAAAAACAGAAGATGAAGACATCACTGGATAATGACAATCCGATATAGGGAAATGAGCACTTATTCCCCAGTCTGAAGAAGCTTCTAAGTATGGCAATAAAGCTTAAAAAGGAACACAAATGGAATTCAGTGTGGACACAAAACGGAAAAATCCTTGCAAGGCAGTCCGATGGTTCTGAGATTCTACCCATTACCCAAGAAGACGACCTTGCTAAGATATTTTCGGTACCACCTCATAGCCAATCACCCTAAGAAAACAAACAACTCAAAATTAAATATCACAATTCCGTTTTTCCTCAAGCAGTTCCCTCTCCCTCTGCATACATTTCGATTCGAACCATCCCATCCCGCACAAAACATCTGTCGTTACATCATTACAGAAGAGAGCTGACTCCATATGTTCGTCACGTGAAGAAAAAAGGAAGGAGAAGAACCGAGTCATTTCTGACCTCCAAACGAACGGCTACCCAAGCTCATTCATCCGGCGCATTATCATGAAACAAGAGAGGCAAAACAAAATCCGATCTATTATTTCCTCAGACGCGTGCCAGAAGCGAAAACGTGTTTGCATCCCATACGTGAGAGGCGTGAGCGAGACGCTGGCTCGCATTCTCGGAAAAGAAGGGGTGCTGGCTACGCACAAACCGACCAGCACTATCGGTCACCTTCTCCCCCGCCCAAAAAACCTGTACCCCAGAGAAAAGGCCCAGGGCGTCGTGTACAAAATTCCGTGTTCCGTCTGCGCGGCGTCGTACATAGGGGAAACGAAGAACTTCGCGGAAAGGATGAGCCAACACAAAGCGGACGTCCATCACATGAATCGTGAACGCACCGCCGTGGCCGAACACTGCGAAGGGTGTGACCATCCAATTGACTTCGACAGCACCATTGTATTGGAAACGGATGGCACATTCAGCAAACACGAGAGAATGTTATACCCCTGCTACACGGCAAATTTAATGTCATTCCCATCTAATGAAGTTCGTTCAAAATGACATTATTTTGCTGCCACACGAGAAAATGTAATGTCATTCGATGAAAACGACATTAGGTATCGAATGAGTTTACAGAACTCATTCGCCAGCGATCTCCGAGCTAATATGTTATCTCGTCACCAGAGACCTGGTCAGAATATACACCGAAAAACACGATTTCAAAAGCGTCACAAGCACTTTAATATTTCCACGTCCGTATAATTGTGCAGGCGTTCATTTATGTGCATAAAAATGATAAATAGAATTGGAAAAAAATAAAACTCACTCTCGCTACCAGCCTTGCGTGGTTAGTATTCACAACATGGCGACGCCCAGCCCGACCGCTTCGGACCGAATACTGCATCGCCGCTGCATTTTTCGATGCGATAGCTTGCTCTAAACGGTTGTATTTGCTTTTATTTTGTGCATTCTTACCGCTCCGTAACAATATAAATGTGAAATATTAATCGTTTTTGAGGTAAATATAAGAATTTCTTGATGTTAGGCTTAACTATGTGCGGCATACACTGTCGTCAAAGCAACGACCCCGGGCGAAGTATTTCTCCAACTTTGCACTAGACTCTACACTTTCATTTCCTCCAATTGATTTTCATTTTAAAAAAATAAAGCCTTCGAATGCATTCATTGCTGCCGTTAATAAAAGGGAAAAACGTTTCTTCGGCACACAGTTCTGGAGGTTTGACTTGCTGTCATCTAGATGGTGCCACAGTATGTTATGCTTCTCGCGCGCTACGCTCACTCCCAACCACCGTGCTCCCAACTAAAACTGTTGTGAGGACAGGCGGCAGTGCGCGCAAGGTGCGCCCGTAGCATGCGCAAAGCTTTTGCGGACGCATAGCTAATACTAATTTCACCATAGAGAGCATTTCACAAAATGACGTCCGCCATTTGCCTGCCGCCGCTGGCTGAGCTTTGGCTTGGCTTGGACTCGTGGTGGATAGCAGGGATCAACACGTTATTGAAATGAAGATTAATATTTTCAAATCGGTTTCCATTAGCAAAGCAATACTTTTGGCAACGCATTGAAGCATACATCGCAACTTTTGTATGCTGTACTCCCTTTCCATCGCAATCGCCATCATTTGCGAATGACATTAGTTTTTGCCGTGTAGCAGCGCGCAGAAAAAATGACATTAAGTCGAACAAATGTCATTCGATGAGAATGACATTAAATTTGCCGTGTGGCAGGGGTATTAACCGTTCCCTGGGGACTCCCCCCTCATCCTACGTTCATGGGCTGCGGCCATTGACCCGAAGGTCCTCCACGCAGGGGCTTGAAAGGCCAAGCTGCGCTCGCCTGCAGTCACACCGTGAAGAAGGGGCCGAGCCGGTCCCGAAACGTCGTGTTTTTTCTGTATTTTACTTGGTTGGCGTCACTTACCTTCTCCTAACATTAAATTCCCCCACCAGGCAGACTTCTGTCGAATGTTTTTTTTTTTTTGAGTCTGCACATTAATGCACGCTCCGCACCCGGAGAGCATGATAACATATTTTATCTCCTAAGTCAGTTTTCTTTTTCACATAACAGAATAATGTTGAGCGAGACATGGTATTATGATGTGGGCGACATACTTCATTTGACAATTATAAGAATTTTGTAATGAATCGTAGTAACCGCAAAGGGGGTGGTGTTGCAATATATGTTGAATCTACTCGGGATTACGCCTGTCATTTAGTATGCAAACCTTGCTCTTGCATAGCATGGCCTGTCATTTTGTATGCATACTGGCTTGAATTTAATTACAAATTTTAGAGCGATAAACTTTTAACACCGGTGTGCTACAACTCTGTCAAATGGCACAGTTTTTTAATGTGGCCACCGCTAAGCCTTCAAAACAAGTAGGCGGGCTAAATTTAGTGACTAAAGGTTGGCTGATTTATTACAATTAAGTGTTAGGTTACGACGATCAATATGCACTCAGTCTATGATGGCCTGGTCGCGTAATCGATGTGCTTTTAAACGTCTTGTGTGCAGGGTTCATAGTGTTTAAAAAGTGCTGAAAGCATAATCTCGAACACAGCGTATATTGTTTTTCTTCGCATATTTCTTATACGCAGGTGAAGTGCTGGAAAGCTGCATATGGTTGCCAGACTGTGGTGACTACAAAGGAGATAATCCGCCATTTCGATGAGGAAAGTAGACACCACAAAGTTTTCTGCCCCATGTGCTCGGCTTCTGTCCTCTGCACCGACGTGTGCGCCCATCTGCAGTCGGACTGCGCCTTGTCGCCTTCTCCTTCAGAATGCGGCAGCCAGACCAGCTTCAGACACGACTCTATGTCCGTGCGATCGTCTAGCCGAGTCTTTGAAGAACAGGCTTGTGTGGAGCAGCTGGCCAGGAACCTTGCGACACAGAGCGACGCACTCGAGAAGCTCTCTGACACTGTGGACACCTTCAGTCAGGTTCTGGAACGACTACTCGAAGTAACAATCAAGCAAGACCATAACAGAATGGCAGAGAAGGACACAAGAGCTACCACGCCTTATGAGGAAAACACGTAAAATCGGACCGCACAGAGCGACGCCGTTGGCAACCTCTCGAGCAATGCAGAGACATCCGACATTGCACCCAAATATGAACGAGCGAGCGTCGAGAAAGGAAGAAATGGGTCTTTATCCGCTGCCGTCGAGAGACCAGAATCCGGAACGCAAGCAAATAGCCACACTTCGAAGCCCATCTTCCCAGTGGTCCGAGCCGAACAACCACGAATAGCTGTCGTTGAGTCGTCTGTAACGGGGGTCGAATCACTGATAGATAAATACCTGGATAACGATTATGCTGAGGTTAGGTGCGAGGAGGTACGGCTCCTAGGCTCCTCCGTGTCACCTGTAGCTGTGCTCGCAAGTATCAACCAAACCTGTCTGCTTCAAGTGACTGTGCGGATGCGGTGGAATGATAACCACTGCCTGCCTCCAGCCGTAGGAGCACTTGGGCTGAGTCTCATACATCCATCGGGATTGGAAAAAAGATATGACGGGAGCAAAATATTTATGTCAGTTTCAAGAAGGGATGACGAATTGTGGACCATAGGAGTCTTTTTTCGTTTTCCATCGCTGAGGCTAAGGCAACTCAGAAATGAAGGCTATGTGTGCGAGGACAAAATTCGGATGAAACTAAGGTGGCTAATCTGAGTCTGATCCGCTCCAAGCGAGAATTCGGGACTAATCATTTCTCCCAGAAAGCCTCTGGAAGTCCCTGCAGTTTGTTCATGCTTCTAAGCATGGATCGAGAATTGTTCAAAGCGTCTCGACGGTTTCATGCATAAACTTAAATCTCTACTAATGCTTCTGTTTTGCGGATAGCAGTGATGTTCCATTTCATAACCAAAACTTTCCCAAATTAGGCCCGAAAATCGACATTTTTAGCCCTTTCTCCTTTCAGCAGTTTAGCAACGTGACCCAGTCGGTTGGAACGAGAAAATTTCCCGAGAACATGTGAAGATTCCTTTTTAGGCATATTTTACTCCCGCAGTTCCCTGAAAAACAGGAAATTCTTCATGTGGAACATCACCGCTGTGTGTGTGACTTTTTTTCTGCTTTATGCGTATCATTTAATTGATATGCATACGCATTGAATTGATGTTATGGTAATAAAAGAAGAAAAAAATTGTAACAGCACATTGTTTTTCATCACTCTTTCCTCAAAGATGGAAGCTACATTGCATTTATAATTTTTTATCAGTGTTTAAATAAATCACTGTTAAACATTAAGATATTCGTATCGCCCTCCCGCTCCCCCACGATGCAAACGCGGGATGTTGCCAAATTCGCAGTTATAGTCTCCTGGGTCGCATCCTCCGAAAAGCAGACAACCTTCGCTCCCAGAATTGAGAAGAGGCTCCCGTGGTATCGCTTGTGCTTATTTAATTATTCATTTGAAATCCTTAGAGGCCCATTGGGCATTGCGTAAATAGTGCGTAAAAATATTATACTCAGCATTCGTAACCAAAGGAAACAGAAGGGAAACATACAGTCATGATAAACAACATATCAACAAATTAGTAGAGAAGAACAAGAGACGCGGAAATAAAAGCAGAAAAAATACCCGACACAAAATAAATACCAATGAGGAGTATTTACTCGTTGACATCCACCCGAGCGCAGCCATACGGCTACGAAGGAAAGCAATTCCCCTAAAACATCCGACCAAAATAAATACCAGCAATAATTAAAGGATATTGTGCTGGCGGAACGTGGTAACAGTGAGTAGCGTAGCGCCACTAACGCAAGCATATAAGAGTGAAAACAGGAAGCATACGGAAGAAAACATCAAAATGGCACGTCAGTTGCAGGAAAGTAAAGAACAAAAAATAAGAGATTAAAAATGATTTGAGTGAAGGCGTGCTAAATGACGTTTTCAGTGAAATGTGTGATGTTTTAGGTATGGAAAGAATCTAGATTAGATGTGGAAGCGATGTTGTCTGTTATGTCATTCCGTAATCTGATGGCTCGTGATAGTGCGGATGAATTGAAACCGAATGTATCAGCATATATCCTTGCGAAACTGGGCTCATTACATAATCTTTTCAACGTGCGGGATGAGACATCGAGGTGAAATGAACTTGCTCTATTCAAGCGTACATATTTGTGAAATAGTGTGAGGAGAGTGATGCGGCGTGTCCTTTGTGATTGTGGAGAAAGATCGGGTTTAATCGGAGTGACGCCTAAACAGTAGTTGTAGTTTCGTGAAATGAATCGCGCTTCCCTCTTTTGGATAGATTCTACGTGGTGATCATGTCGTTGTGACAGGGCGACCAAATGAAAGAAGCAAATTCAAGTTCTGGACGAACAAAAGAGACGTATGCTAGTTTTCCAATATGAGATGGTGGATTTCGGAGATTAATGACTTGGAGGCGACGGCGCATATGAATGAGATATGGAATGACCATGAAAGATCTGAAAAAACGCCAAGGTATTTGTAATGTGTTACGTGAGAGAGTAGTTCATTTTGAATACGGTAGAAGTATAGCTAGACTTGTTACTTTTACGGGTGAAGGAGATGACTTTGCACTTTGATATATTAAGAGTCACTAACCATGTGTTGCACCAGTCGTTAATATTAAGAAGGTCTGCTTAGAGTGCCAGGTGGTCATTAGTAGATCTAATAAGGCGGTATATAATGCAATCATCCGCGAATGTTCGCATACTGGAAGTTTTATTATTAGGTATACTTTATATAAATAAGAAATAATAAGAGAAAAAGCACAATGCACTGCGGTACACCGCAGCTACCGGGGAAAGGTCAGAGGACAGATTATTAACAAATATCAACTTTTGGTGATGCAAGAGGAAATTGCGAAGCCGTGTTAAGGTTAGTGAGTCTTGACGGAGTGATGGTAATTTCGAAATCATGCGGCAGTAAACTATGCGGTCAAACGCTTTGGCAAAGTCAAGGAACATACGATCAGTTTGAATGTTTTCGTTCATATTAAAACGCAAATCAGCAGTTAGTACGAATAATTGTGTTTCACAGGAGTGACCCTTCCTAAACACGCGTTGATTAGCGTAAAAAAATTTATTCTGCTCAAGATGACTGAAAACATGAGACGCAATTATATGTTCCAGCGTTTTGCAGCAGATGCACGTGAGAGATATTGGAGGGTATATTTCAGCGGAGTTTCTGTTTCCAGATTTAAATATTGGCACTACTTTAGCTATCTCCCCGTACGGTGGGCGGAGTCGACCAACGCGTGGAGTGCCTTTCACCCAGTCCCGTGGCGGCTTGCCGCTCTGCCATCGGCGGAGTAATACGTAGTAATCCGTAGTAGCAAATAGACCGTGCGTATTTTTATTTCTGCGGGCTCATTTTGCGGCTATATTATCTTCGAATGAAACTATTTATTCATGGAAACCTATTTATTCAGCCTCCACGGAGGTGGCTGTAAGGCACTCCACACGTTGGTCGACTTCGCTCACCGTAAGGGTAGAATTCAAAAAATAAAGACGGGCGCCGGATGTTAATTCTATTTAATTAGAGAAATCCGCCACACAGGGCAATAAGTCGAAGTTTCTAAGAAAGCTCGGAACGTATAGATCGAGTTTCCACGGCAAAATGACGAGTTCAGATTCCTCTTCACTGCACCTTTAACTTTTTAAAAAAAGAATGCGATGTACACAAGCTACTGCAGCTAGCAGTCGATCATGGCCAAATGAACTGATCCAAACGTGTGCGGAAGTTGCAAAAGGAGCTTCAACAAATGAGAAAACTGATGATTCCACTCCTAGGGCGATGTTAAGAGTCCCCGTAGCTTTTTTATATCGATTGACTATTCAGCATCCTAATGAGCCTTCTGGAATTCAAGGAACGCATGATTCTGTGGTATTTGCCTGAACGGTGGAAACATTCATGAAATAAATTTTCCGCTTTAAATTTGTGGATGTGAACCTGAGCTGAACATTTAACGAAAGGACGGTTATCAAGAATGGATGAAGCTAGAGTATCCGTGACGTTCGGGGCGCAGCGCTGTGATTAACCTTCCTTTTATCGAATTTCAATCTGTGCGATTTCTGACAAGTGAGGACCGAGTGAAAAATTTAATTTATTGCGGCAACAAGCAGTAATATTTCTTGTACCTAAGAAGGGCACAGGCAGAGACCCCGAAACTGCAAGAGGTAAAAGTTGATGTTGGAAAATAAAAGGTAGCAAGGTAACTAAGACTTAAAAATCGTTAGTAAATTTTGAACGGAAACCACAGGAGCATGGATAGTAACACATGCTAAGCTGACATACATTGCCACGAGATGCAAATCAGCCGGGTAAATATACCACTGCAGAAGTACAACTGTTTAAATGAAGAAACAAATAAATAACGGCAGCAATAAAAATGAAATGTGTCAAATGATAAAAATTGAAAGCCGTTGCCGTAAACTATTGTCTCTCAACATCCATGCCACAATTTTCTGCATAGAGGTACAGTCATTATTAAGGACCGAAAAAGCGCGGGAATAAGCCACATAAAAATTGGCTGACTAGAGTTCAGGATCAGGATATCGAAATAAAAATATGTAATAGTGTTGCTGCAGTATTCATCGATTCCGACAGCTCCACATGTGGCTTTTTTCTTGAAACATTTAGAACATCCAGTTTTGTGGGTTTGACTGAGCACGCCGAGCGACCCCGAGAGGACAGGGCAGAAGGTACCCCTTTTCTTTAGCACCAGGTGGCCGCCACACCTGTGGAGTCCCGCCACGACTGCCTCCGGGGCAGGGCCGTTTCGGCCCCTCGTTAGTGGGGTATTTTTCCCTCTCAGATGAAGGGGAAAGAGAAGCTAAGATGACAGGGGCACTGGCCGATCTCTTGTGCACGTGCATCAGCGTCAGCACAACCCATGGAATGCTTCGCGCTCAAGAATGGTGCCGGCTTCGACGACAAGGACCTTCCAGGAACTCAATGGACCAAGAGCAGACGAATCCCCGAGACGCGGTTTTGAAAAGAAGGGAGGTGGGGGAGGGGGGGGGGGGGGGGAGTTCAAGAGAACGTAGCAACGAGCGAGTACAGCACACGACAAAAAAAAAAAAAGGAGAGGGTCTCTGAAGACGGTCGCGAGCGGCTCGGAAGGAAGAGCGTTGATTTCCTGTGTAAGAAATGTGCAGCTCTTGTGCTGCATGTATCAAGGAGCTTGTTGCGTTGGAAACGTAATGCGTGTTTTAAACTCGTGACAGCAAGATCGAAAGATAAAACATCACGACTGTTCCAAGTAGTTTCTTTGAATTCGGGGCTGAATTCTTGCAGTAAAATCATGAGGATATAGACTTCTCTGGTAACCATTAACTGTCGACGAACTCTTCGCCGTTCTGGATAATATCCATATTGTGACGGATTTTCATGCGTCTCTTGGCACATCAATTTTGAAGTGACAAAGGGCAAACATTAAGTGCTATGGTATTGGGCTTATACCTTTAGAGCCATAGTGCAGGCATGCATCTAAGAGTTGGGGAAGGGGGGGTGGGGGTGGAGCGGCGTCTTAGCCTAAAATCCCCCTCCCCCGTCCCTCACCGTCGATACGAAACGTTAACTTGGGCCCCTCTCGAAAAATACTGCTGGCTACGTGCCTGCCGCTAGTGCAGTGTGTCGCGCGCGCGATTAGTCCGAGACAGGACGCTACGTGCGCGCGGCTATGTACATAGAGTTTACATCTTTTGTGATTGTGCGCAGTGGTCGCTCGCGCGCACTTATTTTCGGACAATGCTTGGACATTAGCGCGCGAGCGGCGCGAACTTGATTACTTTTGTATTTTGTAAATAGTGTACAAAGCTCTCCCCTGTCCTTTCTTGCTGTCGCTTCCGTCTATACTTCTGTCACTATCCTCTCCCTTTCCCTTTCATTTCCGCCGGCTGCAGCTCGGGTTCTTAAAGGGGTGGAGACACCAAATTTTGAAGCTGTAAAAAGCCTGCTACGGGATTCCTATGTATGCAAGGGCACTCACAGCCAGGTGTTGGACGCAACAAACGTTTAAAAACTATTTTAATTCGGTTCCAAAGATTACCTAAATGCTCACTCTCACGATATAGACCCATCGCTAGCGCCATCAACGCTGACGTCACAAGGGGGTAAACAAATTAAAGTTTTAGTGACGTCATACCAAAATACAGTGACGTATTATGACCGGGGCACAGCCGCGTGAGCGCAGTCGACGCACCAGCGAGCCGCATTTGCTGCTATAACCGCCACTCGCTCGGTTTGCGGCGCGCCGTTGCGAACAGCGTCGCAGCGTCCGATTGCAGCTCGTCGCTTGCGTCCGGCCTGCTAGATGTCAACGGCGAGCCGCTCGCGACAAACGCAACGACGGGAAGCGGCAGCCAATGCGAGCCCGGAGAGCGGCAGCGTCATGATGAAATAGGGCGCACTCCTTGGAGCCGGACGGCCTGCGCCAGTCTTCGTGGCGACCACCGGCATCCGAAGAACGCGACAGTATTGTTTGTTCACGTTCATAGGAAACCCTAGGATATATGAATATCAAAAATGCATCGTTTCTGACGATCGTTGGCAAATACCGAGTTCCTGATAGAAGTGATGACTGCGATGCAAGCAAATTACATCCCATAGCCGGTTTTGTGCTGCTGCTACCTGGTGCGGTTCGCCTGCCGTCTGCTAGCTCTGTTGCTGAAGACGTCGTGGAAATCGAACATATCTTTTATTGTGGGACGAGTTCACAGTAAAGGGGTGCCGAGCGGAGCACGTTTCTGAGCGCTGGCCAGTCCCGAAGCGCCCTCAGCTGCGGAGTCGGATGTGAAACCAGCTTAGGCCTAGCGACGACTAGGGCAGTCTGGGACCAGCGCGCAGGTCGTTGCCGCAGGCAGTGTCGTTGCCGAAAGATCCACTTTTAGTGCAGTCATGCTGTCGTATCTCGAATCTAGGAAGCATCCTTACTGGTAGCATGGCTGTTTTGTGCGGACGTGAAGTACGCCGTGCCTGCCAGCCGGTCGGCCAGCCTGGATACCGTCTGCCGACGTCAAGCGAGCTAAGGAGTGTTCTTGACGTAAATAATAAACCATGGTACAAGAAATGTGAAAAAAGCGTCACTTTTGAGGATCGCTGACCAATACTGAGCTGCTGGTAGAGGTAACAACGGTGATAAGAGCAATTTTCTTGCCAGAACCGCCTCGCAGCTGCCGCTGGCCCGACGTTGGGGTCCGGCTCGCCTGACGCCCGCAGCTCCGCTGCCGAAGGCGTCGAGGAGATTGACCATACTATTATTTTATTGTGAGATGATGCTGTTGACACTAAAGCTATTTGTGAAAAGTATTCCTTTTATTATAGCGCAGGCGACTTCCGAAGCGCCGGCCGCTTGCGAAACGACCACGGCAGCCAGGCAGCAGCAGAGCTCGTCGCCCGGAGCGCCCGCGAGCGGTGCCGTTGCCGAAAGCTCCCAACATAAGCAGCCATGCTTTGTCGCTGCTCGAGTATATCTGGCAGTTCTGATAACAAGACGATTTTGTCTTTTCTTGTGATATTTGTACACCATCCCAAGCAGCGCTCAGGTACTGCTGCACGGCGGCGAAGTGTGACACCGGTTGTGGGCGCAGCTTGGGTAGAGCGGCGCAACGATGCTTACTGTCATTTTGCAAAGTGCTTCGCATCCTCACGCGAACTCGCGAAGGCGATATTAGCGTGCGTTAAAAAAAAAGTCGATGTCCACACTCATTGAATTCAGATCCGTCAGAATCCGTGCTGCTGGCACTAGACATGCTGTTGTTTTTTTCATGCGCTGGCCAGCACGTGTGTGAGAAAGCAGACGATGCAGCAGTAGGTGCGTCACAACTTTTGTGGACCCACGTGACCAAGCGAAGTAGTTGATCTTCCCCCTCTGTGACGTCACTGTCCAACTCGGCGTTCCGAAACCGAAACCAAAAATCGTTCACCTAAAAATGCGATAATCAATTATTCACTGCGAATATATGAATCTCTGAGTGTGTATCATGCTTCCTGGAGCCATAAGAAACGTTTGAAACTAAGAACGCGCGAACCACAAATTTGGTGTCTCCACCCCTTTAAGATATTAGATAGCAATTGCCGCGGCCGGCAACACTCTTTTGCTTCACTTTTTTATTTTTTAAATAAACCACTACTACTACTACTGCGTTGCTTCCCTAGTCTGCTGAAAACCATCACTTACTCTTGCGGGCAGTAATAGATTCGGATTTTTCTTAGCGGTTTCCCTCTTCAATGGATTGCCTTTTCTTTTGGACAACCTTCGCTTTGTTCCTGACTTGTTACTTGGTGACATTAGAGTGCATCACTTCGCTCATGGAACACCACCGAGCATGGCAAAATACATTTTGGGATGCCTAGCAAGGATTTAAGGTTGACGATTGTATAAGACCGTAAAAGGGCGCTAAATACGAAGGCACAAAGACGAACACACAAGGCGCTGGTGCGTCCGTCTTTGTGCGTCTCCATCTTCTGAGAGCTTGCACTATCCTATGATACGCAATCAACTATGGGCCTAGCACTGTCGCTGTTGACGATTCGAAGGCTGGAGATGGAGACGCCTCTCGTTCCTTGTGCGAGGGAGAAAGGTGGGTTTAAAAAGCGAGCTTCACTGCCCAAGGCTACACGCATATGCCACAAAATAAGTTGTAAATTAGCACGCGAGCTAAGCTACTGCAGACTTTGTTTTTGGTGGTTGAGTCTGCAGTCACCGCAAGCTGCAAATGATTTGATGCGAGGTTTGCTACTTCAGAGCGGCATAGATTCGCCAGGAACTTCA
Organism: Amblyomma mixtum; assembly: GCF_055824585.1. Classification (NCBI taxonomy): domain Eukaryota; kingdom Metazoa; phylum Arthropoda; class Arachnida; order Ixodida; family Ixodidae; genus Amblyomma; species Amblyomma mixtum. The sequence goes on from NC_143020.1 coordinate 57,975,560, forward strand.
AAAATGCACCGTCCTAAATTAAATCATACCTGGGAGCCTAAAAGACGCTACACTCTTTCTCCGCTGTGTCTACCTTCATAATGATAAATTGTCGTTGCACCTGCTTGCCGTATTTATGCCAGAACCGTCGTGCAACATCATGAGGCTAAAAACAATGTTATAGTGACAAGATAACCGCTAATACAAGTTGTTCTTGCAAAAAACAACAAGCTACATAAATAGCAATCGCATCTGGGAAGCAGCAAAAGAAGTGCCACTGAAAAAGCAGTGTTTGGAACATGCAGGGAATTTGTTTTCGCTCTGCCAATTAGGTAAAAAAGCAGAAATGCTCAAGAAGGCTTACAAGGTACCTGAGTCAGCTATTGCCATAAGGCAACTTGAACAGGGTGCCTTACTAACAAAGGATAGTAGGACACGTGTTTATGATAATGATAGGTCGGTTGTTCACTATTCATGTGAATATGGTTTCAGATATCTGCTATGCATACGTGCTATTCAAACCTATGTACAGTCGGGGACAAAAGTCTGTGAACCACGTGTTTCTCAAACGATAGCTACGGCTGGTTTGAGGAACAGGTGACATTTAGCCGGCGGCTAAAGAGCCCGCTTGTGGAGGTGAAAGTCAAATCTTTGTACTTTCATCTCCAGCTGCCGGCTAATAATATAGCTATCGGCTTCGTTTGAGGAACCCATGGTTGACAGACTTTTGTCCCCTACAGTACTCCCAGTAGGTTTTCCTATATAATGTACACCTCCACCCCTCCCCTGATCTAAAGTCCGCGGGCCACGGAGTTTGTTTTTAAGCTGCGTACTGGGACGTCTACAACACCATCCCTGAACCTCGAAATAGGTGTATGTGTTACGAGAGGCATCACTCTCACGTCTGGAAGCCTTGGTAGCTTTACACACGTAATACGTGTCACAATAAACTGCAGAAGACCTGACCATGCGACCTAGAAACTATTGACTCACTCTGTAGATATTCTGCAAAGCGTGATACTCTGTTTAGTTTCCTGTTTACTTTCTCCTTAATTATTCAACGCCTTGGATAGGATTTTACCAGAGTGTTAACATTAATTACTCAGAAGCTGCGCTCCCTGTTCCGTCTAAGCCTCGCACCTAGCTCTTCGGCGGCGCTCCGACTGCCTTCCTCCATGCTTCCTCCTCCGCGCCATGTTTTCAGTGCGCTAGCTCGGCGCTTGACGCATTTTTACCACGTTTTTGCTCTTTTGTGGATTTAGCGCTAAGACGACGAACTCGAGATCCAGTGCGAACCATTGCTGGTCGTCCTCGGATGCGACAACTACAGTTAACTTCCGACGTCGGGTGGCCTGTTTGGGCTGGCCGCAGGCTTGTCGCGATCGACGAACGATGATGGCACGTTGGCCGGTGGTCGGATACACGGCGGTTAGTAGTACAAAGAACATTTCTGGTCTTCGTCCGCCCTGTTATGTATACCCACAACAACATCTCGGCTTCCCATCCTGTGGCGCCATCTCTACGTGGCGAACAAGGCTCCACAGCCAGCGCCACCTACGTAACAGCAAACCAAGCTCAAATCCAGAATAAACCTTAGTTCCTGTTCTGTTCACAACTGGGCTGGTCCGTGTCGTCAGTCTCTCCGACAATAACCAAACATAACATGGTGTCAGAATAACCTAGAACCCCGTAAACATGGCCAGTGTGTTTCTGCAACCACCTCCTCACTTCGAGCGCGGCGACAACCCGCACCAGACATGGGAGGATTGCAAAGACGCCTACAACATCTACGAACTCGCATGTGAGTACGCCAGCAAGCCTCCCGCTACTCGCAAGGCCCTACTCCTCCATGTTCTCGGGCCCCGCGGCCGCCGCGTCGCCCAGACATTCCCCCCTCAACCTCCGAGCGCCGACGGCGCGCAGACGCCGGATCAAGTTACGTACCCCCTCGAGCAGTTCGACGCTATGTACAAGCCATACAAAAACGTAATACAGGCGTCGGCTGTCTTCAACAGCATGCAACAAAAAGAAAACCAGCCGTTCGACGACTTTGTAACTGACCTCCGGAGGCAAGCAGAAAAATGCGACTTTGGAGAAAAGGCAGAGAGGCTCATAGGGGACCGCATCGTTGTCGGAATTAGAGACACAGCAATGAGGGAGCAACTTTTTCGTGAACGGGACCTCACGCTTGACAAGATAATTACAACATGCAAAGCAGCGGAGATTTCTAAGAAGCACGTAAAAGACCTGCAAGAGCCCAAGCTTGAAGTGCAAGCCATAAACAATCAGAAAAGATGGAACTCGTCAAAACAAACAGCTTTGAGGACCCCGCATTCGATCCCGAAGCAGAAGCAGCAACGCCAATGCTCGCGCTGTGGAACAGCGCACAAGCCGCGAGCCTGCCCCGCTTACGGTCCCAACTGTTACACCTGCGGCAAATTCGGTCATTTTTCGAGCATGTGTAAACAACGCCAACGAGGCAGCAACTCCTCAGGTCAGCGGATTGGGCTCCTTGAAGGTCCTCAGCAGCAGGATCAGCAACAAGAATTCTTCCTGGAGAGCCTCGACCTCCTCAACGTAAACAGTGCCTCAGAATGGTTCGAAACAGTCTGCGTGAATGGTCGCAGAATCGGGTTCAAGTTAGACACCGGCTCCGACGTGAACATCATGCCCATGCATCAAATCAGAAACTGGCGTATGCAACCAGACATAAAGCCGACGCAGGCACGAGTGACGACGTACAGCGGGCAGGAACTTCCTATATATGCTGAATGCCAACTGCAATGCTCAGCGGGCGAAAACTCCTGCATCTTGAATTTCCTCGTCGTCAACCAGCCGCTAAAGCCAATCTTAGGCGCCGACGCATGCAAGGTATTGCAGCTCATCAAAAGAGTACAGCCGCAGCGAACAACTGTAGCTGCATGCACAGCAACCCACACCATAAGGAAAGTGTTCGACGACTTTTCTGATGTATTTGAAGGCATTGGGAAATTGCCTGGAGTGTACTCCATACAACTGAAAGAAGGAGTGATTCCTACGGTGTCAGCTCCACGCCGAGTACCCTGCGCAATAGAGCACGAAGTGAAGGCCGAGCTGCAACGGATGGAAGAAAACGGCATCATAATGAAGGTGACAGAGCCATCCGAGTGGGTTCACCCAGTTGTCATTATTCACAAAAAAGATGGCAACGTAAGGCTGTGTTTGGACCCTCGCAACCTGAACGCAGCTGTGAAAAGACAGCACTATCAGGTTCCAGTCCCGGAAGAGTTGTTCGCAACGCTGAACGGTGCAAAGATTTTTTCTGTTCTCGATGCTAAAAGTGCATTCTACCAGCTGGTCCTAGACGAGCCAAGCTCGCGCTTGTGCACTTTCACGACGCCCTGGGGACGCTATCGTTTCCTTCGGGTTCCATTCGGCCTTGCAACAGCTCCTGACCTTTTCCAACAAGCCATAGACAGGGTGTTTGAGCAGCAACTAACTGTCAAGCCCTATTTTGACGACATCCTTGTGGCATCAAGAAACCTTGAAGAACATGCGGCCGACCTGAGACAGGTGCTGACCATCGCCAGAGCCAACAACCTAAAACTTAACAAGGAAAAGCTCCAGCTGGCTTTGACGTCCATTACATACCTTGGACACCAACTGTCATCCCATGGGATTGCTCCAGATCCAGAAAAAGTGACAGCCGTCGAATCTATGCCACTGCCAACAAACAAGCAAGAACTACAGAGATTTCTTGGAGTGGTTACCTACTTGACGAAATTTATTGCCAACTTTTCGGAACTCACAAGCCCTCTTCGTGAACTACTGAAGACGGATGTTCACTGGCACTGGACGCAACAACATACCGACATCGTCAAGCTCGTGAAGTCAAGGTTGATTACAGCACCCGTACTTCGCTATTTTGATCCATCAAAGCCCGTGAGAATTTCTACGGACGCCAGCTCCTACGGAATGGGATCAGTCTTACTGCAAGAAGGCAGACCCGTGGCCTACGCTTCAGCAGCTCTCACAGCCACCCAGCAGCAGTATGCGCAAACCGAGAAAGAACTGCTAGCCGTCGTGTTTGCGTGTGAAAGATTTCATTACTACACGTTCGCACGAGAAGTGACCATACAGTCGGATCACAAACCTCTGATTGGCCTGCAGAATAAGGACCTGAACAAAATGTCACCCCGACTTCAAAGGTTACTACTGCGCCTCCAGCGGTACACCGTGACTCTGACTTACGTTCCCGGAAAACAACTAGCAGTTGCAGATGCCTTGTCAAGAGCTCCCGATGGGTCAACAAGAATGGAAACAGTAGATCACGACCCCGGACTTGACGTTTCAAGTTTGGTTCAAGCAACTCCTGGCAGACTTCGCGAGATCGCTGAGGAGACATCACGAGATTCGACTCTTCAAACAGTAACCAAATACCTCAAAGAAGGGTGGCCTCAAAAACTCGCACAGGTAGACAACAAAGTCAAACCATTCTACCATGTGAGAAGCGAGCTCTACACAACGGAAGGCTTCGTGTGCTACGGCCAACGCTTGGTTATACCAGCCGCATGCCAGGCAAATGTGCTTCGCACGCTCCACCAAGCACACCGCGGAATCGTTGCGTGCAAGGGTTTGGCAAGCCAGAGTGTGTATTGGCCAACTCTAAACCAAGACATCGAGACTTTGGTCAAGAGCTGCTACATCCCAGGTAGCACACGACGGCGGGCCAATATTGGAAATCCACTGGCAAAGCGTGGCCCTAACTAGGCCCAGAGTTGCCAGTGAGTATCCGATATTGGTTGTGCCACTCCTTAGCACATCCAACAATGGCCCTGGTTGTCCGTCGCTTTACCAGTATTGGCTGAGCCCTCATTAGATCCTGGCTATCATGGGCCAGGTTAGCCAGGATTGCCCCACTGTTTGCCATTGCTGGCTGTGCCATCATCGAATCATGGCTATCATGGGCCATGTTAGCCAGTGTTGTTCCACTCTTTGCCAGAATTGGCTATGCCATTTCCGGGAGCTGGCTATATTGGCCTAGGATTACCACCGCTTATCCAGTGTTCAAAGTATACTGGCAAACGTTGGTAAACATTGTGTCATCCATTAAAATGGGTTCAAAATTAATTTTATTGTCGAGTACCATATCGGCAGTTCATAATTTTCGAACGCGCTAAAACATGCGAGTTCAAAGATTTAGTTTTATTTTTTATTATATTTTAAGCGAACACTTTTGCAGTTTGTGAGCAAAGCTACCCATGATTCCGTTGGAAAAACTGCACTCTGGTTGCGCAGTGAGCAGCAATAATACGTTTAGAATTGCGATCGAAGTCCTGTTGATCAGAATTAACGTTCTGATTACACCCGAGACGCCTTCAACAAAAATTGTGAACAGGTGCCTTCAACAAAAATCAAATAAGTTTCATTTTATTAAATTTTTGGAATAAAAAATCACTTTTTTTTATTCGCTCTAGGAATTCACTGCCGCAGTGCGCAGCTGGTGTCTGCTTCAGGGAGATCGCGATACAAACGTAATAGATTAGCGCAAGTGCATTCGCTAAACCGAAATTGTGCTCAGTTTTGGCAACGTCCAGAAACGAAGCAGTCGCCTCGTAATTTTGAATTATGCGTTGCGCTCGTGAAATATTAGGCGGGTGCTTCATAAACGCACGCGGACACGTGCTAAGCGATTCCTACGCTTCCCTACGTCGTGCCCTGTGATTGCGCCTTTCCCGTGTTTTCTGATTTGCTATTTCCTTCCTTTTCTGCAAATCGTTGTGTTGGAAATTGTTGTTTTTGACCATTTTATTCTTCTGTTGCGTAATTTGCATTGGGGGCAATATAGCTCTTGCTCACGTCCTTGCATATTTACTCGCAAGTTTTTTTTTTCTTTCGAACATGACCTTTATTGATGAAAACCGTCGAAAGTAGTTGCGAACCACAATTCAACATGCCTTTGTTTGTTTTTGCTTTTTTGCGCGAAACTTCCACACCAACAAACAATTTGAGGATTCTTCGACGACCACTGAATAAATGGACTGACAACTGGCGTTAGACGCATGTTAACCTAGCTTGTTTGGCGCATGTACGGTACATGAAACTATGAAAGAGCGCGCATTCTGCTTGGATATTTTTTTTTTTGCTTTATATTTTTGTTATTATGTGGTAACATTTTAAGCTATCTTGAACTAACAGAAGCCACATCATACGGCCCCACAAAATACGCGAGTGTCTCAAGTCGTTTTGGCGACATGCATCTTGAAGCTCCAAGTTTTTCACTTCAAAATTTTCAGGCTTTTGCTGCAGCTTTGTAGCAATACTTTGACGCTTCCGTGTTTCCCATCCACTTCTCTCTTGTAGATATTCCTTTCTGTACTGCCTGTGGCCATGTGACTCATTCTCCAAAAATTCCAAACCCTTTTCACGTGTTTTGGCCTCTTTCCCTTTCTCTTTCAAGTCTTCAAGTCCAATATCTCCCCACCTGTTCTCCCGGCCGTGCCCTTTTCCAGGTAGCGGGCTAACACCCCACCCCGCGAAGCGCTTTTTTTTCTTTCTGGTTGTCACTTTCTCAAACCTGTTTTCCCTCGCGCGCAGCTACGCGCTTCGCTGTTCCTCCACCTCCCTGTCTCCACCTTTCAGCTCGAGGACTTTTCTCGGAACCGCAAAACCTGTGTAAAGGAAAATTCCTCTCTCCCCTCCAGCCAACCCCCCACCCCCCCACACCATCGTCTCCACTGCTCGTCTTGGAACCGCGCGACTCATCACAATAAGACATTCTTGACTGCACGGCGGAGCTCAACCACGTGCAAACCAACGCGACGAAAATGCATGCACACTCGAGCTAGCACCGTTCATAGTCTGCGCACGCGAAAAGCCACACTCATATATTAGGAGAGCCCCGACGCTGTTCGTACCGCCTGCAAGATCTTTTGTAAGTACTAAAACTCTTTTATCTTGATATACGTCTGGAAGTTAAAGTGGTTTTTGTAGTAAATGTTGCTTTGACTACATGCGCCTTTATTTTTTCGGCAGGAGAAGAGATCGAGCCAAAAAGCACGAGGACGACTTCTGTGTACCCACTCTCATTGCGAAATGGCTTGCTTGACGTCGTGCGCAGTGGAATTGTGGCCGAATGGTGAGAATTTAATTTTTCTTCTTTGGTGAGATGAACTCACTAAAGATTCACTACTTTGGCTAACAGCGGGTTTGAACTCATATGAATTGAGATAGGATGCATTCGGGAATATGTCCTTTACCGCTTATGCACGACGGAAATCAGAACCGCTTAATTAATTTTCCACTGCAGACTAGTTGGTAAGGATATGTGTAATACTTCCGTAGTGTTTCTTTTTGCCTTCTACTCTTGCAGACTCAATAGAAAATCCGCAATTACTGGTTAAAGCTTTTGCCCAAGTTCTCTCGCAATGAAAAAGGGCATTACTCTGGACTATCAGACTAGTATTTTTGTGTGGTTTTCAAGCTGCAGTTTCGAATCCAACTATAGCATGCATGCGAAGCAACTAAGGTAAAACAAAGGTGCCCTGAGTTCCTTGCGTTCAGCGTATTTCGTCAAAAGTCGCAAGCCGCATTTTTGACCCCATTAAATAAAACTAATCAAAAATGTTGTTTTGACGTCCATGTGGAAGAGACGCTACAACCTGTGCATATTTACTGGAATAAAAAATTACCTCGCAATTTAGAGACACAAGTTATGATATTAAAACAAAATAATACATTAATCTGTTTTCAATATCACATTAATTTCCTTATCTCGCATTGAATATATTTACTGGGAGTGCGACACGACGCATTAAACTAAATTAAACCATTTGGTGTAAGGGAAGTTTAGTAAATTAAATTCCACTTTGTGCAACTAATGTGGGGCTGGTTCTTAAGAATAAATTAAAAATTATCCTGTAAAATATGTTGCTAGTGTCTTCACGATTACTGTGTTTCACAAAATTCGGTGTTATCTTTGTTATGTTTGTTTTTGTTCTGTGATGGCCATAATTCAACTTACCATGACATCATGCATCTCTTTGCAGGCTTGGCGCTTCGTGCGGCCATCGTGCAAGAACTGGACGAGGAATTTGTTTGAATGCAGTCCAGCAGCCCCCTTGCAAGTGGAGTGCAACGATTACTTCGGATATGACTGATCAGTTCACTGGAGGACAGCTCCGTTGAGCGCTTTTTGGATGCCTTAGCCGTGCCGCAGCAGCTTGCCGAGATGCTTTGTCCAACCTGATCGGCACTCACCAAACTTGAAAATAAATTGTTTTCCCACAGCCTCTGCCACCATGCTCTTGGGCCCCTTTTCTTTACTCCCCAGGGTGGCTGGTGGTAGCGCAAACCATCCTGTGTGCGCTAGAAGCGTGATTCTTGTAACTCAAAGCAATAAACGGGTCTTTTTTCTGGAATTCTTTCGCACCCTCATTTATGAATATTTGCTAGGTAGAATGTTATGTATGTACATCTATCCACAGTGCCGGTCATTGGCGAGTGGGTTAATTGCATGTGCCAGCGTTCGAAAGCTGGATGCCATTATTCGAAAGCTGGAAACCATTATTCGAAAGCTGGATGCCAATATTCGAAAGCTGGAAACCATTATTCGAAAGCTGGCTACCAATGTTTGAAACTTGGCTACCAATGTTTCAAAGTTGGATGCCAGTATGAGACCTTTGCTGGTCCATGCTGCAGAACGAACATCGGGACTGCGTTGGCTGCTTGATCGGCCGAGCGTTGGCCCAAAACTGGCATGAAAGTAAGGCCAATGTGTGAAGTGGTAGCGCTCGGCCCAAATGCCAGTGTAGGACCGATGTTCGTGCCAAGTTTTGCCAACACTTGCGCGACGTTCGGCCAATGTTGTTGTGCTGCCTGGGATATGTCAATCACATCAAATTGGCAATCCACACCAGCCTCTATGGGACCGAGCCCTTCCAGATCAACCTTGGCAACAACTCGCCATGGACTTCTTCCATCTGCAGGGAAATACATACCTGCTGATTGTCGATTATTTTTCCAAGTATGCAGAGGTCCGGCAGATGAGGTCAACCACAGCAAGTTCGCTGATACAGATTCTGAAGGAAACATTTGCAAGGTTTGGCATTCCAACGACAATCGTATCTGATCAGGGACCGCCCTTCGACAGCGACGAGCTCAGAAAGTTCTTCCGTGATTGGGACGTGACACACCAGCCGTCTTCTCCCTTGTACCCTCGTAGCAATGGCCAAGCGGAAAGAACAATACAGACCATCAAGGCAATGATGACTAAACCAGCCGAGGAAGGCGAAGACCTAGCAGTAGGGCTCCTCAACTACCGCTCCACACCAATACCAGGAGCAAAATCACCGGCTGAGCTCCTGATGGGTAGAAAGCTTCGCACATTCCTACCAACCCTACCAAGTGCCTTGAAACCAAGCTTTCCAACTGAGGCTCACCAGAATCTTCTGCAGGGAAGGCAGAAACAACAACACAAGCATGCTGACCAGCACACAAGAAACCTTCCCCCGCTTGTTCCTGGCCAACCCGTATGGCTCCGAAATAGCCGCAACTGGCAAAAAGCCACCGTGGTAAACGTGGGCCCAGAGCCTAGAAGGTACACTGTGAAAACAGACACCAGAGGCATCTTTGTAAGAAATCGAATCCACCTGCGACCTCGAACGGCGGAACGTCCTACTGCCCAAACTTCGCCAGAAGACTACGAGGTAATCGATTCAAGCACTCCTCAACAGAACCCAGAATATCCGGTCCTTCCTCCCCAACCACTTCAAGTACCTCCTCGCCCACCTCATACTACTCGATCAGGAAGAAGGATCAAGCCTTCTTCACGTTATCCAAGTACAATCAGTGACTTCAGATAACCAGGATATTCCGTGTGCAACCTTCTCAATTTTCATTAAAGAAGGGCGTGTTATATATACCCACAACAACAACTCGGCTTCCCATCCTGTTGCGCCATCTCTACGTGGCGAACAAGGCTCCACAGTCAGCGCCACCTACGTAAGAGCAAACCAAGCTCAAATCCTGAATAAACCTTAGTTCCTTTTCTGTTCACAACTGGGCTGGTCCGTGTCGTCAGTCTCTCCGACAATAACCAAACATAACACGCCCGTCCGGCGACACGTTGCCGGTTGGGGCAGTAATTCCAACTTAACAAACAGAACTGGTTTATTAAGGACTGGAATGAAATAGAAGACAGTTTAAGAATAAGGTGGTTTAAAAGAAAGGCTAAGATTGAGACTCGGCGCGCTCTTTCAACTTCTTTGTTTTCGGCTGGTTTCAAAACCTTCGGTAGTTGGTTGGAACTTTACTATTCCTGCTCGCGCGTAATTCCAACCAATAAGAGTGCATTGGCAATACACAAACAAGTAGGCGGAGCTCAGGGCTCGCCAGTGCCTTACTCAGTGGACCCCGTACTCCAAAGAAGGTGTAGGGCGAGCAGTTTCGCGTATGCAGCTCGCTACATGTGCAACCGATCGAGGCTCCCCCGCAGTGTTGCCGGTAACGCTTTACTTTTTTCGGAAACTTAGTAACCTACTCGTTACCATTTCGGAACTGTAACGGGTAACGTACTTACGCTAACATTTTTCGGTAATGTGAGGTGTCACGTTACTAGTAACTTTTTATTCCAATTGTCCGCCTCCGCCTCTTTTTCAAAAAAAAAAACGCCGAAAATGATTTTGCAAATAAACAAAAATCTACAGGTGTTCTCGACGACCCGTGTTGCAGCTCGCATGCATGCCAAAAAACACCTGCCCTTGACGACGCACTCAACTAAAAAAAAAAACACGAACACGCAGTCACACACTTGTCTCCGTCCCCAAACCACTCACGCACTCAGGAATGTCGCCAGTTCACTTCAAGATGGCCCCAAGAGAGTCATGGAAAGAGTACAATGGTACAGCACAGAAAAGGGGATTGCAGTCAACCGGCTGTTTCTATCTGCAACTCTACGTTTCTGGTTATTGCGAGCGAAGCTGACCTTGAACACCTTGACGTAAACATTCGCATTTTTGCGACAATTATGCAGGTTCAAGTAAAAAAAAATTGTTTTGGTGCGCAAATTTATATCACATTTAAGCATTTCTTTACTGCTACACGATTTGCGCGTAATTTCGTAAGCAGAAGCACACCAGAATTCCTGTAAATTTGTTGAGTTCAGCTGTTTTCTTTGTGAACATAGTTGACAAGGTTTTAGGTGCAAAAAACAGACGAGACACATAGGAAGGTAACAGGACGAAGCGCCATCGTCCTGTTTCGGCGATGGCGCTTCGTCCTGTTACCTTCCTATGTGTCTCGTCTGTTTTTTGCGCCTAAAACCTATTCGAATATGAACCAAAACCAAATAGCCCAGAAGCAAGTGTTCTTTCTTTGTGAAGTTGGAATTATATGAAGTGTGAGATTTATAAAATTGTTATCATGAGTTACAGCGAGGACACACTGAATAAAATTTATGGTCATAGAGTAACGGCAAAGTAACGTGCGATACTTTTTTTCGGTAACGGTAACGGTAACGCGTTACCTTTTTTGTAGGTAACATAGGGCAGTAACGCGTTCTTTTTTTTTTTAGTGTAACGAGTAACGTATTTAGTTACTTTTTTTCCGTTTTTTTCATGAAAAATTGGAAATTTTTCAAAGCGTGACGAAGACAGATTTGTTTGCAACAGCACAACGATCAATAATAATGCTCCGAAGTTCAGTGGAATATGCAGTTGTAGATGTCATATTTTGAAACGAACTTCTTGTTCTACTGCACCGAGAAGATAAACAATGATTTGTCATCAGGCGTATATGGAGATATAAATATCATATTTATGGAACGAACTTGTTTTATTGCACCGAGAAAGGGAAAGACTCAGAGTCACTGTCGCTACAGTTCTACGCGCAGCAGCATGGACTGAAGCTTTGTCCGCAGCTTGGTTCGACTGCACATACACAAGCTTTCGAACGCGTTCCCCTGAAAGCCTGTTGCGAATCCTCGCATGGATGTTTCCGAAACGTGACCAGTTTCGTTTGCAGCTCGCGGATGATGGTGGTATCTGCAGCATTCGGCAAGCCAGACGAGTTAGCGGCTGGCTGGTGCAAAGGACTTGCCACCAGGTAGGTGGGGCCACGTGCTTCGCTGAAGACCTGTCTTGGACCAAATTCCTGCGGTTGTCCTGTACTCTGCTGCGTTGCAAATCAAGAAGCTGGGCTTGTATTTGGCTAAAACCGCTTACGTTCACGGCAGCCTATGTTATTTATGCCATGTCTGTAGCACTGTAGAATATGCAGCCATTTGTTCTACTTCAGGCGTGAGTTCAATTATTAGTGTGTTTTTAAGTCAAGCCTGGATCTTATATGTGACCTGGCCTTCAAGCCGCGTACTCGCAGAACGAACGTTTTAAAAGCACTACCTCGCACCGGCGATGACGAATGCTCTCCAATCGTTCAACGATGCACGCCGTAATGGTTTTCAAAGCAAAAACAAATACCTAAACTGAAAGCAAGCAATCATAAAGCCTTGGAATTCCACTGTGAATGTTTCGATGTTTCTTTCCAATTTTTTCTCGTCTGAAAAAAACGAAAAAAAAAAGTTTTCTTTTTTTCCAAAATTGCAGTGTTCTTTTCAGGCCTTCACACCTGCAGTCCTGATGTCCCCCCACCGTTGTCTTGCATTGGCGCCGTCGGGGCGACGACGGCGGTGGCGGTGCCATTCCCCTGCGGTTAGGGTGCGCAGCAACCTCGTCGGGGCGGCACAGAGCCATCCCTTCATGTCTTCAGAGAGTTTTCGAATAGCGTCGTGGCGAATAGGGTGACCCTATCCGCATGCGCTTAGCGTTAGGAGAACGGGTTCACGTCTTCTGTCTATAGAATAGTAGAGAGTTTTTGTATAGCGTCACCCTATCGCTTTGGGTCATAGGGAATAGCGGGATGCTACTGCGCATGCGCAGAACGCTATCGGCCCTTGGGTGTTTGGGTGAGCGGGCGACGATAACGCTAAATCGGCGAAATAGCGTGCGCCCCCTAAGCCGCTTTACGTTGGGACAACATGGCGGCGCCCGCCGAAGCGGGCCCTCTCGCTTCATCACCGATTCGCCATTGCCGCTACTCTGTGGCTGACGCTCACATCAAACTAAAGGCGCACGAGGCTTTCGCTTTGGCTGAAGTTGCCCGAACAAAATTTTAACGATAAAACACTCCGAATTTTCAGATTGCTCCCGTGTTTACAGAGCTGCTAGGCTTAGCGAGGTCTCGTCGACTGACGTCAGAGAGCGCGGGAGGTTTGAACTACTGATCTCCACAAACAGGTTTGCAATTTTTTACAAGACCTTCACGCGCGTGCGACCTGTATATATTTATATTTATCATGTATATATGTAAATATATTTATTTTCAGTGTACTCCTCTCCCTGTTCTTTCTACTATCCCCTCCCCTCTTTCTTTTCACTTCTACACACTGCCTGCTATCCTTTTTTTTAAACGTCTTTATTTCTGCATTTAGTAGGCCGATACCTTGCGGCAGAACTAAGGTGCTTCATGGAGGTTGGGGTGGGGGAGTGGTTAAGGGTGGGGGTGAGGATGGGGGTGGGGGTGAAGGTCGGAGTGCGGGTTGGGGACCGGTGTCCGCTTCTTCCTCGAGGTAGTGTCGTCCCGAGGTCGGCTCCGCGAAGTGATGGCCTGGCCCTTCATCTTCCTTGAAGTAGGAAAGAAAAGTTCGCCAGAGCCGGAGTGCGTCTGATGGCCCGATGTGCGATGGCGGATCGACCCATTCCTGCAGGGTTCCAGGTCGAAGCCCGCCCAGGGACTTGAGTGCTCTTTCCCATACTGCGTCAAAGGTAGGGCAGCTCCACAGGAGATGTTCGGCCGTGCCTCTGGCAGGGCACGTCGGGCACTGAGGAGTCGGGCATGAGCGCGGGTTTATGAGGTGTAACTTCGCTGGTGATAGAAGCTGGCCGGTCTGGGCTCGGCGAAGGAGCACTGCCTCCACTCTCCTTAATGCGCTATGTGGACGGCGATATAGTTGCTCAGGGTTGGCCAAGTGCTGGAGTATGCTGCGACGATAGCGTTGTGCGCGATGCCATGTCTCCGCCCTATCCATATGGGGCGACGACGGGTGCGCAACGTCATCAGGGGCCAAGAAGCGGAAACGAATGTGGATCCAGGCAAAGGTGCGGAAAGAGCTGCTGCGCGCGCTGCCTGGTGTGCCTTTTCGTTTCCAGTGATTCCTTCGTGTGCAGGAATCCATTTGATGATGACAGTGTAGCCCTCCTCTCGCAGGCGACGGGCTTCTGTTCGAATAGTGTTGAGAACGGCATAGTCAGCTCCCCCTGCGCGGCAGGCGGTGTACGCTGCTTGTGAATCTGTGTAAACATGGAAGGTGCAAGGAGCCGGATCTTGTCTTTCTACTATTCGAGTAATGGCAAGTCGTATGGCCATGAGTTCGAGATTGGTGACGGTGTGTTCCTCGGAAAGCCGTTGAACTACAGAGGTATCTGACACAGAATCGTGGCAAGCTATAGCGGCGCAATGTTGAAGCTGAGCGGCGTCTGTGTATAGTTGGATGGCTCCTTCCTGGGCTAACTTGTATGATGTCTTCTCGTGCCGTTTGGCGGCAGCTTTGCGCCTTTGAGGATTAGCCGAACTCATATTCTTTGGTAATGGCATACCATCTACTAAGTCGATCAATTCCCATGGCAGGGCAGCGGACGAAAGTGGCTCTAAGTTGTCAACGTTGTAGCCTAATGCCCGCAGGATCTGTCGGCCAGCCGCCGTTGTGGAGAGACGGACTCGCTGGGCTAGCGATTGCTGCTCTGCCAGATCCTGTAGGGCAATGATTTTGCTGCATGCGTGTAGGCTCACTACTGGGCAGTACTGCGGCAGACCAGTGGCGCATCGCCTTGCGATTGATTCGTTCAAGCTGAAGGCGCTGGGTTGCGTTAAGCCGCATGTACGAATATGCGTACAGGATTTTTGATGTTATGAGTGCCAGGGTAATCTGACGGAGCCCCACCTCCTTTATTCCCCATACACGCGCAGAGACGCGGCGCATAAGGTGTAAAACCTGATGACAGCTATGCATCGCGTGTTATGAAGCCAGCTTTTGGCTCCTCCATCCTCGTCAATAAGCATGCCGAGTATACGGATTGTTTGTTTCCGGCAGATTACTGAGTGCCCTAAATGAAGAGAGATAAGTTTGCGTTCGGCCTCGGCTCGTACCCGCGAACCATTTAAGACAACCACATACTCGGTTTTTTCGGGAGAGGTTTCCATTCCACACTTCTTGATGTATTCATGGACGGCATTAAGGCCTGTTTGTAGGGCTAGTTCTTGCTCTGCAGGGGACCCTGAATTAGTCCACAACGTTATATCGTCCGCATACACGGCAAAATTAAGACCGGGTATCGAGGACAGCATTGGCGGGAGACCTGACATAGCAATGTTAAAAAGAGCCGGTGATATGACAGTGCCTTGGGGGACACCTGTTTGGTTATGTTGCCATTCACCCTGAGTATCTCCAACCATTACTGAGAAAGTTCTTTCTGCAAGAAAGGCTTTCACGAAGCGGTAGAGGTTGCCGCCTATCCCCACTGCCTGTAGCCGGCGAAGTATGGTCGAGTGGGGCACGGAATCAAACGCCTTTTTGACGTCTACTCCAACAACCACTCGGAGCTGTGCGCTGCTAGGGTATGCGAGAACGTCGTTATAAAGCCTTCTGAGAATGTCTTGGGCACAGAGCCCTCGACGAAAACCTACTTGCATAGGAGACAGGACGTTGTACTTGTCTAAGTACCATTGAAGTCTTCTTAGAGCCATACGTTCCATGACCTTACAAAGGTTGGACGTCAGCGATATTGGCCTGAGGTCTTGTAATGTTCGACTTGGCGTGCCAGATTTTGGAATTGGTATTACCAATTGACTTCTTCCAGGCAAGAGGAAGATCACCGTTGGCCCAGTACTTGTTCATCTCTTTCAAGAGGGCAACTTTATGTGACTTGGAAAGGTTCAGAAGTGTTGAGTAGCGTATATCATCCGGCCCTGGGGCGCTATTGTGATTGGAGTCATACAGAGCTGCCTCCAGTTCGTCTAATGTGAAGGGAACGTCGTAATCGTTTGATGTACCTGATACGTTGTCCGCAGGCAAGACATCTGCATTTTCAGGTTGGGGAAAAAATACCTTCCCTGCTTGTATAGCTAACTTCGCCGGGGAGACATTCAATTTCAAGGCCATGCACTGGGCAGGGGAAATTGGCTTCTTGCGTCCAAGGATAGCTCGAAATATGTGCCAGGCCTTCGATAAGTTAGCTGCTCCATTGAGTGAGTGGCACAGCAGCTGCCAGTCTTGGAGAGCGAGCTGCAGAGTATACTTCTCAACTTCTTGACTGATGCGAGTGAGAGCACGCCTCCGATGGGGTGTCCGGCCTGATCGGCGATACGCCTTGAGAGCCCGAAGCCTACGATTCCACAGATTCAAAAGGTGGGAATCTGGCTTTGGGGCATCAAACTTGACTGAAAGCTTCGTTGTAGCTTTCTTCTTGGCATCGCTGATCTGACTAATGAGCTGGTCTAACCCTGTTGGAGCGTTCACCGTACCGAGCATTCTACGAAAATCGTCCCATGAGACGTGCTCCTCTATTCGACGGCGTTGTTGCCGCTGTAATGAATTTCGCCCTCGAGGAGCCCATGAGACCACCACGGGATAATGATCACTGCCAATGACATCATCAGCCCTCGACCATAGGATCTCACTGAGATGAAACACTAGTCTCAAGTCTGGGGAAGTGTCTTGTTGACCTTTGTGCTGGCCAAGGCGAGTAGGTAGCGCGAGGTCGTTGGCTATGGTCAGTTTCGCTCTGACAATTTGCTGCCAAAGGTCCCTTCCCCTAGCATCTCAGTGATGATATCCCCAGCTGCTGTGCATGGCGTTAAAATCACCCCCAACTACAACGCGATCCTGGGGATATATCCTTAAGAAGTGTTCTACAAAAGACATATCTACTCGATATGTCGTAGTACCGAATGATCGCGCATAGATTGAAAAAACTAAGGCTTGTTGGTCGCCATCTAAGCTAAGGCGTACTCCCGCTACCTCCTGCGCCTGCGTGCACCACGCGGAAGTATCTAGTTCAGTGTGGGCCGTGCGCGACAGAACAAGAACGCATGCCTGCCCATTGGCTATTGGAGGCGCAGATCGCGATCCTGGCCCGGGACGCCGGTGCTCTATGGAAGGGGTGCAGTAAGGTTTGTACCCTATTAGATTGGGCTTATTAATGCCAGTCTCCTGAAGCAGGACAGCTAGAGGAGGCGTTGGCGTGATGGACAGTCTCCTCTGAAGTTCCGCTTGTTTGCGACGGATTCCCCGGCAGTTCCATTGCAAGAACCATATAGGAGAGTCCGAAGCAAAAATGTCATGTGGTTTCGCGCTAATTCCTGCCATTATTAAACTGAAAGGTACGCGGAAGTGAAGATGATGTGTGCCCAATTTCGGGCTCTTGATTCGGAGAAACCTGTGACATTCCCAAGAGTGGGAGCATACGCTTGATCACCTCGGCAGTGACCAGTTCGATAATGCGCGTGAGCTGGTTTTCATCTAAGTGTAGCGTACGCGAACTATATTTTGCAAGATTCGTTTGCGCGCCGCGTTGCGTATCACGGAGTGTTTCAGCGTAAACCCGATGAATGCGCGCTTGCTTTGGTGCCGTCGCGGTATGCTAAAAAACTGCGGCTAGAGATGAGGTGGCATTCCTTTCACTATTGCTCTCAGATTGTGTGGAGGGCTTGTGCGCGCCGTGCCGTTTAGATTTATGTTCGCTGTCTCGTGTCTTCTGCTTCGGCTGACTTTGTAGTGGAGGGAAGTCCTGATTAACAAGCACAATTGACTCCGAGGCTGATTGCTGTGTACTGACAGGGCTCTTGTGCGCCGTCGTCGACACCGTTTGGTTACCACGTAGAATCTTGGCTTGTTGTTTGCGTTCTTTTCGTCGCGATACTCGGATACGACGGAAAACGCCATTCCTCAAGGTTTTTGTGGCCTGCCGCCGAGCAGGGCACTTTGGGTCCGTGGCTACGTGGGGACCTCTGCAATTGCGGCATAGTGGTTCCGTCGGACAAACCTCGAGGTTTCCATGTGCAAGGCGACCGCAGTACGAGCATCGACGTTGGTCGACTAGTGGACACGAAATTTCCCTGTGTCCGATTTTGTGACAGGTCTCACATATGATAGACTTCGGGTGATAAGGTGTCACCGGAAGGAGTATGCTGTACAGATGAATTTTTCGGGGAAGTCTGGAGCCCTCAAACGTGATTAGAGCTGCTCCGTTCTTGCCCATAGGCCTGGCGGTTATTATCCTGCACGAGTAGCACGTGAGGTTTGCCATGAGCTGTTCGCTTGTTAACCCGTTGGCACGATAAATGACCCCGCGGATCTGGCCGGGGCGTATGGTTTCATAAGCTTGGATAGGTGTCTCCTTTCCAGAAATTAGGAGACTGCAGTCCAATCAGATGGTCTCTGGCATGCATATGCGATATGTCGACAGCAAACTGATTGCTTCGTTCAAGAGGCCGTACTTGAAAGCCAGAGTGAAAATGAATTTTCCGAAGCTCATTAGCAACAGCTTCGTGCAGCCAGTGTGCGGGAGTGTCCCTAGTTGTCCAGGTGAGGTTAGCTTAATTATCACAGTGTATTTAACACTGATTGGATCGGCGGCTGCGGCCTTGTTCTTTCGCCTAACAGGCTGCCAATCATCTTCTTCAGTATGTTCATCAGCCAAGTGATCGATTCTGCCCATAGGGGTGACTACGGACGCTGAGGCACAGCCTAGCGGTCGATAATGCGCATCCGTGAAGCGAGCATTTATAGCTATCCGCGAGTGGGCATGTTTCGCGCCGTGTCGTTTGTTCTCAAAGCGAGTGCTTTCTTGAGCCATCCGCGAGGTGCCTGACCACATCCTAGGTTGCTTGGCAAATTTCGAAAACGGAAAATTGCAAGATCTTACCTCGGAAGGGGCGCTTCCCGGCTTGTTTTCCGTGGAAAGAACAGAGAATGGGTTGGAGACAGGTATCGTCGCAACCACTTGAATGGCTTCGTCATCTGTCATGCTTTCGTCGGTGCCGAGCACGGCGTCAGGTTGGGCCGCGTTATCTGTGCCGCTGCAAAACGATGTTACCGCGGCGTCTTGCCGAGGCTGCTGCGAAGCCATGCTGGCGGCTTCGGCGGTAGGCGTATCCGATGCATCCGGATGGTTTCCTGGGGTAGTCGTTGACGCGGAAGCGTTGAAACCGTCGTCCACAGGTGGCGAGGAACACGATGGGAGTGGCCCATTCTTTTTTGGGAGCCTAGCCCGAAAACGTCCGGGCCAAAAAGCTTCAAAAAGTCGGAGCGATGCGAACGTGCGTCTGTTCGAGACGGCTGCTTGCAGCGCCACCCTGCTATCCTTTATTTCCGCTGCCCCAGCTCAGGTGCTTCCAGCAGCGATAGCAGATGCAGGGGTAGAAAAAAATCTACCTTCCATATTCAATGCAAAATATTAAAAAAAAACCATTACTTCTACTACTCTTCCTGTGTGAATAGCCTTGGGTCGGATTGAACATGTCCGCATTATAAAAAATATTTGCATAATTTTTCGCTTTTCCTAATTAGTAATTGGCAACTGAAACAGTTTGCGCGTCATTTTATTTACACAGTAAAAGAAGTGCAGCATATATATCAACATATTTGTTCTGAAAGCTTCTCTTTCCCGCCGTCATGGCGCTGCCTTCAAGCAACGCAAAGCGACCATCTGCGACCCTATTCTATAGACAGAAAACGTGAACCCGTTCCCCTAACGCTAAGCGCATGCGGACAAGGTCACCCTATTCGCCACGACGCTATTCTAAAACTCTCTAGGGTCGAATGGTCGCTTTGCGTTGCTTGAAGGCACCGCCATGACGGCGGGAAAGAGAAGCTCTCAGAACAAATAAATTAAAATATATGCTGTACTTTTTTCACTGTGTAAATAAAACGACGCGCAAACTGTTTCAGTTACAAATCACTAATTAGGAAAAGCGAAAAATGATGCAAATATTTTTTATAATGCGGACATGTTCAATCCGAGCCAAGAGTATTCACACAGGAAGAGTAGAAGTATTAATAGTTTTTTTTTAAATATTTTGCATTGAATATGGAAGGTAAAAGAATTTTTTCTACCCCGACATTCTATCGCTGCTGGAAGCACCTGAGCTGGGGCAGCGGAAATAAAGGATAGCAGGCAGTGTGTAGAAGTGAAAAGAAAGAGGGGAGGGGATAGTAGAAAGGACAGGGGGTGGAGTACACTGAAAATAAATCTATTTACATATATACATGATAAATATAAATATATACAGGTCGCACGCGCGTGAAGGTCTGGTACAAAATTGCAAACCTGTTTGTGGAGATCAGTAGTTCGAACCTCCCGCGCTTTCTGCCGTCAGTCGACGCGTACTCGCTAAGCCTAGCACCTCAGTAAACACGGAAGCAATCTGAAAATTCGGCGTGTTTTATCGTTAAAATTTTGTTCGGGCAACTTCAGCCAAAGCGAAAGCCTCGTGCAGCCTTTAGTTTGATGTTAGCGTCAGCCACAGAGTAGCGGCAATGACGAATCGGTGATGAAGCGAGAGGGCCCGCTTCGGCGGGCGCCGCCATGTTGTCCCAACGTAAAGCGGCTTAGGGGGGCGCACGCTATTTCGCCGATTTAGCGTTAGCGTCGCCCGCTCACCCAAACACCCAAGGGCCGATAGCGTTCTGCGCATGCGCAGTAGCATCCCGCTATTCCCTATGACCCAAAGCGATAGGGTGACGCTATACAAAAACTCGCTTTTATCCCACCATGGGACACAGCGATGCCAGGGAAGGGATTATCTTTAAAGGGGCCCAGAAACACAACCTTAGTTGACTGTTTTGCCTGTTGATCACATACAGTGAGTTACAATGGTGCTTTTAGCGTCGGTAATACAGCGTATATACCGTTTTTTAATATTTTAATGTCCTCCCAAAAACAAATTCATGGCTCTGATGGTGTCCCCACACAGTGGCGGGTTTTAGCAGCGGATATGACATCACCTGGCGCGAGCTTGATGATTGGATAAACAGTAAATATACTGCAAATTGTGTGAATAAATAGAGACACATTTTGTCACCTGTCGGTGTTATATTAGATCAACAAAAACAACTTGTTCATCTTAGATAAAAGCTCTGCAAAGCAAGTGAAATAAAAATACACCGCCAGTGGCTCTGACATGGAAACGACGCTGCCAGTCTCAGCAAGAACGAGTTACAGAGAGCAGGCAGCCATGGAGTGCAAACTTCCGCGACGTGCTATGGCAGGCTGTTTTGATTGGTTGCGCCAGGTGCCGTCATTGGGAGAGCGAAAAAGGAGTGGGAAGCCCCGCCGAAATCGAGTTGAGAGCAGCGTTTTGTTTGCTTGTATTTTGAAATTTCTTCATTGAATAACTCCCGTTCTTGTGCATCGATTCCTGTAATTCTTTTTAAGTCAGCCGCCGCGGTGGCTCAGTGGCTATGGTGCTCGGCTGCTGACCCAAAAGACGCGGGTTCGATCCCGGCCGCGGCGGCTGGAATTTCTTTGGAGGAGAAATTCTAGCGGCCCGTGTACTGTGCGATGTCAGTGCACGTTAAAGAACCCCAGGTGGTCGAAATTTCCGGAGCCCTCCACTACGGCGTCTCTCGTAGCCTTAGTCGCTTTGGGACGTTAAACCCCATAAACCAAACCTTTTTAAGTCAGCATCTGTGTGACATTAAGAATCCGCCTGAAGTATAGCCGGTATCCCCCCAAGCAGTGTTTCGCAGCCCCTTTAAGGAACGAAACAGCGCAACTAATACAAAGGACCAAGAAAAGAGACACGAACACGCGTTGACTTACAATCGACTGTTTTAATCGTAAAACCACATATAAAAAATCTCTAATCGCTGCGTCACAGCCTCACGTCGTCATCGCAAACTACTA
This sequence comes from Amblyomma mixtum, assembly GCF_055824585.1. NCBI lineage: Eukaryota > Metazoa > Arthropoda > Arachnida > Ixodida > Ixodidae > Amblyomma > Amblyomma mixtum. The sequence continues at coordinate 57,997,477 of NC_143020.1, forward strand.
ACATAAGAAGAAAGGAAAAACCCTTGGCGAAAAGTAAGCATCTATAGGCTCCCACGCTTTTCCAACGGATATATCTCACGCTTAGACAAGACCATCGAAGTGCTGCTCACACATGAGTCAATGAGTCAACTTCTGTGCAGATATGATACGCCTCTACTACTTCCCGTACAAGTTGGTCTGTATGGCGATACAGCACAACACTGTTGTCAAAGACCATACAGACCAATTATCAATTATCATATCTGCACAGAAGTTGACTCATGTGTGAGCAGCACTTCGATGGCCTTGTCTAAGCGCGAGATATATCTGTTGGAAAAGCGTGGGAGCCTATAGATGCTTACTTTTCGCCAAGGGTTTTTTCTTTCTTTTTTTGTTAGTAGTTTGCGATGACGACGTGAGGCTGTGACGCAGCGATTAGAGATTATTTATATGTGTTTTTTTTCGATTAAAACAGTCAGTTGTAAGTCAGCGCGTGTTCGTGTCTCTTTTCTTGGTCCTTCGTATTAGTTGCGCGGTTTCGTTCCCTAAAGATGCAATACCAACTCGTCCACTATGCTATGTTGCTACAAGCGATTATCCCTTTTGGTGCCTTGACAAGCAGCGCCCACCAGCTGCCTTGTCGGAGGTGTCGGAGGGCGGAACAAAGCCCCTTCCTCGAACTGAGTAATGAAGGCCAATAACCCCGCTCGTGAAATGCCCGGCCAGGTGCTTTGACCTTCCTGGACACGCCGCAGCGGGATATCTCAGCCGACGACCCTCGTACCGAAATCAGTATCGCTCCCACAACACTCTCTTTCATTTCACTCCTACACACTGCCGGCTGTCCTTTATTTGTGCTGCCCTAGCTCAGGTGCTTCCAGCAGCGGTGGCAGATGCTGGGGCTAGCAACAATCTTTTTCCTTAAATTTATCATCTAGAATTAAAACCACTTACTACTCCCATAACACTCAACATTCACAGTATAACATCTATATCGTTCGCCATTTATTTTTCAGCCACAAAGCGCACAAAACTTGTTGTAAAAATAAAATGTAAATAAAAAAAGTCCTTATTTCTATTTTCATTCTTGGTTCCTGGAATCCTGGAAATGAAGCCGCCAACCTCATAGCCCGAGGTTCTTTAAACAGAAGAGTTTAGAGCACCAAGCATTGCTCTAAACCCCTCTCCTTGTTAAAACGTTTTGATGATGATGATGATTTAGTTTCGAGCGAAAAATTGTACCTTGAAATCCACTTTTGCTGAGGTGAAAGTCGGATGGCGACGCATGCGCGCGCACGAACTCGATCACAAACGGAAGACCCCAAGCAGTGGGAACGTCCATCTCTAGAGGCACCGCTGGCCTGTCACGCTTTTTTGCGCTGTGCACAATGGAAAATAACGATCTAGGAAGCCATTGACACTTGCTCAGCGGCGGTGGCGGAAGCAACAGCGGCACAGAGTAACTGCAAATCCTTCACTTTGCAGTTCTTGGCCAGGCTTGCAGCGATACACGTGGTGAACTAAAGTGGCAAGAGCGACGACGATCGGCCCCGCAAGATAACGACACAAGCAGCACCAGCCAGGAGCATATAAAAGGACAAGGCTCACCTGTGCCCCCCACACTTGCTCAGCGGCGGTGGCGGAAGCAACAGCGGCACAGAGTAACTGCAAATCCTTCACTTTGCAGGTTGGTGTGCTTTCACTTATTGAAGTCATAAGAAACCTTCTGCCAAACGCCGCCGCCGCCGCTTGAGTCTGTGCTGTTGCTGTAGTTGTTTTCTACTGTGCCGCATGCTTTTCCATCGCGAGTGCTATGGGTGATCCTGTTTGTGATATATGCCTGGTTTGTAATCAGCCACTTCCAGCAGAGGGCTCGTCCCTTACCTGCTCAGAATGCCGATACGGTTACCACTTAGGCGCTTGTTCTAATACGACGAAAGCTGCCTACAAAGCAATGACAGATATCGATAAAAAAAGTTGGAAGTGTCAAACATGTGTAGTTTCAGCTGCTCGAGGCTCAAACATTGTAACAAAGGTACAGAAGGAGCAGTCTCTGACAGAAAGGATGCTAATGGAAATCAACAGAAAGCTCTGTGAACTACCGGAAATCAAACAGAAGTTAGATATCCTTTTCCAGGTAAAAGAGACAGTGGAAAGTATGGAAAAGTCTGTTCAGCATCTTTCAGATCAGTATGATGAAGTGCTGGCCAAAATGCAGCTTCAGTCCACTGAGATTGTCACTTTATCGAAAAGGGTTGAAAAGATTGAGGCACAGATTCAGTCAGAGAACACTAACACCGAAGTCTGCGAACTACGACAGCAAATAAACAGTCTGGAACAGTACAGCAGGCGGAATAACTTGGAAGTACATGGACTTGCGCAAACCAAAAATGAAAACTTGTTCCAAAAAATCAATGCTATAGCCCAAGACCTAGAGCTTCCTCAGTTGACTGAGCACGACGTTGAAGGCCTTCATAGACTGCCCGCTAAACGTGGCAAAACCCCGGCAGTTCTGGTTCGCTTTTCCTCACGTGTAATGAAGGACCAATGGATGGCAAAGAAGCAAAGTATGCGGGAAGCTGAATCCACAGTGTACTTTCTTGACAATTTAACAGCGCAGAACAAAAAGCTCATGTGGATGATGAGGACAAGGGCCACAGAAAAGCAGTACGAATATGCTTGGCACAGTAATGGAAAGCTTTTTGTACGCAAGTGCCAGGGTGAAACGGCAATACGGATCGCGTGTGTTGCTGACCTGGAAAATATCATCTGAGCAGGCACCGGCTCTACTTCGCCTTACTGATCAGTTTTTTTCATTATTTTTCTTTGATGGCATCACAAACAAAGCCTCTTTACTACAATGCTTTATCTTTTAACTCTGCGGTGCGCAGTTGTCTTGTTCACGAAAATGACAGGATGTCAGTCTTTCATGTGAATATTAGAAGTCTAAAAAATAAGCACTTTGAAATGCAATCAGCTTTGGATTCCCTGAATCACAGATTTGATATAGTAGCGTACACCGAAACATGGTTCACAAATCAAAATGATGTTATCTTCTTTCGTGGCTACAAGTTTGAAGGCGTGTTCAGAGAAAACCGTAGAGGAGGTGGCGTCGCATTGTATGTTAAAGAAAACCTTGACTATGAAGTTTTATCAGATTTTTCTCTTGTCGATACCCACTACGAATCGGTTGCTATAAAATGTCATGGAACACTGATCGCTTGCATTTATCGGCCCCCATCTAGTGAAAGTACCGAATTTATCAAGTTTGTGCGTGATCTTCTTGAATATGCTTGTATCGTAAATATCCCTGTTGTTTTGGTTGGAGACTTTAACATTGATCTTTTGACAAACAGCTCCCCGCGACGTCTTTTTTGTGAAACCATTGATGCATTTCTCTGCACCAATGTTATTCAGTCACCAACAAGAATAACCTTAGAGAGGGACTCATTATTAGATTTATGTGTTACAAATCATGAGTTATCAAGAGTGCTATCAGGTGTGCTTACATTTGATTTGAGCGACCATCTGCCTATATTCTGTTTTTTTCCTCGGGCGATAAAAAAAAGGAAGCAAGTACCAACTCCCCAGATAGTATATCGCAGTTTCAATCAAGAAAACTTAGCTAGGTTTAGATCCATGATGGAAAGCACTGCCTGGAGCGAAGTTTACAATGAGTTAAATCCTAGTATAGCGTACAATATCTTTCTTCAGTTAGTAAAAAGCAAATATGATACCGCATTTCCTTTGACAGTGGGAAAAACTCACAAAAAGTCTCGAAAGCCGTGGGTTACGAGAGAGTTGTATCGACGAATTCAAACCCGTGACAGGCTTTTTGACAAATTCATCCAATCAAAAGACCCAGTCATACTTAAGGAATACAAAAAACTTAGAAATAAGTTAGGCTCTGATATTAAAAAAGCTAAGAAACAGTATTATCAGAATAAATTTTCAGCAGTCTCCAATTGCCCTAAGAAAATATGGCATTGTTTGAGCGACCTCATGGGAAGGGCGACAACCCATATTCCCAGCACATTAACATTCAATGGTGTTGAATACAGTGGCGCTGCTTTGGCAGACAAGTTTAATGCTCATTTCCTATCCTCTGGCGAATCATCTCAGAAGCAGGATAGAAATCATGAAATTGCTCAGTATATTGCCTCTCCAATTGGTAGTTCCATATTCTTGAATCCTTGCAGCGAACATGAAGTATTCACATTTCTTAGAAGCCTAGACAAATCCACTGCGGCAGGCGCAGATGAAATTAAGGCCGAGCCTATTATTGCTGTTGCCGATCTAATTAGCTTGCCCTTGCAGCATATATGTAACAACGCGTTAGTTCAAGGTATTTTTCCAGATGGTATGAAAATTGCCAGAGTGGTTGTTTTACACAAAGGTGGCCCTTATGACAATATAAACAACTACAGACCTATATCTGTACTCCCTTTGTTTTCTAAACTGCTGGAATATTTGATCAAAATCAGACTGTGTAAGTTCTTTGACGACAGACAAATTTTTGTTAACGAACAGTTCGGATTTCGTGAGAAGAAGTCAACAGAAATGGCATTGCTTAGTATAAAGGAAAGAATATTTTCTAATATGGATGACAAACAATTTACAGTTGGACTTTTTTTAGATTTCAGGAAGGCATTTGATTCAGTTAAACATGATATTTTATTTTATAAGCTACCTTTTTACGGCATTCGAGGAGTTGCCTTAAATCTGATCCGTACTTATCTTTCCGGTCGCGTTCAGTACACATGTTTGAATGGTCATCAATCACAACCTGGTCAATTAATATACGGTGTCCCACAAGGGTCTATTTTGGGTCCAGTATTTTTCATTCTTTATATCAACGATATAATAGCCATCCCTCGAACTCCCACAATAATTTTATATGCAGATGATACCAGTGTATTTTTTTCTGGCATGCATCTTAGTAATATTCAGGCTGAGGCAAATGCATGGTTACAAGAATTGTCTTTATGGTTGAATATAAATAAACTAGAGTTAAATGTTAATAAAACAAAGCTTATTGTATTTAAGGCACGCAACAAGCCTGATAACAGTGAAATTAATCTTACATTCAAAAATAGCGTAATTGAGCGTGTTTCTTCCTACAAATTTTTAGGCATAATCTTTGAAGAACACTTGAGTTGGACCCTGCATATTAATAAGATTCATGCCAGCATATCAAGGTCATTATGTGTATTATATAAACTTCGAGACCTTGTTCCGAAATGGCTGAAATGGCAGTTATATTATACCCTAATTCAATCACATCTTCATTATTGTTTACTTGTTTGGGGATCTACAACGAAAACTAACCTCACGAGGCTGATAACATTACAGAAAAAAGCAATACGATATGTCGAAAACCTTGCATACAATGATCATACAGGTTTGTACTTCACTAAGCATTCTATTCTAAAAGTCAATGAATTATTTGAGTTGAAACTGCTTTCTTATGTGTTTAACGATTTCAAACATCATCCCACTAAATATGTTCTATTAAACTCTAGTAGTGACGCGCCTTATAAATTAAGGCACGTCAGTTACAGAGTACCATTTGTAAGGACTAACTATGGAACCGAAATGCTTTCATATTTAATTCCCAGTCTTCTAAATAAACATACACAGGCCATAGAAATTATTCAGAAATCTGTTTCCCAAAAGTCATTCAATAGAAATGCTAAAGCTTACCTCCTTTCTCGCCCGAATGATTAAAATTCTTGATGTCCCTGTTTTTCCGTCAACTCTTTGAATTATCGTGTTTTTCTTGTTGTGATGTTTCTTGTAAATATTTACTTTAATTATGTCATTGCAAAAGTATGCACCTTCCTCCTACTTTTACCTTGTATAATTATGTGTTGTTTTTTCTAATGAGAGTGTATGAAGCTCTTGCTTCTTTTGCCACTTGTCGTGAGCATTGTGTCGGGTGCTTGGGCCCCGTCAGGCAGAGTGCATCTGCCTTTTGCCCCTGCATCCGAGACCTTGTTGTCTAAATAAAGATCTATCTACGACAAAAAAAAAAATACGTTTATAACCAGTCATCACTAACCTCCAATGCTAACCTCAGGCACAACCAGCACACTGTTGAGAGTCGACGTGCTATCGCCGCTTCGTTGCTAGCTGAAGCTCCGGACATGTCTCAGCGAGCTTGATTCAACAACCTCAAGCAATAATTTTTTGCACCATGCGCACTGCAGCACTGATATTAAAGCACGCTAGAAAGCACACTGTTGAGAGTCGACGTGCTATCGCCGCTTCGTTGCTAGCTGAAGCTCCGGACATGTCTCAGCGAGCTTGATTCAACAACCTCAAGCAATAATTTTTTGCACCATGCGCACTGCAGCACTGATATTAAAGCACGCTAGAAAGCACACTGTTGAGAGTCGACGTGCTATCGCCGCTTCGTTGCTAGCTGAAGCTCCGGACATGTCTCAGCGAGCTTGATTCAACAACCTCAAGCAATAATTTTTTGCACCATGCGCACTGCAGCACTGATATTAAAGCACGCTAGAAAGAAAACAGCTGCAGTTGACCCACATGCGAATGCACAGCTGCACGTAATCCCACATTCCAACACGGCAACGATATCGCCCAGATCATAGACGGTGCTGCATATGCAAGATGGCAGCGCCCCAGTCGGAGTCTCATTCCATGCTAAAATCGAAAGTAACGGGAAAATTAAAACGGAATGAGAAATAGCCTGCACCTGCGTAGCATCAACAGACTTAAACCAATAAAAAATAAAAGAACAGGGCCCATGTGGCCAAAAGTCGAATTTGGTGGAAAAAGCCCTTGAGAAAAATAAAATAGAGCACGGTAGCCTTGTATCCTAAGGGCTCAACGAGCACAGAGGGATGATGAATACTCGCTAAGCTTCTTTTATTGACGGATATTAATGGGGGTGCCAAGCAGGAAAAAAAAAAAGAAAAAAATAATACTAATAATAATAAATAGAAAAAAAATGATACATGCAAAAAAGAAAAAAAGATGACATGACAATTTACTAAAAACAAAAAAGTGACTTGATTATTTACAAACGAAAAGGAAAAGAAAAAAGAAAGTAGAGAAGAGAAAGATGCAAGATGGCAGCGCCCCAGTAATTCATTCCCTTAAATAGGCATCGGCTCACCCCCTGTTTCAACCTGTCTCCTGAAGGTATCATGAGCGTTGCGAGCTCGTACAGAGGTTGAAAGAACGCGAATAGAGAGGCACGTGTGCAGGATGAACCGGCGCATGCCTCTGCACACAGCTCAGTAGTACGGGTCAATGACCGAAAAAAGATTGGTGGGGAGAGGGTCCATGCAGCCGTCTTGCTTGCAAGTGTCATTTGGCCTTCAGAGGACTGGCATCAGCGAAGGAGGCCTCTTCTGCAAACTACTGCGACAAACCCCTCCTCCCTCTAACTCCCTGCGAGAGCCAAACTGACCAAGGACGCACTGTAACTAATCTCTTCCTCCCCCTCACTCTCGCTGAAGCAATGTTTGAAGACTTTATTTGCCATCTACGCGCCTCGTACCCACCCAGCATTTGTCCCTGTTTCTACGCCACCCCCGCTCAATCCCCGCTCGGGCTCCTGCCGCTCAAGTACTTTTTTTTTGCCCTCTTTTGCTATCTCTACTTCATCCCTTTGCTCTTCTTCTGCTTGAGAGGGGATATTTTTATGTTCATACTTTGCGCCCACCTCTTTCTCCTTTTCAGCATATTCACTCTTTCCCTCCTTCCTTCCTCCTTTTCTTCGGGAATACTGCTGTCACCATAAAAAAAGGTGACGTAGAGGGTGAAGGAGAGCGAGAGTGAAGGGAGGAAGAGGGAACACTTAAGAAGGCATGTCCTGGCCGCCTCGGGTACGGCAGACTCGTTGAGCGCTCGGCACTGAGCGGACGCAGAAAGCATCGCTATGGAAAGTTACGTTTACACGCTGGTCGGATTCTGCGGCCGACGAGAGCGGAAACCCTTGAAGTTCGTCGCCCCGATACCCTTAGATCAAGTATGCAGTGCCTGTGGGCTGATTCCCAAGACGCTGTCAGTGCTTCCCTGCATGCACGAGTTGTGCTGGTCGTGCTACGACCAGTGCGCAGACGTTGCCGGTAGTATCATCTGCCCTCTGGACGGATGCTGGCACCTGGAAATCGACGTCGACTGGGAGGAATCCTCCTTCGATATCGCCGAAAGAGAGGTAAGCGAAGATGGCACTGACCCTTGGTTTTAGTATAGTGAACTAGATTTTAGAGCGCAGCTCTTCGGCGCCCGTTTCTGCGTGTCGCGGCGTCGCCGTCACCGTTGTCCGCTGTGATCAACAGTGGCCACCTTAGTCGCACTTTAAGCTGCGAAACCAATGGAGCGGGAGCTTAGAAAGCAGAGGGATAATAATTGCTAAATTGGTTTTTGAACAAAGCAAACGGCGCAGTATCTGTCTCGCATATCTCGATGGACACCTGAACAACGCCGTAGGGGAAGGGAGAAAGGTGGGAGTGAAAGAAGAAAGGACGGTGCATAAGTGCCCTCTTGGAACAACGGACACCTCAATCGTGCTTTAAGCTACGTGGCGGTAGTGATATAAAGGAATCGTTAGTAGAGTTTTTCTTGAAGAAAGATTATGTGTGAGAAATAACGTTTTTATTTTATATACATGTCTTGCTCCAATTCTTGGCCTCATTCTATCGAAAAGCTGAAATAGCTGATGAGCTGCGCTCAAATTTCGCATAAGGAAGTAACGTAATCGACGGCAATTTTCTTGTAAGAGTTTTTCATTCGATGATTAATACAATTTACCGCCATGTAAAGAGCAATGCTGTGGGCCCCAATAAGTCATCCAGGAAAACAGGAAAAGGCTGCGAGTATGATGATGATAATAACGATGATTCTATTATAGTCGCCTTGTAGTGGGCAGGCAACGTTTTGGCGTCCCCAAGTGGTAAGAGAAGAAAAAGTGAAAAGGGAGAAAAGAAGACGCACAGAAATAAAAGCAATTGAGAAAGTGGCCCATCCGTGTACGCACGCACATAAACGCACGCACACACACGAACCGAGCCGACCACTCGGTCAGTGTTCTGTAAGGATGAAACCTCCTTGGTCTACTGATGATGATGATAATGTGTGTGTGGCTTTTCTCTTTGTATGGGGTGGGTGCAGGACTGCGCCCGAGCCTGGGAAAATTAAAAAATAAAGGAGGTAAAAAAATTGGCTGGGGCTTAGCTCGTTTAAGCCCGGATATCAGAAGCGAAAAGCCTCGGTGAGGCATGGCTAAACCGGCAGAACCGCGGCGGCATGCGCCTCCTGTGACGTCACGCGGTTGTTGCAGAGTCACGGCAGCGGCGGCTCCGACCACCTGCGCCTCTCCTGTGACGTCACGCAGTTGGCGCAAGCGCACCTGTGGCTTTTTCTGACGACGGGGCCACGCTCGCCTCGGTATTGACTGGCCCAGTGAAGCTTTTCGCTTCAAATCGGTGTATTCCGAAAAGGATATGCGAGCTCCTGTTATCGTCGGAGGAGTGTCCACCGCATGAAGAGACGAGATTTCGCTGTGTAGATATAGCTTGCACGTGTCGACAGCGCCCCCATCAAGCGCTTGCGGCCATGCTGCCGAGCCATTCGGCTTTCTCCGCCCTGCGGTGCCCGACCACTCCTCGGACGCTTTGGATTACTTTCTTATCTTTCGGGCGCGATGCCTACCCCACAGAGGAAAGAACCATTCAGCGCAGGCTACTTCTCTGTACTTATTCAATCGGCGCGCGTACGCTACGCACACAAAGTGAAAATTAGCGACGATGGGCGTTGGTGTGTTCCCTGAAGTGGCCCAGGGGGATATCATGTTCTCTTTCCAGCTTTGTGATATTGGGAGGGATGAAAGCCTTCTAATCAATGGAGGCACTCAACGAGTTCTACAGAAGCCTGTCTGCGATGCGCCTACGAGACGAAAAGCTCGGCCTCGGCACGCCGCTTTCTCTGCCGCCATTGCTCGCTGCGGTCGTGGCGATCCGAACCGGCTTGCCTTGAGCTGTAGTTAGGATGTAGCGACGCGGGTCTCAGTCTAGGTTTGTGTTGTCAGACAAATCGGATGGGGTCAATGAAAACAGCAACGTTCAATTCAGGGTGCAACCGTTGCTTCTCATGTTTTCGCTGACATTTAGTTGACGACACAAGCCTCTTACCTGCTCAGTGTGCTCCGCAGACAAGGAGATTACAGTTATCGAGGTCCAAATTATCGCGCTTAATGCGAGCCAGCCACAGCCCGCGCAGATTCGTACTGAGTCGATCATGGAGAGCTCGCACTTGCATGCCTACGATTATCTGATGAATGCAGACGAAGTTCGTGTTAATCGGCCTCTTGTTTCACCTGGAGATGTCGTTACGGTTGGAGCAGCAAAGGGTGGCGCACAAAACCATACTGAATCTACAGATGGACGAGAACCAAACTATGCGAGCTACCATAGCCAGCGGTAAGCTAGAGGCAGGGCTGACGGTGGTTCGGCAGCATGGCGTAGAAGGAGACATTTTTTTCTAATGTCAACAAAAAATACAAAGCAAAACTGCTGAACTCAATGCTCTGATTAGTTAAGTACATGCGCAGTGGCAACCTTTGCAGAGCGCCGCCTCTCCCTCTCCTGCGCCCGTCGCCTCTTCCCATTGGTCGAGGGTTTCGCGCGCAAAAGTCCTTTAAACCCGCGCTTTTCGCGGCCGCACACGCCATATCGTCCGCTCCAACCGCGCAGCGTAGGTTCGGCAGGCGTCGTTGCGGACACTGAGCTATTGCTTGCTGTGAAGAACATCGGCTTTTGTTTTGCTCGGAACGTGTGTCAGTCACCTAACTTCAAGCCGTCTATCTGTGCGGCGTGACGGGCTGCTGCGCCTTCGGGTGCAGGAACCGTCACGACGGTGGAAAGCGGTTCTTCGCGATCCCATCATCGAAAACCGACGCGGGCCGGAGGAAGGTTTGGTTACACAGAATTGGCCGTCCGAATTTTAACGCAACGCCATCGACCAGACTTTGCGAGTTAAGTGAGGGGCTTTCAATAGCTGCTGAGTTTTCCTTTCTTTTTCAAGCTACGCTGTGCAGTGTTTTGTTCGCGATCGAGCGTATGGCCGCAGTAAGCTCGACATAAGGGCGCTTGAGTTGAGGGCATCGTGATTGCACGCACGCAAGCGTGTAAGTGATGCGAGGCACACGTCTAACTGTAGAGTGAAGTTCCTTAAATTTGAGCGCATGCCGCAGTTAGACATACATGAGTACTATGAGCGCAGATCAAACTGCGCTCTGAAATCGTAAAGCGCACGCGTTGCATTCTGCAGTCGCGCGCGTGCGCACGTGCGTGCGTGTATATTATATTATATTATATATATATATATATATATATATATATATATATATATATATATATATATATATATATTACAGAAAAAGACAAAGAATTATCGCGCCGATATGCATCGTCAAGGCACCGTAGCACCGTTGGTAGAAACACCAGCTAGCGCGCGCTGGCTTGCGTTTACTCTCGAAGTATGACCAGTAGCTGTGGGCATGCGTGATAGTGGCCATCGTAAGTGGGTAGCGCGTTTCCTGTCACATACTTTGTAACAGCACTTCCGCGTTCTCGCTTCCCCTTGACGCCGAACTAATTCGGAGGAGGCTACGAATGCGAGCAAATCTGTGATAACCTCTTTTATTAATGCTAAAACATTTGTTTTTTTTTTTGTTAACGTTGCCCACAGTGACGCCTCCATTATCTCCATTTTTAAAAGCTTTGTAGCCGCTTCTTTTGTTTTAATGAGATCAGTATAACAAAAGGCTTTGGCTTTGCCGATGTGCATTTAGTACTCGGGCTGTTTCCGAGCCTGAGCCGGGCAAGTCTACCTCGCGGGCCGGGCCGGGTTCGGGCCTATATCGAAAAAATCGGGCCGGGCTGGGGCGCGTAACGAAAAAGGTTCACGGGCTCGGGACGCGTGAATAATTAAGGCCCGTGCAGTGCTGTAATATACAGCTTGCACCGACGTCACATCCGGTGGCCGTTGGTTGCGAGTCGGCCATGCTGCCGAACCACCGCCAGACCGCCTCTAGCTTTCCGCTGCCTATGTTAGCTCGCAACGTGTCGATTCTCGTCCATCATTAGATTCGGTATGGTCTTGTGTGCCACCCTTGGCTGCTACGATCGTAGCGACTGCTCCAGGTGAAAGAAGCCATTTAACACGAACTTCATCTGCATTCGTAAGATAATCGTAGGCATGCAAGTGCGAGCGCTCCATGACTGAGTACGAATCTGCGCGAGCTGCCGCTGGCTCGCATTATGCGCGACGATTTGGAACCCGTCAACCCAAATTTACTTGTGCGCGGACTGCACTTTGTGACAAGTAAGAGGCTTGTGTCGTCGACTAAATGTTTACGAAAACGTGGGAAGCAATGACTACACTCTTGAAAGTTGCTGTTTTGATTGACGCCATCGGATTTGTCTGAACACAAACCGAGACTGGGTCCCGTGTCGCTGCATCTTAGCTAGAGCACTAGGCAAGCCGGCTCAGATCGCCACGACCGTAGCGAGCAATGACGGCAGAGAAAGCGGCGTGCCGAGGCCAAGCTTCTCGTCTCGTTGCTTGCGCATCGCAGACAGGCTTCTCACCCACCTGCTGTAGAAATCATTGTGTGCCTCCATTGATTCGAAGGCTTTCATTTCTTCCAACTTCCCAAAGCTGGCAAGAGTACACGACATCCCCCGTGGGCCACTTCAAGGAACACATCAACGCCCGTCTTCGCTACGACTCCCGGTTGCAGCGTGTGCGGATCTGTATCATCGCAAATTTTCACTTTGTCTGCGTAGCGTACGCGCGCCGATCGAATAAATTCAGACTAGTAGCCTGCACTGAATGGTTCATTCCTCTGTGGAGTAGGCATCGCGCCTGAAAGATAAGAAAATAATCCAAAATGTCCGAGGAGTGGCCAGGCATCGCAGGGCGGACGGGCGGGGACGGCCGAATGGTTCGGCAGCATGGCCGCAAGCGCTTGATGGGGGCGGAAGTGACGACACGTGCAACCTATGTATAGCGACTATACGAATGTGGAAGATTATCGGACAGATGTAAAAGCGAGGCAGGTTTTGCTTCTCACTAAATGACTGATGGCGATGGAACATTTACGTAGAAATTTATTAACCCATTGCTGGCAGGCCAAGGATATTTGCGAGGTAGGTTTTCTCCTTACTAAGTAACTATTCCAAAGAAAATTTTGATGCGGGAGTCTATATCGTTACAGTTCATGCACGCGGGAGAACAGGGGAGGCACAGATAAGTGCACACGTAGCGTGGCCTTCATACCGTATTTCGAGCACTCCCTCAAGCGTCTTACCTGGTCCGCGATACACTGCAGCAGACTAAAACCAAAAGCCACTAGAAGATCGGATGAACTACGGGCATTTAGAATGCCTTTACTTGCAGGTGTCTTTTCGGATGTCAAACCTGTGCATCCGTTGTAGCACGTCCAGCGTTCCGGCGGGGACGGTCGTTCTGTTTGCATACTCCTCTTCACCAAAACAGATCACCGCAAATTCCTTCTACGGCCTCGTGATTCACGGTCACGTTCAATGCACGCCCCACCCTCGATATCAAACTTGGCACGCCGCATAAAGCCCGGCGCACCCGGACGCGGTGCGCGTGAGGCTCTACCAAAACAATTCATCTATGCGTGCTCATTTTTGCCTTTAGACGATTCAGTGAAGCATGCAAATGTTTCTCCTAAGTCACCGATGTATTTATGCAGCGGAACGCATGGTTAATGCGGAGACATAGAGAAGAACTCGGCAAGTACGGGAATTCAGCGCAACCAATTGAAAAGGGGCTTTAGTTCCTTCGGAGCGGGCTAGAGGTCGCCACCGCAGTCACATGAAATCACAAAGAAAACAAAAGTCGTTCGGCCGGCGCGCGCGGGAGGAAGAGAGAAAAGGGAGGGCGTCCTGTCGCTACTTTAGTTTTTTTAGGGGCTTTAATGCTGCCCGGTACCTGGCGCCATCTGGCGCCGTCAAAGCGACTTGCGGAAGCGCATTGGCTGCGTGCGGGCTCCCACTACACGCCATGCTAAAGCTGTCTAATATTTAGCACTCAGTCGGCTGAACCCGACTATCAGTAGAGCAGTAGCTCCATGGTTGCGCAATATGCCAAATTTGAAGGCTCGTCGATCGGACTCCTTGCCAATGCAAAGCATAAAACCTGAACACAAGCCTGAAAAATGCAGTCTCTAAAGCGTTCGCACTTGAGAACTGCCGTATTCAGCGGAGAACCGGCCATCGGCAATGGCATGTCGAGAAAATCGGGATTGGTCGATAGGGTCTTGACGTCAAAAGCAAGCACAACCTCATGCGGGTAATTCAAACCACAGACAACAATGACGCAGTGAAACAGTGATGACGTTGCTAACATTTCCTCATGGGTCTACTTTGTGGTGATGCAATCCCACCACCATTACGTAGTGCCTGGAAGAACGAAAAAATGATCGAGATGCGAGTCCGTGACTCGAACTGCTACTCCTCAACCACTGGGACCGGTGAGGAAGGTTTGTTCCACTTGGCTGAAAGGACGCCTTGTGTGTTAAAAAAAAATAAGATGAGATAGACGACAAAATAATGTAATAAAGAAGTTTTCATATCTGTGGAGTGATCTGCAAAGAGGACCTCAGGCTGCTGAAGAGATTAATGGAACCGCGTCGTGCCCCTACGGTAACTCTTTAGGATGAAAATTAGGGGCGATCAATTTTAGCGTTGCAGAGGAAATGTGCTAAAATTCCACTTATGATTCCTTCTCTTCCAGTCAAGATTCTGATTGTGAGCACACATTTTATTAATTTTTTGCGGCTGTCTTGAGTCATTTTTATATAACTTGAGTCATTTTCAGTTCGGCATCTTCCTCCTGCCCTATACAAGCGTGGAGGAGACGTTTTTGTTTATATTTTAATTTGAATAATCGAAGCCATATACCGGGGGTGACAAGGCCATCCCATCTTGATGTTTCATTATTCTTCTCGCTTGCACCTTTAGTAATTTCAATAACTAACATTTACCGCTTTGAATGCAGGTCAGATGCTGGAATGAAGAGAACGGTTGCACTGCTGTAATGGCTGCTTCAGACATCGCCGAACACTTCCAGCACGACTGTGGACACCACTCTGTTCACTGCCCAAAGTGTTCGGCGTCTGTTCTTTGCCGCAAGGTGTGCGCGCACCTCAGATCTGGCTGTTCAGATCACACAATTCGTCCACCTTCAGAACACGGTGGGCAGACTGGGCATCATGACGAATCACTTTTGACAGCTCTGAGCAGAGCCCTAGATCAGCACACAGCCGAAATGAGGCCACTTCTGGAGCAATTGCTTAGCGATGGCAATGCACGAGCCGACCAACTGAACAAGATCTCGCAAAATGTAAACGCTGTCAGTAAAGCTATAAAGCAGGAACCCTCTGAAGGAGCCCGAGAAGGCCACGGCACTATAAACGGAAGCTTTCTCCAAATAACCGCACCAGAGCAAATAGAAGGATCCTTGATCGCTAGAAGTGAGGTAGCCGACACTCTCTCGAGGAGAATAAGATCATTAGGAGAAGAAATAAAAGGTGAATTTGAAAAAGCAACGGCACAGAGGCACGACTGCTATTCAGGGCTTGCTGCAGCCATCAATGAAGCTAAGGATAGCGAAAAATGCGAACAGAAGGGCATTGGGCCAATTGAACAGAGTCATTCGTCAGACTGAAAACAGAGCATCACAGTGCAATTTTTTTATCAGAAACATTCAACTGCTCCACGATACAGCTGTGGCGCTAGGATCCGCCGCCTGTTATACCTGTGTGGCTACCGCGTGTCTCCTGCGGTTGTGCTCAGTAAAACAACCAGGATCTGTTGCTTTATTTGGGGCTGCAGCTACACAAGGGCAGCATGGACGACGTAGTTCAATGGCCATTTCAACACAGATTTAGGGTTAGTGTGGTGCACCCGAAGGAATGGACAAAACGGCAGCCCGAATTTAAACCCTCTCCTTTATGCGCATATATACGAAGGCCCATAGGTTCATCGAACGAGCCTTTTTATCATACCGAAGGGTCGTTTAATCTGTGTGACCTTGCACGTGACGGCTATGTGCATCAAGACGAGTTAGGATAACACTGGAGTTGATTTCGTGCAAATGCCTGAAGGCCAGTGGTGTTTGTGGAAGAAACTTCACCTCAAGAAATTTAAAGTGGATCTTGACTGTTGTTTATATCGACTGACCTCTGCGCATCACTTTTGTTGTGAGCAGATTGAGTGTGAAATAAAACTGTTTTTGTGTTTTGCAGTGAATCATAAAACTCGGACTCTGAGTGATCAAGTAGCATTTTTTGTAAGGCAGAATTTTCTTTCGTTATAAAAGGCGCAGTTATTTTGATGCACTTGCATATTGCAGCAAAGGCTGTTATAGCCTTGTTTTGCCGCACATATATCCCTGCCTTCTACCATGGAATGTACTCATTAGCTATGAAACCTTAATTGCTTCATGAGTTTTTGATCTTAACATAAATAACGTAAGCGAGTTTAAATTATCAACCACCTTCAAACACATTGAATTTTACACCTGCAAACCTAAGCGTGGCAGGTTTCAAAGGGGTCATTCCATGCCAAGCGAACCATAGTTTGCACTCGACGGGCCTCCTCCGATCTTTTCCATAAAATCTGTGGCTCTTAATTGAACCGTCTAAAGTTCCAGTTGACTGATACTTTTTTTTTCGTGAGGCTGGCAACCATGGGTTGCCAATAGGCATAAAACAGCACTTCATGCCCCAACAAGCAAAGTATTGGTGCACGGAGTTTTACACTGATGCCTCCAAGACTTCTTCAGTTGCAAGTGCAGTTTACAGCTGTCAATCTTCCGAAACGAGAACAATGAATAGACACACAAGAATATTTAATCCAGAATGTCATGGTATCCTGTTGGCTGTCAGATCCATCCTACAAAAGAACATCCCAACGTCTGTTATTTATTCAGATCCTTTAAGTGCGGTTATGGCCCTGTCCTCCGGGAGACCCTGTAAAAACCCTGTTATGAATTCCCTCTTGAAATGCCTTATGGCTGCATGCCCACTGAACCTCAATATTACATTATGCTGGGTACTAGGTCACTTTGGCATAGAAGGAAATGAGGAAGCAGATAGCCTTGCTGCGTCAGCTGCCAAACTGAGTCTTATTCATGTAAACCAACTTCCACACCATACTCAGGCCTCATATTAGGAGTGCACTCCGCAAAGAATGCCTGCAGGATTGGGACAAATAGAAAACAAACCACACACGATAAAACCAAGCATTGGAAGATATGCCAGAGATGAACAAAATTGATTCAAAGAAGGTGCTATCTGCAGACTGAGGATAGGATATACATACATCACACATTCACATCTTTTAAACGCTACACCGGCACAACAGTGGGCGAGATGTGGATCTCACATCTCAGTTGTGCACATATCAATCATGTGCCCGAGATCGGAGACAGAAAGACGACACTTCCCAGAACTGTCCACATTCAAAAAACCATTGCACCCTTCTTTATTATCAGGTGATGACCGCACGTTTTATTGGATAGGGCTTTCAAACGCTTTAGACAAATAGACTTTTGGCAAGATATCTCTTATTTAAAGTAACCTCAGCCCCTCCTCAATGCTGAGAAGGCTGAGCTGCTAGATGCGTCGCTCTTCTTGCCCAAGCAAGGACCGATGTTTAGGCTACCGTCTTTTATGTATAACTGCTCTTACCACAACTTTAAGTTCTGTACACCACTTTAGGCAATTCCACCTGAATTGTACATCCTCATGGACATGCTAACTGCTCGTAGGCCCTATACACCTGGAGTTGATTTTAGCGTGTCATACTTTAGCCTGAGCTGGCCAACAACCTCGAGTCTGGCGCTCTTTGGCCTTCGATGCCCTTGCGCCAATAAAAATCTAGCATCATCATAAACCGTTTAAAGAAACTAGCTTTAAAGGTGCACTGAAAAGGAATCTGAACTCGCATGTTTAGCGCTGCAACTCGGTCTACATGTTCCAAGCGTTCTTGGAAGCCTCGAATTATTGCCCTGTGCGGCCAGTTCCCTAATTTAAAGCAGATTAACATGGAGCTCAACCCTTCTTTTATTTTTAATTCCCCGCAAATGGTGGGAGGAGTCGACCAACCTTTCATCCAGTCCCGTGGCGGCTTGTTGCCCTGCCATCGGCGGAGTGATACGTAGTGATCGGCGAAAGCAAAGAGTGCACGCGTATTTTCACTTCGGTGGGCCTAATATTCAACTAGGTAGTCTCTGACTAGACCTATTTATTCACGGAAACCTAAAAGAAACAAAATAATTGCGAAAGCAAAGTTGCCACGCGACTGCCTGAAAGGCACCCCATGCGTTGGTAAACTCCTTAAAAAAAAGGTGGGAGATGGGGCATTTAATCGGATTTAAATGAGGGAAATCGGCCGCACAGGGCCATAATTCAAAGTTTCCAAGAACACTCGGAACGTGTAGATGGAGTTCCAGCGGTAAAAAAGAACGAGTTCAGATTCCTCTTCAGTGCACCTTGAAGGCCCTTGGGGAAAAAAAATTCCAGGTCATGTGGCAGCCCTTTGATATTCTCAGATGAGCACAAGATTTGGTCTCGCTATCGAGTGCACGACATAACTTCGTCGTCGCCACATCTATTGAGCGAGAGCCAGAGATATAATCCAGGCAGCACTAATTGTCCTGAGGATGTCCTCAAATGCTCAGAACGTCCTTATTCTGAAGAGGCAATTCTGAGCACCTTTGAAGGGCATCGATGCCTTATCGTCTTGAGCGTGTCCCAGATTGTACTTTGCTGGACAACTGGAGGATGAAAATTCCTCGAATGTCCTACAATCGTCCTATCGCAGGAGAATATTGTGGGACTGAACTGAGATCAAACTAGCTTCATCTCTCGCTCCATGGATCTCTTTAATTAAAATCTCTAGGTTCATTAAAACGTCTGTACAATCACGATGCAAATAAGCGCAAACAGCACGGTGCCTATGTGCACCGCTGTTCGAATTTCTTTTGACGGTGTGTTTACTTGGCTGGTAAGAAAAAGACGTTAGAGTCGTCCTAGAATGCATCACAAACAAATCTGGCATCTTTTTGTTACCACTGAAGTATAAGCGTGTTTAAAAGAAACGCGAACAGCAGAGCGCCTAGGCTCCGCTCTTCTCGTGTTTCTTTCCATCGCGCTTGTACATGCATATAATCAAGTAGACCATTGCGACCCCAAAATTATGTGCCTTGAGGAGATATCCTGCAATAATTTTGCATGCTTTCCATAAGGTTCCGCGGTTTAGATTATCGTCATGAGGATGTCCTCAGATTGTACTTTGCTGGGCTTCTGGAGGATGAAAATTCCTTGAATATCCTACAATCGTCCTATCGCAGAACAACATCGTGGGACTGAGATCAAACCAACTTTACCTCATGCACTCAGGATCTCATTATTAAGAACTGTAGGTTCATTAAAAAGTGTGTACACAGACATATTATGTGCCTGTGAAAATTAGGCGCCTTGAGGAGTTATCTTGAAATATTTTTCGATGCTTGCATGAGGTTACACTGTTTACATTTTTGGACCATTCAACTTTAGATTTAGGGAAAAGAGAGCTATAACTCTCTGTAGCACTGGGCACAGTAAACCCGTGCTGCGCCTTTTTTGCTTATTCTGGTTAGCTTCTTTCATATTAGCTTTGACTACAGCACTCCTACGAAAAAAAAAAGCTCTTGGTACAAATTCAGAAGTAGCACTGAAAATGTCCCCAACCTAAATCCTCAAAACGATCTGAGCATGCGACACGGATGGAAAAATGGATCCCAGCTGGACTGCTTCAGGACCAGTTTAGAAAGCCTGAAGATGTCTGAACATTCCGACGTGGAAATCCTGAGTTTATACTCAGGAGGTCATACTCAGGCCATACATTCTGAGGTCATACTCAGGATGTTCTTGCGTTGTCTTGCCAAATGGCCACCTTCTACAATTCCATTTCCTCAAAAGTCGCGAATGTGGCTTTAAACTACAAAAAGCTTCGCAGAGCCGAGCGAACTGCTTGTGCTGCTACGCGCACGACAAACACCACGTCTTCGGTCGTTCGATTGCAGCGCAAAAACGCGAAATATTACTCCACCGTAATTCCATGCTAACATGACACATATGTGGGATTTTCTGCCATGTGCCAAAGCCGGCTCCACGAACGTTGATATTTTCCTTGCTGTGAGCCGTTTTCTCATTAAAGTTGAGAGTGCGCTCCACTCGGCCATCGTCTCCATGGTTCGGCTCACGCTAACCACGAACCCGCAGTGGTTTAAACTCCATGTACGCGAACTTTCGCGAGAAGACAAAGCTGCGGCCTCGGCTCTTGCTTAGAGTCACCGTGTCTTCCATAAATAGTGTTCGCCCGGAACCAGATCGTTCATGCTTCCAGTTGCTCTCTCATGCATTGCGGTGGAGCATATCTTAATGACCAGGCATGCCGGCCTGGTCGTCGCAGCTGAACCAGCATATAGGCCTGACATAGGTTCGACATGTATTTTGCTGCGGCATTGAGGTAGAATAAAATAAAATTAATAACAAAATTCCTATTTGCTTTTTGCGAGCGTTGAATAACCAGCCTAACATTTCTTATGGGTTACACACGGAAGGGTGTCGCTGAGACACGTTCTGTGATGGCTGCTAAGAAAGTTACTGCTGCAAGTACGTTACAAGATTCAGTATAGTGTCACCTTTCAGTCTTCTCCAACTTTCAGCACCTAGCACCTTCCAAGTCCTGCTACCTGCAGGAGTTAGGAGCTATTGCTCACGCTACTAGCCAAAAGTATGTAACAGTTTAGCTGCTTGCTCGGCAAGCGATGTAAACAGTTGAACGAAAAATACATAGGCTCCATCACGACCTAGAAAGCCAATTTGAAATGCTTCTCTATGCGAGTCAAAACGATTCAATTGCATTTGTAGCACCATTTTCGATCTCCATTAGTGCCAAGTTCTTCAGGGTAAACAGTTGAACGAAAAATACATAGGCTCCATCACGACCTAGAAAGCCAATTTGAAATGCTTCTCTATGCGAGTCAAAACGATTCAATTGCATTTGTAGCACCATTTTCGATCTCCATCAGTGCCAAGTTCTTCAGGGTAAACTAACATCTGCAGGAACTCCCACTCGCCAATTACACCAATCGCGTTCACTCTCACTCTTCCAGATACTGAAGGGCACTGTGGTAACATCTCTCCCTAATGACCAGTGTAGGAAGTGGCCCCGTGAATTCATTTGTCTATGAAGCACAACGTAGCGGAGGCCTGTGGATTAATTGTGACCACCTCGGGTTTTTTAATCACCAATGCTGCGTGATATCAGTGCGCATCAAAGACCTCGTTCATCGAAATTAACCAACAGTCATCCACTACGATTCTTGTCATAGCCCACGTGTAACTTCTTGGCATTAAATACCAAAAATAATGCAACATAAAATATCCTGGCATTTAAAAGCAATCCATGCTGCTTTCAGATGAGTTCGCTTAGTGTACTGCTGTCCTCTGCTTGCTTACTTTGGAAAAGATTGCAAATATTAGACAGATTTCTTTACTAATTACATTTCAGTGCGCTGAGAAAAAGCCTAAGTAGCAATTCTTTTTGACCTAGGGTTCAAGAAAGGGCTGAGGAATACGCAGTTCCTAGAAGTGTAATGAGAAATAAATTGTGCTATTTTTGTAAGGCTAACCACGTAACATATGATAGGTGTTACGTTAAGAGATCGGAAGCGGCGGAGTGGATGAGAGAACAAACGCGGGTTACTGACATCCTAGTTGAAATCAAGAGGAAGAAATGGGCTTGGGCAGGGCATGTAATGCGAAGGCAAGATAACCGCTGGTCCTTAAGGGTAACGGAGTCGATTGCTGGAGAAGGCAAGCGAAGCAGGGGGCGGCAGAAAGTTAGGTGCGCGGATGAGATTAAGAAATTTGCGGGAATACGGTGGCCGCAACTGGCGAAGGACAGGGTTAATTGGAGAGACATGGGAGAGGCTTTTGCCCTGCAGTGGGCGTAGTCAGGCTGATGATGATGATGATGAACCACGTTATAGCATGGAATGGGATTGTGCATGGTCAGCTCATCACCTTCTGTGCATACAGTTTCCAGCCCTAGCAAAATTGTTGCACATGCCGTTCTCGGTATGTACAAACCTTGGGTTTATTGGCGAAGGTCCGAACATTACATCAGCCGTTGCTCTAAGAAACACGCTTCTAGGGCCCCCTACGTTAGTGCAAGCAGTTCCGGGGGTCTCATGCGCACACATAAGTTACACGAAGGAAGTGTTCCAAAAGTCACACAAAGTATGCGGCCAACTGCGCCATCTTATGCTTGGGCTTGCCCCTGCGTCGACCACGGCCCCGGCCCGGGCAATTTGCTGTCATTGCCTGCCGATTACAGCGCGGGGTGGCTGTCGTTCGCTCTCCACTGCGCAGTGTTTCACGCTTTCCCCTTACGTGAGCGGCCACCCCGCGGTGGCCTCCAAGAACGGGAGGACAAGCAGCTGCGGCGTCCTCCGTTCCCGGGTGGCTCGCGCGGTTCGCCATGTGGCGTTCGCACGCTCGCCGCTGGCTGGCGGAGGAAATGGGGTACGCGGTTATCCCACAACATGACGGCGTCACGGAACTGCAGTGACGTCTTATTTCTCGCTCCCGTCACCACGCAATCTTTGTTGAAGAAACACGTACCTGCAAAACAAAAATGAAACAAGGACGAAGACCTTAACAAAGCCCCGGGAATCCTCTCCCTCTTTCCCGTTATGGTCAAAATGTCGGTGATCAACGAATTATCATTTCTGCTCAGCGGCAGATATGCGCATGCCTGCGGGGTAGCAGTCTGAACAGTGACTTGAAAGTGTTGACGATTCACAACGTGGCAAGGAACTGGGACAGGTGTATACGCGGTGGCAATTCACATCGATCGGAGCCTGACGACGGGCAAAAAACAAAATCGATGGAGAGAGACGGAGAGACAGAGATAGCGGGACAAGCATTCTCGGATGGGCACAGCATTTCCATCGTCTTCAGCACTAGGACGACAGCAGGACGGGATGCCTCATGGAAAAGTGTCCTACACGCTGGTCGGTTTCACCTCCGAGCTCGACTGGAGGCCTCTGCGCTTCGTGAAGTCGCCTCTACGAATCAGAGTGTGCAGTGCTTGCGGACTGGTGCGGTCAAAGGCGGCAGTCCTTGCCTGCGAGCACATCCTTTGCATGTCCTGTTACGAGCAGTGCACGGAGGGCGTCGAGCCCGTGTGTCCCCTGGATGGCCTCCTGTGCCCGGAAAAAGGAGTGAACTGGACGTATTTTCCCGTTGAAGAGCTGGTGAGTAAAGAGGTGAGTGACCAGGGCGAACTGTTCAGGTTTTACGCGTCGGATTCTTGGTGTTTTTAGATGCAATAAGGGCTGCAAGTTTAATGTAAGCAGACGACATGACGACGCCTTCTCATAACGAAAGTTGAATGTCTCCGAATGCGATTAAATGGCGAGCGGTGACGCAGTGGCCGTTTGAGTACGTTTCTTTTACTATCGGACTTTAAGCAAGCTTCCTGTAGCTCAGAAGTGCTCACGTGAGGAACTTAATTCTATTTCTACTGGTGGGGGGTGTTCGGTGCTCCTTATCCTCAGTCCAACCGCGAGATTTGACCGGAATCTCTGAAAGTTCAGCCTACGGATTGCTACGACTACAGCTGGGTAGTCATGGAAAATTGGAAAATAAAAACTTGCCCGGCCTCACAGGAAGTTTTATCCGCGGTACGCCACGACAGCTGCGAAGACGCAATTGGGCGGCAAGTTGAACGCCATGCATTCGTTGATCGTTGCCCTGAGATTTATTTCGCGCGCTCTGCAGAGGAAAACAAATCCCTAGAGGCCGGAACCATTATTCGCTAACTTATTTATTCAGATAAATATATAACCTGTCTAGCGCCGGAGTGGACCATTTAATATCCGCACGGGCAGCATCCGCGTGCGGTAAATACAAATAGCGGCGTTAGCTATCTCTGGAGATTAAAAGCGCTTCGTTATCGTAGAATTACAACACATAATCTAGTCTCCTTTGTGACTTAGATTCCCATGTTGTCCATGCACAAACGTCGGTATACCCTTTGGGATGTAAGCACTGCGAGTAATCTAACGGCTGGGCACGAAAATTTATTAGAGCAAGTCGTCTCGTTGAGTATTCGTTTTCAATCGTTTTTGCTGTTACATGTCACCTAATTTAGTCGTTAAAAATTTCATTGCCACTCTAGCGGTTGTCACGCTTTTCTGCCTGGCTTGTATCAGGCGGCAGAGATCTCCGTGGCACAACGCGACTCTCAAGGCAACTTGGTCTATGCGCCTTCACTCCAGAGCCATCACTCTCCGGAACCGAGTACCTGCTAAAAATTTCACATTGTTTTTGCTACATCGCGGCGTTCGGTTGCTCTAGAGAATTGCTCTGACCACAGTACGAGATTTCGCTCATCATACGTGTTTCTACGGAAATGAAATAATGTATTTAAAAAATAAGAAAAATAAGAGTGAATAGACTGTGCTTTTCTGCACATCAGTGTAAAATCAGGTGGAAATTATGTAAAATTTTGGCAGTTCGAAGTGAATTGTCCGGACTGATAGTTTTAAAAACCCCCAGTCCAAAGCGCCTAGCACTCGGTGAGACGCCTGACGCCGTCTCATGGCATGCTTCCTACCATTGCACGCGTCGCGTGGACCGCTAGTAGTTAGACGCCTTTAGCATGCAATTAGCAGAATATTGGCAGCTCGCCCACCGCCACTGCGCATGCGCAGATCCCCTCGATAACGCTAGAGGGCGCCAGGTGCCTTGCAGCTGCGTGCACGCCTTCAGCATCAGGACCAATCAGCGCGTGCTCACTGGCAGTGGGCGGGATCCCGGTGCTCCGGCAATGGCGACGGTAACACACTACACGGTATGCTAAAGGCGTCTATTAACAGATACCTACGTACCGTGTACCATGTTACCGTTACTGGAGTGCGCGCCCACCGCCGCTGGGCATGCTGCCTAAAGCCCCTGGAAATTTTTAAGGTAAGGACAACCTTTGCAGAGCGCCGCTTTTCCCTCTCCTGCGCCCATCGCCTCTTCCCATTGGTCGGTGGTTTCACGCGCAAAATTCCTTTAAAGCCGCGCTTTTCGCGGCCGCAGACGCCATATTGTCCGCTCCAACCGCGCACCGTAGGTTGTCCAGGCGTCGTTGCTGTTACTGCGTTTTTGCTTGCTGTGATGAACAGCGGCTTTTGTTTTGCTCGGAACGTGTGTCAGTCACCCAACTTCAAGCCGTCTATCTGTGCGGCTTGACGGGCTGCCGCGCCTTCGGGTGGAGGAACCGTCACGACGGTGGAAAGCGGTTCTTCGCGATCCATCATCGAAAACCGACGCGGGCCGGAGGAAGGTTTGGTTACACAGAATTGGCCGTCCGAATTTTAACGCAACGCCATCGACCAGACTTTGCGAGTTAAGTGAGGGGCTTTCAATAGCTGCTGAGTTTTCCTTTTTTTTTTTAAGCTACGCTGGGCAGTGGTTTGTTCGCGATCGAGCGTATGGCCGCAGTAAGCTCGATATGACGGCGCTTGCGTTGAGCGCATCGTGATTGCATGCACGCAAACGTGTAAGTGACGCAAGGCACACGTCTAACTGTAGAGTGAAGTTCCTTAAATTTGAGCGCATGCCGCAGTTAGACATACATGCGTAGATAAAACTGCGCTCTGACATGGTGAAGCGCACGCGTTAGATTCTTCCAGAAAAAGACAAAAACAGAATTATCGCGCCGATATGCATCGTTACGGCACTGTAGGCATCGCTGATGGAAACACCAGCTAGCGCGCGCTGGCTTGCGTTTACTCTCGAAATATGACCAGTAGCTGTGGGTATGCGAGATAGTGCCCATCGCAAGTGGGTCGCGCGTTTCCTGTCACATCACTTCCGCGTTTTCGCTTCCCCTTGACGCCTAACTAGTTAGGAGGAGGCTACGAATGCGAGCAAATCTCTGATAACCTCTTTTATTAATGCTAAAACGTTTTTTTTTTGTTAACGTTGCCATCAGTGATGCCGCCATTATCTCCATTTTTAAAAGTTTTGTAGCCGCTTTTTTCTTTCTAAATGAGATCAGTATAACAAAAGGCTTTGGCTTTGCCGATGTGCATTTAGTACTCGGCCGGTTTCCGAGCCTGAGCCGGGCATGTCTACCTCGCGGGCCGGGCCGGGTTCGGGCCTATATTGAAAAAATCGGGCCGGGCTGGGGCGGGTAACGAAAAAGGTTGACGGGCTCGGGACGCGTGACTAATTAAGGCCCGTGCAATGCTCTTATAGCGACTATACGAATGCGGAAGATTATCGGACAGAAGTGTTAAAAGCCTGGTAGGTTTCGCTCCTCACTAAATGACTGATTCCGATGAAACATTTACGTACAACTTGCTGGCCCATTGCTGGCAGGCGAAGGATATTTGCAAGGTAGGTTTTTTTCTTACTAAGTACCTATTCCAAAGAAAATTTTTATGCGGGAGTGTATATCGTTACAGTAAATGCACGCGAGACAACAGGGGAGGCACAGGTAAGTGTACACGTAGCGTGGCCTTCATACCGTATTTCGAGCACTCACTCAAGCGTCTTACCTGGTCCGCGATACACTGCAGCAGACCAAAACCAAAAACCACTAGAAGAGCGGATGAACTACGGGCATTTAAAATGGAGGGCATTTAAAATGGAGGGCTAGTGGAGGGCTCCGGAAATTTCGACCCCCTGGGGTTCTTTAACGTGCACTCACATCGCACAGTACACGGGCCTCAAGAATTTCGCCTCCATCGAAATTCAGCCGCCGCTAGAGTTACTGCATAAGTACCTAGAGTTGCGCATAGATCTGCTTTGTTGCCGCAAAGCATCCAAACTATGAGGGAAATCCGCAACTCTTGAATGCAGGAGGTGGAATACGTGCAGGAGTTGGAGCAAGTGCAGGCTCAATCCGCTTATTTCTGGCAGCCGAACTTGCTTTATTTTAGGTAAATTTCTGTCGCATTGAATCATACAGCTTACTAGCAATGCGCCGGCTGCAACGACGCCTACCTCAATGATCTGCGAACAAAATACTCGTCTTCTGAATGGGTGACGCCATCTTGTGTAAACGTCACAAATCACAAACGTTTTTCTGGTGGCTTCCGCGATTATTCTTTTGAACAATTAGAGAGCACTTGTGATAAAATTGCGTGTTAGTGATCAGAAAACATCGTTTTCAGAGAGCACGTGCTCTACGGCTAAAAAAAAAACTGCCACAAAGCACGAGGAAAGATGTTGTACATAATATTTGCCGGTGTACAATGAAAATGAGTTAGCGTCTCCGAAATACATCAATGCTTTTCAACCATGTGATCGCATATAGCTAATAGAGGCGCGTGCGGCCCAGGGAAAAAAACGCGCAACTCTATAAGCCAGTAACTCCAGTGCCAGCGGCAGCATGGGCGCCCTCTCTCGGTGGAGGCGACAGTTGTGAGCAGTATAGTAGGATGTGCCTGCGACAGGCCCTTTACATTGCCGCCTGTACATCGTGCCTCGAACAGCAGTGTGCTGCCGACGCTGCTGTTGTAGAGGGACTCAGTAGAGATCACCCCCTTGTGTGCGTGGCATATCCCAACGGTAGTCTCTCAACGCGCTAGTCGGTGTTGACCAGCGTCATGACCGAAAACTTAGGGCTAACTGACCGGTTCGCGACGTCACAACACCCGTGCTATCACACCCTTGCTTCCCGTATTTTATATTCTGCTCCGTCACAGCGCAGAGAGAGAAAAAAACTTTCATTTAGAATAGATTAATTCCCAGAAGTCAGGTGGTTGGGGCGCCTAGTCCAGGGCCCCAAGCAAAACGGCAGTGGCAGTGGTTCAGGTGAAGTTAAGAGTGAATAAAAGGTGTTTGCAATGGCCAACAAAAGGTGTTTGCAGTGGTTTGAAAAGTAGCTAAGCACTCGTTAGTCTGATCAATTGCTTGCTAGAGCATGCAAACCTTGCTCTTGCAGAGCATGGCCTGTCAATTTATATGCATATCACAAGCGTTTTCTGGTGGCCTCCCCGATCATTCTTTCAACAATTAGCGAACACTTGGGACAAAATTGCGTGTTATTGGCAATAAAACACCATTTTCAGCAGACGTGTGCTCTGCGACAAAAAAAAAAAAAAACTGCCGCAAAGCACGAGTACAGTCGGTGTACAAATTTACTGCCAGCAACGGCCGAGTGCAACGGAGTTTCCTTCTCCAAAATTATTTGATACCTTTCAACGATGTGATCGTGTATGGCTAATAGAGGCGCTAGCGGCCCAGGGAAAACAATGCGCAATTCTCGGCACTTATTCAGTAACTCTCGTGCCAGCGGCAGCGATGCGCGCGCTCTCGGCGGAGGCGACAGTTGTGCGCAGTGTAGTAGGATGTGCAGCGCTGCATGTATCCTCTTTGCTCCGGCAAGCCGTGCACATTGCCGCCGGTACCTAAAGTGACTCTGACAGCAGCGTACTGCCGACGCAGTTGTACAACGACGCAGCAGAGGCAGCTACATTGTGTGCGTGGAACAGCGCAACGGCAGTCTCTTAACGCGCGAGCTTTAAAGGCCCCGTGTCGCAGAAAAACCGCGGTTGGCGTTGACTGGCGGTAAGGCCGAAATCTTAGGGCGAACTGACCGGTTCGCGACGTCACAACACCCGTGCTATCGCAACCTTGCTTCCCGTATATTATATTCTGCTCCGTCACGTCGCAGAGAGAGAGACAAAACTTTCATTTAGAATAGATTAATTCCCAGAAGTCGGGTGGCCTGGCCCCTAGTCCAGGGCTCGGAGCAAGGCGGTGGTGGCAGTGGTTCAATCGAAGTTAAGAGTGAATAAAAGATGTTTGCAATGGCCAACAACAGGTTTTTGCAGTGGTTTGAAAAATAGCCAAGCACTCGCTAGTCTCGCTAGTGCATGCAAGAACTCGCTAGCGCATGCAGACCTTGCTCTTGCAGAGCATGGCCTGTCATTTTGTATGCATATTGGCTTGAATTTAATTGCAAATTTTGAAGCGTTAAACTTTTAACACCGGTGTGCTACAATTTTGCCAAATGGCACAGTTTTTTAATGTGGCCACCGCTAAGTCTTGAAAAGAAGTAGACATGCTAAATGTCGTGCTAAAGGTTGGCTGACTTACTTATTACAGTCAAGTGTTAGGTTACGACGACCAATATGCACTCAGTTTATGTCGGCCTGGTCGTCTCGTGTGGTCCTGTGTGGTCCTCTCTTGTGTACGTCTTGATTGCGTTACAGTTCTTTTCTTACAGTATGCAGGGTTCTTAGTGTTTAAAAAGTCCTGAAAGTATAATCTCGAACAAAGCGTATATTGTTCATTTTCTTCGCACATTTCTTATACGCAGGTGAAGTGCCGGAACGCAGAAAATGGCTGCGAGGCAGTGGTGACTACAAAAGATATCATCCGCCATTTCAATGAGGAGTGCAAGCACCGCTCAGTTTTCTGCCCCAGGTGCACGGCTCGGGTTCGCTGCGCCGAAGTGTGCACGCATCTGAGAACGGACTGCGCCATGTCACATTTTTGTGCAGAATGTGAAGACGAGTCCAGATGCATAGACGAGTCTATGCCTTTGCGGTCTGCCGGCCAAGTCTCAGAAGAGCAGGCGTGTGTGGAGCAGCTGGCCAGGAACCTCGTAACACAGAGCGACGCACTCGAGAAGCTCTCTGACACTATGCATACCTTCAGTCAGGCTCTCGGACTACTTGAAGCAGCAATGAAGCAAGACCATAGCAGAATGACAGAGAACGACACCAGAGCTACCACACCTAATGAGGAAAACACGTCAAATCTGACAGCACTGAGCAACGCAGTTGGCAATCTCTCGAGCACCACAGAGACATCCGACGCAACACCCAAATATGAACCAGCGAGGGTTGAAAAAGGGAGAAATGGGTCCTTATCCGCTGCCGCCGACGGACCAGAATCCGGAACGCAAGAAAATAAGCAGACGTCATCGAAGCGCATCTACCCCGGGCTCCCAGCCGAAGAACGACGAATAGCTGTCAGCGAGTCGTCAATAACGGGGTTCGAATCACTGATAGATAAATACCTTTATAACGTTTATGCTGAGTTTAGGTGCGAGGAGGTACGGCAACTAGGCTGCTCCGTGTCACCTGTAGCTGTGCTCACAAATATCGACCAAACCTGTCTGCTTCAAGTGACTGTGCAGATGCTGTGGAACGATGACCTTTGGCTGCCTCCAGCCGTAGGAGCACTTGGGCTGAGTTTCATACATCCATCGGGATTAGAAAAATATTCGGACGGAAGCAGAATACATTTGTCAGTTCCAAGAAGGGATGACGAATTGCGGACCATAGGAGTCTTTTTTTTCCTTTTCCATCGCTTAGGCTGAGGCAACTCTGGAATGAAGGCTTTGTGTGCGAGGACATAATTCGGTTGAAACTAAGGTGGATCTTCTGAGTCTAATCCACTCGAGGCGAGAATCCGGGACTAATTTCTACCAGAGAGCCTCTAGGAATCCCTGCAGTTTGTTCATGCTTCTGTGCATGTATCGAAAATTATTCAAAGTGCTTCGATGGTTCCATACATAAGCTTAGTTCTGTTCTAATGCTTCTGTTTTGCGGTTAGCAGTGGTGTTCCATTTCGTAACCAAAAATTTCCGAAATTAGGCCCGAAAATCGACATTTTTAGCCCTTTCTCCTTCCAGCAGTGTACCAATGTGACCCAGTCGGTTGGAACGAGAAACTTTCCCGAGAACAAGTGAAGATTCCTTTTTAGGCGTATTTTATTCCCGAAATTCCCTGAAAAACAGGAAATTCCTCATGTGGAACATCACCGCTGTGTGTGTGACTTTTTTTGTGCTTTATGCGTATGATTTAATTGATACGCATACGCATTTAATTCATGTTATGGTAATAAAGAAAGAAAAAAATTCCAACAGCAGATTGTTTTTCCTCACTCTTCGCTCAAGGATGGAAGCTACATTGCATTTATAATTTTTTATCAGTGTTTGAGAAAGTCACTGTTCAACATTAGACAGTTTTAGCTGTGCGTCCGCAAAAGCTGTGCGTACGCTACGGGCGCACCTTACGCGCAGTGCCACCCGTCCTGGCAACGACAGTTTTAGTTGGGAGTGGCTAGCGTAGCGCCCAAGGTAGATATACCATGGTAGCGAAGGCTCCATAGACGCCCATTGGTCCAAAAAATGGCGACTCATGGGGCACCCCCGCGCCCCCATTTCGGGGGGCAACCTACGTATGAGTGACGTTGAATGACGTCACGCTTACGTATGCCTTTGGCGCGAATTATAAAGTGGTCTTTTTATAGGACCGGCATTTTCGAACCGGTATCTCTAGAAGGTTGCCTTTCAGCGCGCACGAACCTTTGCCAGTCAAATGTGCTCGCGTTCCTGCTAGTTATGGCCTTGTTAATGTGCAATTGGGAACCAAATGAAAGTCACTGGCAAAGAAGGCAGCATAGAAAGGCAGCAACACTTCCAGACGCTGGCTAAGGATGCATGATTCGTAGTGGAAACCTTGGTGAATATACTGGTGCCAGTACTTTTGAGTACATCAAGGTATGATGCACAAAGCACAGGCTCAAATGCACAGTTTGGAATACAGTGTACGGCAAGTATGGTTTTGATATTTATGGTTTATTACAGCAACCAAACAAATACAGTGATAAAGTACGCCAACAAAAAATGCGCGTCACAGGCAGCTCAAGCAGCAGCTTTTTTAAGCTGGCTGTTCATCTCAATGGTCACAGTGCGGATAGGAAAAAGCCCTGAAGTTCCACGAATGTTGCCAAGTAGGAAATTGAAAAGTATAGAAAACAATGCTAGGACAGCTTCCATTGAGGCAAACATGACATGACATAAGTAGGCGCATCAACACATAGACCATGCAGCACACAAGGATTACTCTTCACACATTTCGTTTCTTCAACTGAAAGAATATAGCAGCTATGTTTACACCTGCATGACAATATTGAAAACAAGTTTTAGCATCAACAAATCTGCTCAACGCTAGAGCATTACACCATACGTAGGGCCTGCGCACAACCTCGAGACCTGATTCTTGTCGCTAACCGAAGTAATTTGAAGCAATTCTAATCAAACTAAAACATACATGAAGTGCAGTTTAAAGTGAAGTGCAAGGACATTCAATACAGCCACTTTTTCCTCGAGTAGGCACAGCATGGAGACGCAGCCGTCCTGACCGCAGATACACAAACAGTTCGAAGTGCTTGGAAAAAGTCCTCAGGTCTCTCAGCTGGCACGGCGTCTTCTCCAGGCTGAGGTTGCGGCAGAACTGCACCCGCGATTTGCACCTGGACATGATGCAGCGTCCACGTTATACAACTGCACCCAAATGAATACCATATACTCTAAACGTCAATACGCCAAGACTCCTTTCACCTAAATACAGTACGTTATAACTATGGCAGAAAATGCTCGCGCCAAGCCTCCAAGCCTCAGAGTGCGGTTACGCTCGCCTGATACCACGCGGCAAGCTGCTTTTCTATGCTCAAAGAGTGACGAGAGCGATGCAGCGCAATGAGTTTAAAACTACATTGACGGTCATGTATACGTAAAACGGCAATAACTACTGCTGGCTGAATTCAGTTAAGGCACAGTCAATGCGGCGCACATGCACATGGTTGAGTTTCGATACTGTCAGTTGCGAGGAGATCCTCAAATTGGCTTCACGGTGCTGCAAAACCATTAATGTCATGCTCAGAGCTGTTATGCAGCGCAGTTGGTTTTAAATTGACCATGCGGCAAGTAGAGGGCACGAGGTTGCTCATGAGAGCCCGGTATCAATTTCATGTTGATGACAGTCGGCTGCACGAAACTAGCTACAAATAAGACAAATGATTTGTGTCTTTTGCACATCTTATGATTGCACGTGCGTGCCCTGCAATTTACTAAAATATCCCGATAACATGAAGCCAAGTGCGCAAGAAACGGTTACAGCTACGATAGGCGCGGAAAGCCCGACAAAAGCATATATAGAGCAGACGACAACGGCAAGAGCTCACCTGCGAAAGTCCAGAGGGAAGCGGTGTAGTAACTTGGTAAGACACTCACGGTACAACCCATGCTGTCACAATGTGCCACGGAGCAAGGTTTTTTCACATGCCGCAAGCTCACCTTGAAATGCAGAGCTAAGCGCTCGAAGCGATGAGCGCGAAGCCTCGGGAATAGGTTTCGCACTGGCCGTACACCGAAGCAAACGCTGCAGCGGTGCAGCGGGGTGCAGATCTTGCCAAACGGTGACAGAGAGGCGACGGGCAAGGACGACAAAAACTTCTTAAAGGGGCCATTTCGAAACCGGCGAGCTTAATTTGCACGCTTTCCAAGGCGTGCCATCGCAGGCAGCTGGAGATAACAAATCGCTTCGCAAGCTGCCGCAGCCACTGTGGCCGGGTACCGAAACTAGGCCTGCAAAGTCGCGCTGCAAATGCACCGCACACTGATCAACAGAGAGCGCAACAAGAGCGTTGAAAAAAATTACAGAATTCGGCGTAACGTTTAGCTGAAATAGTTTACGTAACTTATAAAACGTGGCATTAAAATATTCATTTATTTTTGTTGTTTTATAGCATTTTAATTTGTGCTTTTGAATTTTATTATGTGAGTGTTTCGGCCGCCCAAAGTGGCTGTGCTGCAGTCGCGCTAAACCGATTTTGGGGCCCAGCCTTCGCCACCATTCTACATCCACCATGGAGCGCCCGGGATGATGATGATGATGATGATGATGATGATGATGATGATGATGATGATGATGATGATGATGATGATGATGATGATGATGATGATGATGATGATGATGATGATGATGATGTAGCCTTCCCTTTGTAACGGGTGGGCGCCTACCAAAGGTGGCTGGATATACACACACATAAAAACACTACTATCAAACGCGAAGCGGCAAACACACACGCAAATACCGACGAAACAGTACTGTTCTAGTGTCGCACCAGCGTCCACCACTCTGTCAATCGGCGCTTCGTCGCTGCAACCGCCGCCTGGTTTGCCGCATCCGCCGTGCAGCCCTCGTTCGCATGGATGGATGGATGGATGGATAGGAGCGCCCCCTTTGAAACGGGGTGGCGGCAATGGCCACCACGCTCAGCTTTTCTTTATTTATTATTATTTTTTTGTTTGTTTACGGTGTTGGCAATTCTCACTAAGATTCTTCATCACCTTTGCCTACGGTTTCCTACAATTCTAACCTTATGCCACATCTCTGCTTTTCAGCCGCCAATCCTCCAATCGCTTTTTGCTGACTTCCACTGCAGATTTATTTACATGACCATTGTTATCTTTAAACCCTAGGGCCTCAGAAAGAGTGACTGTGCCTGCATCGACATCCGGATGGATACCATCACATTTGATTATGAGGTGTTCAATTGTTTCCACAGATCTACCACACACTGCACAGCTGCGCGTTCTAAGACACCCTGATCTAGCTTCAAAAAGTAGGGCACTGCCTCTTGAGTTATCATAGAAAAATTCTTTCCTGATCTGCCTTTTCCAGAATCGATATAGTTCTGCACTATGTTTCTTTTCCATTGAATTCATCCCATTTTTAACTTCCGCGTTTTTAACCTGTCGTTTAATGCTCTTTCTTTCTCCGTCCTCATGACCGGCATACTTATTGGTTAGTTTTCTAGTTCTTTTCCGCCACTGTGAGTCAACGTTCTTTCTGCATAAATATTTAAATACCTTAGCTGCCCATCTGTTATCGTCCAATTTCCTCAGGCGTTCTTCATATAGTATTTTACTCTTAGCTTCCCGTGCCTCGAACGATGCCCAGCCCATATCCCCTTGTACTGCCTCGTTTGTGGTTTTGCCGTGGGCACCTAGTGCTAATCTTCCAACAGCTCTCTGATTTACGTCTAATCTCGACTGAAATTCTTCGCAGAACGGGCACAGTGGCGCCATCTAGCGACAGGAAGTCAAAGCTTGTGAACTGTGTGCTGAGGAAACTTTTTCCGCTTTTATTAATGGCAGTGGTGGTTGTATTCGAAGGCTTTGTTTCTTTTTTAATGTAAATCAATTGAATCAAATGAAAATATAAATTCTCGCGCAAAGTTGGAGAAGTACTTTACCGCAGGTCGTGTCTATCACGACAGCGTACGCCGTAGATAGTCAGGCTTAACATCAAGAAATTCTTGGATTTATCTAAAAAACGATTACTATTTGTCACATATATCGTTACGGAGGGATGAGAATGCACAAAATAAAAGTGAATACAACCGTTTAGAGCTAGCTATCGCGTCGAAAAATGCACCGGCGATGCAGTATTTGGTCCGAAGCGGGCGTGCAGGGCGCCACCATGTTGCCACGTTAACCACGCAAGCCACGCAAGCAACGCAACGCAAAGTCCGCTGGTTTGCGTACGTACGCAAGACGCACGGATCGCGCTTGCGTTCTGCGCATGCGCACTACGGTCCCCGCAATCTCCTTGCGTACGCTAAGCCCTTGCGGACGCACAGCTAAAACTGTCTATTAAGTTATTCGCATCGCCCTCCCGCTCCCCCACGATGCAAATGCGGGATGTTGCCAAATTCGCAGTTACAGTCTCCTGGGTCGCACCCTCCAAAAAGCAGACAACCTTCGTTCCCAGAATTGACAAGAGGCTCCAGTGGCGTCGCTTGTGCTTATTTAATTATTTATTTGAAATCCTTAGAGGCCCATTGGGCATTGCGTAAGTAGTGCGTAAAAATAATATACTCTGCATTCATAACCAAAGGAAACAAAAGGGAAACATACAGTCATGATAAACATCATATCAACAAATTAGTAGAGAAGAAGAAGAGACGCGGAAATAAAAGAAAAAATGCGCGACCCAAAATAAATACCAAATAGGAGTACTTAGTCGTTGACATCCACCCGAGCGCAGCCATACGGCTACAAAGGAAAGCTATTCCCTTAAAACATCCGATCAAAATAAATACCAGCAATAAAGGATATTGTGCTGGCGGAACGTGGTAACAGTGAGTAGCGTAGCGCCACTAAGGCAAGCATATAGGAGTGAAAAGAAAAGGAAACGTTAGTAAGAAAACATCAAAATGGCACGACAGTTGCAGCAAAGTAAAGAACAAAAAATAAGAGATAACAATGATTTGAACGAAGGCGTGCTAAATGACGGTTTCAGTGAAATGTGTGATGAGTTAGGTATGGAAAGAATCTAGATTAGATGTGGAAGCGATGTTGTCTGTTATGTCAATCCGTAATCTCATGGCTCGTGGTAGTACGGATGAATTGACACCGAATGTATCACCTATATCCTTGCGAAACTGAGCTGATTACATAATCTTTTCAACGTGCGGGCTGAGACATCGAGGTGAAACTTGTTCTATTCAAGTGTATGTACATATTTGTGAAATAGCGTTAGGAGAGTGAGGTGGCGGCGTGTGCTTTGTGATTGTGGCCAAAGATCGTTTTTAATCTGAGTGACGCTTGAACAGTAGTTGTAGTATCGTGAAATGAATCGCGCTTCCATGTTTTTGATAGATTCTAACGTGGTGATCATGTTATTGTGACAGGGAGACCAAATGAAAGAAGCAAATTCAAGTTGTGGACGAACAAAAGTGAGCTATGCTAGTTTTCGAATATCAGATGGTGGATTTCGGAGATTAATGACTTGGAGGTGACGGCGCATATGGATGAGATATCGAATGACATGAAAGATATGAAGAAACGCCAAGGTATTTGTAATGTGATACGTGAGAGAGTAGATCATTTTGAATACGGTATAAGTATAGCTAGACTTGATACTTTTACGGGTGAAGGAGATGACTGCGGTGTTCGCGGGTCCCGGCAAGTAAGAAGCGATAAGAACGCTGCGGAGCACTTTATTGGGCAACAGCTGAGATGCGTTCTGCCGCGGCGCTCATGCAGGCGCTCGCTTTTGTAGAGCCACTGCTGACGTCATTTGGCGCGTCATCACGCGTCTCACTCGGTAGACACGAAACGCCGGCACACGTCTCTCTCGGCTCGCACAGAACGCCGGCACGCGTCACTTCCTCCACCGCAATTTGGAGAGTCACGATGGCTGGTATCGGTCAGGCGGCTTCCTGACTCGCTGAGGGTACCGCCTCGTAGGGCTGTTTCCGCTGACCACGGGTGCAGGGCTAGTTGCGGAGACAGCGGTTGATGAGGGTGGCGGACAATCTGAAATTTCTGGATGACAGATGTCGGTCTCCTCCCCCACCGCAAATGGTGACGGCGTGTTCGCAGCCGGGGCTCGTAGCAAATGGTCCTTGTGTCGCCTCCACATGCAGGATCCGTGGGGTGTCTGCACCTTGACCTCGTACGACACTGGCCCGGTGCGCTGCACGATAGTTGCTTTGAGCCACCTTGGTCCGCTCCTGAAATTGCGCACCAAAACCTGTTCATTCACTTGAAACACAGTATGATCAGCACTTCGCAGCATCGTTTGCTGAAACTGGCTTCCTCCGACTGTACGCGACAGGGCGGGCTTTAAAGCGTCCAAACAAGTGCGCAGCTCACGACCAAGGAAAAGATAAGATGGTGTCTGAAGTGTCGTCGCATGCGGTGTGTTCCGATATGCCATCAGGAACTTGGATAATGTTTCTTCAAGGCTTTCTGTGGCTGGGCCTTTGCGTAAGGCGTTTTTATGCGAAGCATACTACTTTAGCTACCACTTCAGCCCTTAACCGTGGTTATGCGCCTCCAAATCACGTGATACATGCGTCACACCACGTGACACGGTGACGTCACGGCAGTGGAGAAACGGGGGCCCACCTCGCGCCGTCGCTGTGGTTGAGCGCCTCCAAATCACGTGATACATGACGTCACACCACGTGACACGATGACGTCACGACAGTGGTGAAACGGGGGCCCACCTCGCGCCGTCGCTGTGGTTGTGCGCCTCCAAATTACGCGACACGATGATGCTTCGCATTCTCCAGGCTTAACCAAGTTAATCCTCAGCCATTTTTTACCGTCTGCACAAACCTTTCAGCCAGCCCATTGCTGCTCGGGTGATAGGCAGAAGTGAAAACTTGTCGAACGGCGTGCTCTTTCATGCACGCTTGGAGCTCGGATGAGGTGAACTGTGTGCCGTTATCACTTACAACAGTCTCCGGCGCGCCGTATCGAGCGAACAAATCACGTAATCTTGCTATGGTGGCTTGCGCGGACGCACATGTCATGACGTACACCTCAGTCCATTTTGAATGCGCGTCCAATTTAATGGATACATACGTGTATTTAAATACTTTGTTGCGAGGTTCTGTGTATACATGCTGTGACTTTGTTTCCAGGGGCACTTTTCTGTCCTTTATAAAGTTGTATCTTCGCATTTATAATACTCGATTTTATCTTCGCAATTCTAATGTATATCTTTCACAACTCGTTTCTTCATTTGCTCGCAGTTGCGACTAAAATTTCGCTGCAATTACTCGCAATACATGACCGGTGACAGCTGCTGCTGCTGCTGCAGTACACTGGAACGAAGGACTGCGACACTGAGATTTTCCCCTGGCCGTTGCATATGTACAAAAATGTAAAGGGGCTTGAACGACAAAGATTCATAGCGTCACTGAGATTTTCCCCTGGCCGTTGCATGTGTACAAAAATGTAAAGGTTCTTGAACGACAAAGATTCATTATAATATTCGTCCTGTAGGCCCGTGTACTGTGCGATGTCAGTGTACGTTAAAGAACCCCAGGTGGTCGAAATTTCCGGAGCCCTTCACTACGGCGTCTCTCATAGCCTCAGTCGCTTTGGGACGTTAAACCCCATAAACCAAACCAACCAAACCAACCACTTGCTGATTTCATGGCCTTTTCGTTTCCCATATCAGCGGCATGCACTGCTTTGCTGCTTTCGGACTGATATAGTTCTAGACATCGTGTGCGATTTTATTTCCTTAGTGAATACGCAAAAACTTGCAAGCATTGGTATTAGTTATATCTGCCACGAATTTTAAGACATACGATTACATTCTTTTATTTAAAAAAATACATATTTCACTTGTCTAGACATTGCGTAGCGTTATCTAATGCACAATGACAATGCAGTTATTGTTCTTGAGTTTGATCCGTCCACAAATTCCCTCCAGACGCTGCTGCTACTTCGCTCGCACGAGCGCGTCTCGCCGCCTTGTCCTCCGCTGACCCGCCGTACCTGAGGGGGAGCGTTCTTGCATTGTACCAAGGCTGCCCCGAGGAAACCGCCATTTCCGTTCCTCAGGCGACCTAGCTGTAGGCGTTACACATAACAAGAATGCTTTAGTTCACGAGTGGCCCGCCATCTATTCGCTTCGTTATTTTTTGCCTGCACTTTTCCTTGGTAGGACGTCATACAATCAGAAAAAAAAGAATGCGATGTACACAAGCTACTGCAGCTAGCAGTCGATCATGGCCAAATGAACTGATCCAAACGTGTGCGGAAGTTGCAAAAGGAGCTTCAACAAATGAGAAAACTGATGATTCCACTCCTAGGGCGATGTTAAGAGTCCCCGTAGCTTTTTTATATCGATTGACTATTCAGCATCCTAATGAGCCTTCTGGAATTCAAGGAACGCATAATTCTGTGGTATTTGCCTGAACGGTGGAAACATTCATGAAATAAATGTTCCGCTTTAAATTTGTCGATGTGAACCTGAGCTGAACATTTAACGAAAGGACGGTTATCAAGAATGGATGAAGCTAGAGTATCCTCAACGCTCGGTGAGCAGCGCTGTGATTAACCTGATTCCTTTTATCGAATTTTAATCTGTGCGGTTTCTGACAAGTGAGGACCGATTGAAAAATTTAATTTATTGCGGCAACAAACAGTAATATTTCTTGTACCTAAGAAGGGCACAGGCAGAGACCCCGCAACTGCACGTGGTAAAAGTTGATGTTGGAAAATAAAAGGTACAAAGGTAACTAAGATTTAAAAATCGTTAGTAAATTTTGAACGAAAACCACAGGAGCACGAACAGTAACACATGCTGAGTTGCCACGAGATGCAAATCAGCCGGGTAAAGATACCACTGCAGAAATACAAATGTATAAATGAAGAAACAAATAAATAACGGCAGCAATAAAAATGAAATGTCTCAAATGATAAAAATTGAAAGCCATTGCCGTAAAATATTGTCTCTGAACATCCATGCCACAATTTTCTGCATACCGTTACATATAAATAACGGCAGCAATAAAAATGAAATGTGTCAAATGATAAAAATTGAAAACCATTGTCGTAAACTATTGTCTCTGAACATCCATGCCGGAATTTTCAGCACAGAGTTACAATGATTATGAAGGACCTAAAAAGCGCGGGAATAAGCCACATAAAACTTGGCTGCCCCTTGGTTTCTGTGGCTGTTGGCTTCTCTCATATTTATAACGAGCCCCTCATTCCCCTCCCCTTGTTTGCTTAATTGCTTAGCGAGGGCCTCTGTTCAAGCAGCCTTGACGCCATAGGAAGCATAAGAGGGTTCTCACACAGCTTCCACCCTCGCCGTTCGATGGCGTTCTACGTCACATCAGCGGTAACTTAGGACGTGCTACGTCCGCCGCTTAAGAACGCCGTTATTTGTAAACATAAATACCCCCGAAAGCAGAAGGTTTGACAGCCGTCGCCGAAGCTCAGCGGTAGAGCACCGGGCGCGTAATTCGGAGGTCGTGGGTTCGGATCCCACCGGCGGCACGTGGTTGTTTTTTCTTCTGCTTTTCTAATCAATTAGCTTTGAGTGATAACATATTCAGTAATATTCTAAATCGAACAACAGCACGAAATAAATAAATTAAAAATCCTCTACGTCCCTTGGTTTCTGTGGCTGTTGGCTTCTCTCATAATTATTTATAACGAGCCTCTCATTCCCCTCCCCTCGTTTGCTTAATTGGCTGATTAGAGTTCAGGATCAGGATATCGAAATATAAATGTGTAATAGTGTTGCAACAGTATTAATCGATTCCGACAGCTCCAAATGTGGCTTTTGTCTTGAAACATTCAGAACATCCAGTTTTGTGCGTCTGACTCAGTACGCCAAGCAACCACGAGAGGACAGGGCGGAAGGTACCCGTTTTCTTTGGCGGCAGGTGGGCGCCACACCTGTCGAGTCACGACACGACTGCCTCCGGGGCAACGTCGTTTCGGCCCCTCTTTAGTGAGGTCCTTTTCCCTTTCAGGTGAAGGGGAGAAAGAGAGGCTAAGATGACAGGGGCACTGGCCGATCTCTTGTGCACGTGCATCAGGGTCACCAGAACCAAAGCCACCTGGCAGAACCCATGGAATGCATCGCGCTCAAGAATGTGGCCGGCTTTGACGACAAGGACCTTCCAGGAACTCAATGGACCACGAGCAGAGTAATCCCGGAGACGTGGTTTAGAAAAAAAAGGGAAGTGGGGGAAGTGGGGGAAGGGGGGGGGGGAGTCCAAGGCAACGTCACAACGAGCGAGTGCAGCACACGACAAAAAAAAAAACGGTCTCGGAACGGAAGACGGTCGCGGGCGGCTGGGAAGGAAGAAACGTACAGCTCTTGTGCATACTTGTGCTGCATGTATTAAGCAGCTTGTTGCGTTGGAAACGTAATGCGTGTTTTAAACACGTGACAGCAAGAACGAGAGATAAAACATCGCGACTGTCCCAAGTAGTTTCTTTTAATTCGGGGCTGAATTCTTACAGTACAATCATGAGGATACAGACTTCTCTGGTAACATTTGACAGTGGACGAACTCTTCGCCGTTCTGTGTAATATGCATATTGTGACGCATATTCATGCGTCTCATGGCACCTCAATTTTGAAGCGACAAAGGGCAAACATTAAGTGCTATGGTATTGGGATTATACTTTTAGAGCCATAGTGTAGGCATGCATCTAAGGGTTGAGGGGGGGGGGGGGGGTGGAGCGGCGTCTTAGCCTAAACTCCCCCGTCCCTGACCTTCGATACGAAACGTTGACTTGGGCCCCTCTCGACAAATACTGCTGGCTACGTGCCTGCCCTAGTCTGCGGAAAACCATCACTTACTCTTGCGGGCAGTAATAGATTCGGATTTTACTTAGCGGTTTCCCTCGTTAAGGGATTGCCTTTTCTTTTGGACAACCTTCGCCGGGGCACTTGGGATAAATGATTATCATCGGATAAGAAATTGATGCACTCATAGCAGCAGATGCGACCTCGAGCTTGTCATTATAGCGTCGTCCAAAGTCGGTGATTCAGTACAGTCGTACGCGATGACGCCACACCTTTCGATCATGTCTTCGAGGCAGAGTTCCTGCACAAAGACTCGGTCTTTGCTCCTGACTACTTACTTGGTAACATCAGAGCGCATGACTTCGCTCATGGAACACCACCGAGTATGGCAAAAGAAATTTTGGGATGCCTAGCAAGGGTTTAAGGTTGA
This sequence comes from Amblyomma mixtum, assembly GCF_055824585.1. Classification (NCBI taxonomy): domain Eukaryota; kingdom Metazoa; phylum Arthropoda; class Arachnida; order Ixodida; family Ixodidae; genus Amblyomma; species Amblyomma mixtum. The sequence continues at coordinate 58,039,898 of NC_143020.1, forward strand.
CGATTTTATAAGGCCGTAAAAGGGCGCTCAAGACGAAGACACAAAGATGAACACACTAGGCGCTGGTGCGTCCATCTTTGCGCGTCTCCATCTTCTGAGAGCCTGCACTATCCTATGATACGCAATCAACTATAGGCCTAGCGCTGCCGCTGTTGACGATTCGAAGGCTGGAGATGGAGACGGCTCTCGTTCTATGTGCGAAGGAGAAAGGTGGGTTTAAAAAGCGAGCTTCACTGCCCAAGGCTACACGCATATGCCACAAAATAAGTTGTAAATTAGCACGCAAGCTAAGCTACTGCAGACTTTGTTTTTGGTGGTTGAGTCTGCAGTCACCGCAAGCTCCAAATGATTTGATGCGAGGTTTGCTACTTCAGAGCGGCATAGATTCGCCAGGAACTTCACAAATGCACCGTCCTAAATTAAATCATACCTGGGAACTTAAAAGACGCTACACTCTTTCTCCGTTGTGTCTACCTTCACAATGAAAAATTGTCGCGGCACCTGCTTGCCGCATTTATGCCAGAACCATCGTGCAACATCTTGAGGCTAAAAAAAATGTTATAGTGACAAGATAACCGCTAATAAAAGTTGTTCTTGCAAAAAACAACAAGCTACATAAATAGCTATCGCATCTGGGAAGCAGCAAAAGAAGTGCCACTGAAAAAGCAGCGCTTGCCACATGCGGGGAATTTGTTTTCGCTCTGCCAATTAGGAAAAAAAAGCAGAAATGCTCAAGAAGGCTTACAAGGTACCTGAGTCAGCTATTGCCATAAGACAAATTGAACAGCGTGCCTTACTAACAAAGGAGAGTTGGACACGTGTCTATGATAATGACAGGTTGGTTGTTCACTATTCACGTGAATATATTTTCAGATATCTGCTATGCATACATGCTATGAAAGCATATGTACAGTCGGGGAAAAAAGTCTGTGAACCACGTGTTCCTCAAACGAAAGCGGCAAATGGTTTGAGGAACACGTGACATTTAGCCGGGGGCTAAAGAGCCCGCTTGGGGAGGTGAAAGTCAAAGCTTTGTTCATTCATCTCCACAAGTGTGGTCTCCAGCTGCTGGCTAACAATAAAGCTATAGGCTTCGTTTGAGGGACGCATGGTTCACAGACTTTTGACCCAATAGTACTCCCAGTAGGCTTTCCTATACAATGTACACCTCCCCCCTTCCCCTGGTCAAAAGTCCCCAGGCTACGGAGTTAGTTTTTAAGCTGCGTACTGGAACGTCTACAACACCATCCCTGAACCTCGAAATAAGTGTATGTGTTAGGAGAGGCATCATTCTCACGTCTGGAAGCCTTGGTAGCTTTACACACGTATTAAGTGTCATAATAAACTGCAGAAAACCTGACAGTGCGACCTAGAAACTATTGACTCACTCTGTACAGATTCTGTAAAGCGTTATACTCTGTTTACTTTCCTGTTTACATTCTCCTTAATTATTCAACGACTTGGATATGATTTTACCAGAGCGTTGACATTAATTACTCAGAATATGCGCACCGTGTTCCGTCTAAGCCTCGCACCTCGCTCTTCGGCGGCGCTCCGACTGCCTTCCTTCATGCTTCCTCCTCTGCGCCATGTTTTCAGTGCGCTAGCTGGGCGCTTGACGCATTTTAAGCATGAAATGCTTTTAGCCCCCGTTGTCGGCAGTGTGGTGACGTCACGCCGAGACCGAGAGCCATCATCCGGGCACTGAAATCCACTCATCCGGGCACTGAAATCCACTCATCCGGGCACTGAAATCGAGTCATCCGGGCACTGAAATCGAGTCATCCGGGCACTGAAATCGAGTCATCCGGGCACTGAAATCGAGTCATCCGGGCACTGAATTCCAGTCATCCGGGCTCTGAAACGAGAACATCCGGGCACCGTACGAGACTTAACGAGATTTAACGAGACTCTCTAAGCCCTCCTACGCGACCGGCATGCAAGCAACGGTTGGTCTCCAAACGAGTCACAAAAAATAACTGCTGCCAGTGCCTTCTCAATGTTTATCAAGATATCAGTCGCGCTGTGCGTATGATAATGCACGCAATTATAATTTCCGATTTCTAATAACGCCTGCAAAAAGCACATAAATGCCACGTACACTTCGTTGTCGTACGTGATCTCTTAGGGGATTCGCGCATCGAAGCAAAGCTGCGCAGGTGCACAGGGGCCCCGGGGAGAAGCGCTGCGTTCAAAGGGCAAGGCATCGCGCCGAACGGGTGGTGGCGTTCCTCCCTTGCTTTACGGTGCGGTTCGGGTGTCCACCGAGATGGCAGAGAATTACTGCGCCATTTCCTTTCCTCAAAAAACCAAATGGCAAGGCATCGCGCTGAACGGGTGGTGGCGTTCCTCCCTTCCTGTACGGTGCGGTTCGGGTGTCCACCGAGATGACATTAGGCCCGTAAACATTTCATGCTTACTCTACTCTCGGTTACGGGAGAGGCAGAGATTTTTTACCATGTTTTTGCTCTTTTTTGGATTTAGCGCTAAGACAACGAACTCGAGATCCAGTGGGAACCATTGCGTCCTCCTCGGATGCGACAACTACACTTAACTTCCGACGTAGGGTGGCCTGTTTGGGCTGGTCGCAGGCTCGTCGCGATCGACGAACGATGATGGCACGTTGGCCGGTGGTCGCATACACGGCGGTTAGTAGTACAATGAACATTTCCGGTCTTCGTCCGCCCGTCCGGCGACACGTTGCCGGTTGGGGCAGTAATTCCAACTTAACAAACAGAACTGGTTTATTAAGGACTGGAATGAAATAGAAGGCAGTTTAAGAAAAATGTGGTTTAAAAGAAAGGCTAAGATTGAGACTCGGCGCGCTCTTTCAACTTCTTTGTTTTCGGCTGGTTTCAAAACCTTCGGCAGTTGGTCGGCAGTTTACTATTCCTGCTCGCGCGTAATTCCAACCAATAAGAGTGCATTGGCAATACACAAACAAGTAGGCGGAGCTCAGGGCTCGCCAGTGCCTTACTCAGTGGACCCCGTACTCCACAGAAGGTGTAGGGCGAGCAGTTTCGCGTATGCAGCTCGCTACATGTGCAACCGATCGAGGCTCCCCCACAGTGTTGCCGGTAACGCTTTACTTTTTTCGGAAACTGAGTAACGTACTCGTTACCATTTCGGAACTGTAACGGGTAACGTACTTACGTTAACATTTTCCGGCAACGTGAGGTGTCACGTTACTAGCTACTTTTTATTCCAAATGCCCGCCTCCGCCTCTTTTTGAAAAAGAGGCGGAAAGAAAAAAGAAAAACGCCGAAAATGATTTTTCAAATAAACAAAATCTACAGGTGTTTTCGACGACCCGTGTTGCGGCTAGCGTGCATGCCAAAAAACACCTGTCCTTGACGACGCACTCAACTAAAAAAAAAAAAAAAACCACGAACACGCAGTCACACACTTGCCTCCGTCCCCAAACCACTCACCAACTCAGGAATGTCGCCAGTTCATTTCAAGATGGCCCCAAGAGAGTCGTGGAAAGAGTACAATGGTACAGCACAGAAAAGGGGATTGCAGTCAACCGGCTGTTTCTATCTGCAACTGCGGCTACGTTTCTGGTTATTGCGAGCAAAGCTGACCTTGAACACCTTGACATAAACACTCGCATTTTGCGATAATTATGCAGGTTCAAGTAAAAAAAAATTGTTTTCGTGCGCAAATATATTTTTTCTGGAACTGACATTTAAGCATTTCTTTATTGCTACACGATTTCCGCGTAATTTCGTAAGCAGAAGCACACCAGAATTCCTGTAAATTTGTTGAGTTCGGCTGTTTTCGTTGTGAACATATTTGACAAGGTTTTAGGCGTAAAAAACAGACGAGACACATAGGAAGGTAACAGGACGAAGCGCCATCGTCCTGTTTCGGCGATGGCCCTGCGTCCTATTACCTAATTCCTATGTGTCTCGTCTGTTTTTTGCGCCTAAAACCTATTCAAATATCAACCAAAACCAAATAGCCCAGAAGCAAGTGTTCTTTCTTTGTGAAGTTGGAATTCTATGAAGTATGAGATTTATAAAATTGTTATCTTGAGTTCTTACAGCGAGGACACACTGAATAAAATTTATGGTCATAGAGTAACGGCAAAGTAACGTGCGATACTTTTTTCGGTAACGGTAACGGTAACGCGTTACCTTTTTGGTAGGTAACGTAGGGCGGTAACGCGTTTTTTTTTTTAGTGTAACGAGTAACGTATTTAGTTACTTTTTTTCCCGTTTTTTTCATGAAAAACTGGAAATTTTTCAAAGCGTGACGAAAACAGATTTGTTTGCAAGAGCACAACGATAAATAATAATGCTCCGAAGTTCAGCGGAATATTCAGTTGTAGATGTCATATTGTGAAACGAACTTCTTGTTCTACTGCACCGAGAAGATAAAGAATGATTTGTCATCAGGCGTATATGGAGATATAAATATCATATTTCTGGAACGAACTTCTTGTTTTACCGCACCGAGAAAGGGAAAGACTCATAGTCAGTGTCGCTACAGTACTATGCGCAGCAGCACGGATTGAAGCTTTGTCCGCAGCTTGGTTCGACTGCACATACACAAGCTTTCGAACGCGTTCCCCTGAAAGCCTGTTGCGAATCCTTGTATGGATGTTTCCGAAACGTGACCAGTTTCGTTTGCAGCTGGCGGATGATGGTGGCCGGCAAGCAGTCGGCAAGCCAGACGAGTTAGCGGCTGGTTGGTGCAAAGGCCTTGCCACCAGGTAGATGGGGCCACGTGCTTCGCTGAAGACCTCTGTCTTTGACAAAATTCCTGCGGTTGTCCCGTACTCTGCTGCGTTGGAAATCAAGAAGCTAGGCTTGTATTTGCCTAAAACCGCTTACGTTCACAGCAGCCTATGTAATTTATGTCATGTGTGTAGCACAGTAGAATTTGCAGCCATTTTGTTCTACTTAAGGCGTGAGTTCAAGCGGTTGAATTTCTTTGGAGGAGAAATTTCAAAGGCCCGTGTACTGTGCGATGTCAGTGCATATTAAAGAACCCCACGTGGTCGATATTTCCGGAGCCCTCCACTACGGCGTCTCTCATAGCCTTATACCCGTGCCACACGCTCACAAGAAATGGCAGTAAATGCTTAAGGCCTTAAGTTTGTTAATGCCATTATTTTCGGAGTTGGTGCTACACGTCCACATTTAATGCCATTATCGAAAGTGACGATGACGATAACGCTTGCAAGGTAGTTAAAAGTTTCATCTGAATATGAACATTGCTAATGAGCACAATATATGGGAAATGTTATTCAAATGTAATATAAAATCGATTTTCAGAAAATACGGCTGTTCCTGCTTTACAAGTCGAAAAAGTAGCCATAGACTCGCATGTCAGCCCCGAAGTCGAGAGTACCTGTCAATAAGGCTGATAAAAATGGCGCTCTTCGCATCGAAAATGCAGTATAGTTGCCTCATCTGACTGAAAGTTAAGAATTAACTATTTCCTACTGGTTAGGAAGTTGCTACTAACAGCTGCATACTGTTCTGCGTGTGGAATGGGCACGAGAGTAGGCATTGCACGGGCGAATGAGTTGTGGCGAACTCAGTAGGTCGCGAATGGCAGTAAGGCTAATGCCATTAAATTTGTGCGTGTGGCACCGCACGAATGCCATTAAAACTTAAGGCAGTAAGCACTTAATGGCATTAAATCTGTCCGTGTCGCACGGGTATTAGTCGCTTTGGGACGTTAAACCCCATAAACCAAACCAAACCAAACCTGTTTTTAAGTCAAGCCTGGATCTTATATGTGACCTGGCCTCCAACCCGCGTACTCACAGCACGAACGTTTTAAAAGCACTACATCGCACCGGCGATGACGACTGCTCTCCAATCGTTCAACGATGCACGCTGTAATGGTTTTCAAAGCAAAAACAAAAACCTAAACTGAAAGCAAGCAATCATGAAACTTTGAAATTCCACTGTAAATTTTTCCATGTCTCTTTCCATTTTTTCTCGTCTGAAAAAAAAAACCGCAAAAAACGTTTTTTTTTTGCAATATTGCACTGTTTTTTTTTTCAGGCCTTCACACCTGCAGTCCTGATGTCCCCCCACCGTTGTCTTGCCTTAGCGCCGTCGGGGCGACGTCGGCGGTGGCGGCGGTGCCATTCCCCTGCGGTCACGGTGGCCAACAACCTCGTCGGGGCGGCACAGAGCCACCTCTTCATGTCTTTATCCCACTATGGGACACAGCGACGCCAACCAGGCGATTATCCCTTTTTTGCCTTGACAAGGAGCGCCGACCCGCCACCTTGTGGGAGGTGTCCGAGGGCGGAACAAAGCCCCTTCCCCGAACTGAGTAATAAACACCACTAACCCCGCTCGTGAAATGCCCGGCCAGCTGCTTTGACCTTCCTGGACACGCCGCAGCGGGATATCTCAGCCGACGACCCTGGTACCGAAATCAGTATCCCTCCCACAACACTCTCTTTCATTTCACTCCTACACACTGCCTGCTGTCCTTTATTTTTCAGCCACAAAGCGCACAAAATTTTTTGTACAAATAAAATGTAAATAAAGGGTCCTTATTTCCATTTTTATTCTTGGTTCCTGGAATCCTGGAAATGAAGCCGCCAACCTCATAGCCCGAGGTTCCTTAAACAGAGGAGTTTAGAGCACCAAGCGTGCTCTAAACCCCTCTCGTTGTTAAAAAGTTTTTGACCATGATGACGATCATTTCGTTTCGAGCGAAAAATTGTACCTTCAAATCCACTTTTGCTGAGGTGAAAGTCGGATGGCGACCCATGCGCGCGCATGAATTCGATCACAAACGGAAGACCCTAAGCAGAGCGAATGTCCATCTCTAACGACACCGCTGGCCTGTCATGCTTTTTTTGCGCTGTGCACAATGGAATATAACGATCTAGGAAGCCATTCAACGCAAATGCCTTTACAAAGAGTCATCAATAACCTCCAATGCTAACATCAGGCACAACCAGCACACTGTTGAGAGTCGACAAGCTATCGCAGCTTCGTTGCTAGCTGAAGCTCCAAACATGTCTCAGCGAGCTTGACTCAACAACCTCATGCAATCATTTTTCGCGTCATGTGCACTGCAGCACCGACATTAAAGCACGCTAGAAAGAGAACAGCTGCAGTTGACCCACATGCGAATGCACAGCTGCACGTAATCCCACATTCCAACACGGCAACGATATCGCCCAGATCATAGACGGTGCTGCGTATGCAAGATGGCAGCGCCCCAGTCGGAGTCTCATTCCATGCTAAAATCGAAAGTAACGGGAAAATTAAAACGGAATGAGAAATAGCTTGCACCTGCGTAGCATCAACAGACTTAAACCAATAAAAAATAAAAGAACAGGGCCCATGTGGCCAAAACTCGAATTTGGTGCAGAAACCCAATGAGAAAAATAAAGTAGGGCACGGTAGCATTGTAACCGAAGGGCTCAACGAGCACAGAGGGATGATGAATCCTCGGTGAGCTTCTTTTATTGACGAATATCAATGAGGGTGCCAAGCACGAAAAAAAAGAAAAAAAAGATGACATGATAATTTACATAAATACAAAAAAAGTGGCTTGATTATTCACAAACTAAAGGAAAAGAAAAAGAAAGTAGAGCAGAGAAAGATTTTTTTTCTTTATTGCATTTTCACAAAAGGTACAAAGAAGTAAAACTTGTCAGCAACACTTTCACTGACACGGCAGGTTAAAATTTTTTCAGTACAACCAAGTCATCCAACACATTTAACCAAATTGGCTGATCAGGTAGTGCCTGATACACTTCCCTCAGACGTATGACACCTTCAATGAAATGCTCGAGTGGAGATCTCACAACTACTTCTGCATTGTTGAATTGCGTCCTTGTTTTCCATGAACTATGGAGGCCAAGGAGCATAATAGTGTCATAAGGGATGTCCTGTTTTCCTACCTGTAAGAACTCTGATGCCATGCGGGTGTAGCGGTAAATCTTTCTTTAATGTTCTTTGAAGCACATCCCAGAAAAAAACCGCATCCCAACAATCTAAAAACACGTGATCTACTATTTCAGGTTTTTTACATAGAAAACAATCTGTTGACCGAGGAAACTATGTCGGTCAAAACATGGATGCATGGTAGAGCAGAGAAAGATGCAAGATGGCAGCGCCCGCAGCTTCGCAGGGGGGGGCGCTGCGGACGCCAGTGAAATGCGCCCTCTCCGGCCGACTCCGCATTTTTGACCGGGTAAACCGATCACCCCTCCCATTGAGTAGCTGCGCGAGCAGCGTGCTTTCTCCTGAAAAAAAGCCAGTTCTGCGCGTACTTTGCACGTGTTGGCCAGCCTCCAAATTTCTTTGTGCAGTGGAGAGTTTTGTTGGCTTTTTCCCCTCGTGCTTGAACGCTGACGAGCTTCAGAGGATTAGTAAAATGTACAGGGGCGCGAGAAAGAAACGCGAACAGCACGGCGCCCACGCGCTGCGTAGTGGGAATTTACCTTTAATGCGTTTTTATCTCTGTAGTAACAAAAAGACGCTAGAGTGGTACATTATTGTATCACGGATGTCTCTGGCGTATTTGTGTTGCGAGCCAAGTATAAGCGTGACGAAAATAAACTCCAACAGCGGAGCGCCTAGGCACCGCGCTATTCGCATTTCTTTCTGTCGCAGCAGTACGCTCTGAGATGTAGGTTAAAAGAAATAGTGGACAGTTAATTATTTTTTTCGCTGCGCAAACTTGAAAAAAAGAACTGCTAGTGGATCAGGCCCACTCCGTGAAGCAGATTGTTGACGAAAAAGCCGGTACCGTAACGCCGAAATGTGTATCGCAAGTAAATGACGAGATCATTTAAGACATGTAATTCGAGGTAAATACCTTTTTTTTTGGCGCAGCCTTCTTCGTAAGATACTTTCACTGCTGTGTTTGTTCCATAAATATGTTCACACCCGTCCTTCGTTGTTACCTCTGGCATCACCTTTCCGCTCTTCACAACGCTTACACAATCAACTCAGCTTCAACCGGATATATGGGAAGACCCTGTCGTTTAATTCCTCTGCATTACCTAGAGCAATAAAACTCTGGAATGATCTTCCTGACAACATAATCTCTTTCATTGACCCTGGTGAGTTTAAAAAACATCTATGTATACATTTATTGCCATAGTGATGTTCGAAATGTACAACAGTTTCATTTGTTCTTAACGTTGTTTTCCCATTTACCATTCTGTTACCCCTGGTTGCTTTTTTTTTTCTCATGTTCGTGTTTCGCTTTTTTTCCCCCCTCTATATTCGTGTCTGATGTTATTTTCTCCGTTTTGTATAAATTTCGTGTTCCTGTCTTGTATTTGACTTGTACCGCGTTCTTGTAGCGATATTACGGTTTTTTCCATCTGTATATACCTTTTTTTCGATTTGCCCCCCTCACCCAATACTCTTCGGGGCCTGTGAGGTACTAATAAATAAATAAATAAATAAATACCTAATTTCGTTGAGTGGCTGAGCAGTTCGCTGCATGCAGGTTTGTTGGCCAAATAATAAGGATTTTGTTACGTGTTTCGCTGAATAATAATGGAAATAATTTTTATTTTAACTTAATATAAAGTGGCCTTAAGGCGACACGCGAGGCTGAAGAGAAAAATGAAAACACGCACGAAATGCGCCTACCAGCTGCTTGCTATATACGGCTAAGAGAAAAAAATGCTCTAGTTTGGTCAATCGCTGCAACGGAGATAAGCGGTTGGCATATTTATTTTAATGCCGATTACAGTGCACGCTCATCCCCAAAACAATTAATTTGCATATCCATTGCTCATATGCAAACGCTCATTCATATGCAAGCAAACATTTTGATTATTTTTATTTTTAGAAATTTTTTACATGAAAAGCAACTTCGAAAATTGAGCCAGGCGTTACAAGTCGAAACATTGACGCGATCACTGACCTTGCCTCACACGCGTCTCCATAACGCCGCTAGCTGTTGTTGTCAGCCTCCAAAATAAGAAATGGCAAAAAAAAATTAGTTTCCTTAGAGCGAGCTTTACTAAACACTGCATACTTAGTGAATTACAGCAAAAACTGCTCAGAAATAATATTACGCGTGCAACATACAAAACATCTTTAGCAACAGAAAAAGCTTACTGCACCCTCCCCACAGCAGTTATCCAGGCCTGCCGTTTCTCGTTCTCATCCATTTCATACCCTACAATTCCGGTCAAAAACATTTTTGGATAGAAAACAATACGACCGCATTTTTTTTTTCATATACTGGAAGATTTCATTGCAGCAATCTCCCATCGATAGGCTTGCATTTTTTTCCCCGTATTAACGTTTTTCCTATCGTCAACTGCTCGATACGAGCGATGACAAATTTTTAAGATTTAGCTACATATAGAAAGGGTGGACCATTACCTTCAATATTTCCATTACTGTACGTTACAATTTTAAAATATTAATTTTTTTGTCCCCAAGAATGCAGCACATGTCCAGGAAATCTGTAGAATTCCATGGGCATTCCTTGGCCGTTGATGTTCAGAGAACTATTGTGACAGCCCCTGAGACAAGTTTATCCACTCTTTGAACGTCGCGGAATTCCAGCCATGACTCACAGCGAGCGGCAACAATACTTTTGTGCGCCCGCGAGCATATGGAAGATAAAAGAATGTTTGCTGCCCCCGCATCTGCTATCGCGGCTGGAAGCACCTGAGCTGGGGCAGCCGAGATAAAGGATAGCAGGCAGTGTGTAGAAGTAAAAGGAAAGATGTGAGAGGATAGAAGAAGGGACAGGGGAAAGAGGGGGGAGAGGGTCCAGCTGTCTTCCTTGCAAGCCTCGGTCGGCCTTCAACAGACGAGCATAGGCGAAGGTGGTGCCCTCCAGAAACTGCTGCGAACAACCCCACTTCCCTCAAATCCCTGCGAGCGCTAAACTGACCAAGGACGCACCGTAACTAATCTCTTCCTCCCCCTCACTCTTGACGAGGCCGTGCTAGAGACTTTCTTTGACATCCACGCGCCCGGTACCCGCCCAGCATTTGTCCCTGTTTCTATGCCACCCCTGCTCAATCCCTGCTCGGGCTGCTGCTCCTCAGGCACCTTTTTTTTGCCCTCTTTTGCTACCTCTACCCCATCCCTTTGCTGTTCTTCTGCTTGAGAGGGTGTTTTTTGTGTTCATGCCTTGCGCCCAGCTCTTTCTCCTTTTCAGCATATTCACTCTTTCCCTCGTTCCTTCCTCCTTTTCTTCCTGAATACTGCTGTCACCATAAAAAAAGGTGACGTAGAGGGTGAAGGAGAGCGAGAGTGAAGGGAGGAAGAGTGAACACTTAAGAAGGCATGTCCTGCCGCCTCGGGTACAGCAGACTCGTTGAGCGCTCGGCACTGAGCGGACGCAGAAAGCATCGCTATGAAAAGTTACGTCCACACGCTGGTCGGATTCTGCGGCCGACGAGATCGGAAACCCTTGAAGTTCGTCGCCCCGATACCCTTAGATCAAGTGTGCAGTGCCTGTGGGCTGATTCCCAAGACGCTGTCAATGCTTCCCTGCATGCACGTGTTGTGCGGGTCGTGCTACGACCAGTGCGCAGACGTTGCCGGTAGTATCATATGCCCTCTGGACGGACGCTGGATCCTGGAAATCGACGTCGACTGGGAGGAATCCTCCTTCGATGATATCGCCGAAAGAGAGGTAAGCGAGGATGGCACCGACCCTTGGTTTTAGTGTAGTGAACTAGATTTTAGAGCGCAGCTTTTCGCCGCCCGTTTCTGCGTGTCGCGGCGTCGCCGTCACCGTTGTCCGCTGTGATCAACAGTGGCCACCTTAGGCGCACTTTAAGCTCAGAAACCAATGGAGCGGGAGCTTAGAAAGCAGAGGGATAATAATTGGTAAATTGGTTTGAACAAAGCAAACGGCGCAGTATCTGTCTCGCATATCTCGGTGGACACCTGAACAACGCCGTAGGGGAAGGGAGGAAGGTGGGAGTGAAAGAAGAAAGGACGGCGCATAAGTGCCCTCTTGGAACAACGGACACCTCAATCGTGCTTTAAGCTACGTGGCGGTAGTGATATAAAGGAATCGTTAGTAGAGTTTTTCTTGAAGAAAGATTATGTGTGAGAAATAACGTTTTTATTTTATATACATGTCTTGCTCCAATTCTTGGCCTCATTCTATCGAAAAGCTGAAATAGCTGATGAGCTGCGCTCAAATTTCGCATAAGGAAGTAACGTAATCGACGGCAATTTTCTTGTAAGAGTTTTTCATTCGATGATTAATACAATTTACCGCCATGTAAAGAGCAATGCTGTGGGCCCCAATAAGTCATCCAGGAAAACAGGAAAAGGCTGCGAGTATGATGATGATAATAACGATGATTCTATTATAGTCGCCTTGTAGTGGGCAGGCAACGTTTTGGCGTCCCCAAGTGGTAAGAGAAGAAAAAGTGAAAAGGGAGAAAAGAAGACGCACAGAAATAAAAGCAATTGAGAAAGTGGCCCATCCGTGTACGCACGCACATAAACGCACGCACACACACGAACCGAGCCGACCACTCGGTCAGTGTTCTGTAAGGATGAAACCTCCTTGGTCTACTGATGATGATGATAATGTGTGTGTGGCTTTTCTCTTTGTATGGGGTGGGTGCAGGACTGCGCCCGAGCCTGGGAAAATTAAAAAATAAAGGAGGTAAAAAAATTGGCTGGGGCTTAGCTCGTTTAAGCCCGGATATCAGAAGCGAAAAGCCTCGGTGAGGCATGGCTAAACCGGCAGAACCGCGGCGGCATGCGCCTCCTGTGACGTCACGCGGTTGTTGCAGAGTCACGGCAGCGGCGGCTCCGACCACCTGCGCCTCTCCTGTGACGTCACGCAGTTGGCGCAAGCGCACCTGTGGCTTTTTCTGACGACGGGGCCACGCTCGCCTCGGTATTGACTGGCCCAGTGAAGCTTTTCGCTTCAAATCGGTGTATTCCGAAAAGGATATGCGAGCTCCTGTTATCGTCGGAGGAGTGTCCACCGCATGAAGAGACGAGATTTCGCTGTGTAGATATAGCTTGCACGTGTCGACAGCGCCCCCATCAAGCGCTTGCGGCCATGCTGCCGAGCCATTCGGCTTTTTCCGCCCTGCGGTGCCCGACCACTCCTCGGACGCTTTGGATTACTTTCTTATCTTTCGGGCGCGATGCCTACCCCACAGAGGAAAGAACCATTCAGCGCAGGCTACTTCTCTGTACTTATTCAATCGGCGCGCGTACGCTACGCACACAAAGTGAAAATTAGCGACGATGGGCGTTGGTGTGTTCCCTGAAGTGGCCCAGGGGGATATCATGTTCTCTTTCCAGCTTTGTGATATTGGGAGGGATGAAAGCCTTCTAATCAATGGAGGCACTCAACGAGTTCTACAGAAGCCTGTCTGTGATGCGCCTACGAGACGAAAAGCTCGGCCTCGGCACGCCGCTTTCTCTGCCGCCATTGCTCGCTGCGGTCGTGGCGATCCGAACCGGCTTGCCTTGAGCTGTAGTTAGGATGTAGCGACGCGGGTCTCAGTCTAGGTTTGTGTTGTCAGACAAATCGGATGGGGTCAATGAAAACAGCAACGTTCAATTCAGGGTGCAACCGTTGCTTCCCATGTTTTCGCTGACATTTAGTTGACGACACAAGCCTCTTACCTGCTCAGTGTGCTCCGCAGAAAAGGAGATTACAGTTATCGAGGTCCAAATTATCGCGCTTAATGCGAGCCAGCCACAGCTCGCGCAGATTCGTACTGAGTCGATCATGGAGAGCTCGCACTTGCATGCCTACGATTACCTGATGAATGCAGACGAAGTTCGTGTTAATCGGCCTCTTGTTTCACCTGGAGATGTCGTTACGGTTGGAGCAGCAAAGGGTGGCGCACAAAACCATACTGAATCTACAGATGGACGAGAACCAAACTATGCGAGCTACCATAGCCAGCGGTAAGCTAGAGGCAGGGCTGACGGTGGTTCGGCAGCATGGCGTAGAAAGAGACATTTTTTTCTAATGTCAACAAAAAATACAAAGCAAAACTGCTGAACTCAATGCTCTGATTAGTTAAGTACATGCGCAGTGACAACCTTTGCAGAGCGCCGCCTCTCCCTCTCCTGCGCCCGTCGCCTCTTCCCATTGGTCGAGGGTTTCGCGCGCAAAAGTCCTTTAAACCCGCGCTTTTCGCGGCCGCACACGCCATATCGTCCGCTCCAACCGCGCAGCGTAGGTTCGGCAGGCGTCGTTGCGGACACTGAGCTATTGCTTGCTGTGAAGAACATCGGCTTTTGTTTTGCTCGGAACGTGTGTCAGTCACCTAACTTCAAGCCGTCTATCTGTGCGGCGTGACGGGCTGCTGCGCCTTCGGGTGCAGGAACCGTCACGACGGTGGAAAGCGGTTCTTCGCGATCCCATCATCGAAAACCGACGCGGGCCGGAGGAAGGTTTGGTTACACAGAATTGGCCGTCCGAATTTTAACGCAACGCCATCGACCAGACTTTGCGAGTTAAGTGAGGGGCTTTCAATAGCTGCTGAGTTTTCCTTTCTTTTTCAAGCTACGCTGTGCAGTGTTTTGTTCGCGATCGAGCGTATGGCCGCAGTAAGCTCGACATAAGGGCGCTGGAGTTGAGCGCATCGTGATTGCACGCACGCAAGCGTGTAAGTGACGCGAGGCACACGTCTAACTGTAGAGTGAAGTTCCTTAAATTTGAGCGCATGCCGCAGTTAGACATACATGAGTACTATGAGCGCAGATCAAACTGCGCTCTGAAATCGTAAAGCGCACGCGTTGCATTCTGCAGTCGCGCGCGTGCGCACGTGCGTGCGTGTATATTATATATATATATATATATATATATATATATATATATATATATATATATATATATATATATATATATATATATATATATATATGTATATATATATTACAGAAAAAGACAAAGAATTATCGCGCCGATATGCATCGTCAAGGCACCGTAGCACCGTTGGTGGAAACACCAGCTAGCGCGCGCTGGATTGCGTTTACTCTCGAAATATGACCAGTAGCTGTGGGTATGCGTGATAGTGGCCATCGTAAGTGGGTAGCGCGTTTCCTGTCACATACTTTGTAACAGCACTTCCGCGTTCTCGCTTCCCCTTGACGCCGAACTAATTCGGAGGAGGCTACGAATGCGAGCAAATCTGTGATAACCTCTTTTATTAATGCTAAAACATTTGTTTTTTTTTTTTTGTTAACGTTGCCCACAGTGACGCCTCCATTATCTCCATTTTTAAAAGCTTTGTAGCCGCTTCTTTTGTTTTAATGAGATCAGTATAACAAAAGGCTTTGGCTTTGCCGATGTCCATTTAGTACTCGGGCTGTTTCCGAGCCTGAGCCGGGCAAGTCTACCTCGCGGGCCGGGCCGGGTTCGGGCCTATATCGAAAAAATCGGGCCGGGCTGGGGCGCGTAACGAAAAAGGTTCACGGGCTCGGGACGCGTGAATAATTAAGGCCCGTGCAGTGCTGTAATATACAGCTTGCACCGACGTCACATCCGGTGGCCGTTGGTTGCGAGTCGGCCATGCTGCCGAACCACCGCCAGACCGCCTCTAGCTTTCCGCTGCCTATGTTAGCTCGCAACGTGTCGATTCTCGTCCATCATTAGATTCGGTATGGTTTTGTGTGCCACCCTTGGCTGCTACGATCGTAGCGACTGCTCCAGGTGAAAGAAGCCATTTAACACGAACTTCATCTGCATTCGTAAGATAATCGTAGGCATGCAAGTGCGAGCGCTCCATGACTGAGTACGAATCTGCGCGAGCTGCGGCTGGCTCGCATTATGCGCGACGATTTGGAACCCGTCAACCCAAATTTACTTGTGCGCGGACTGCACTTTGTGACAAGTAAGAGGCTTGTGTCGTCGACTAAATGTTTACGAAAACGTGGGAAGCAATGACTACACTCTTGAAAGTTGCTGTTTTGATTGACGCCATCGGATTTGTCTGAACACAAACCGAGACTGGGTCCCGTGTCGCTGCATCTTAGCTAGAGCACTAGGCAAGCCGGCTCAGATCGCCACGACCGTAGCGAGCAATGACGGCAGAGAAAGCGGCGTGCCGAGGCCAAGCTTCTCGTCTCGTTGCTTGCGCATCGCAGACAGGCTTCTCACCCACCTGCTGTAGAAATCATTGTGTGCCTCCATTGATTCGAAGGCTTTCATTTCTTCCAACTTCCCAAAGCTGGCAAGAGTACACGACATCCCCCGTGGGCCACTTCAAGGAACACATCAACGCCCGTCTTCGCGTCGACTCCCGGTTGCAGCGTGTGCGGATCTGTATCATCGCAAATTTTCACTTTGTCTGCGTAGCGTACGCGCGCCGATCGAATAAATTCAGACTAGTAGCCTGCACTGAATGGTTCATTCCTCTGTGGAGTAGGCATCGCGCCTGAAAGATAAGAAAATAATCCAAAATGTCCGAGGAGTGGCCAGGCATCGCAGGGCGGACGGGCGGGGACGGCCGAATGGTTCGGCAGCATGGCCGCAAGCGCTTGATGTGGGCGGAAGTGACGACACGTGCAACCTATGTATAGCGACTATACGAATGTGGAAGATTATCGGACAGATGTAAAAGCGAGGCAGGTTTTGCTTCTCACTAAATGACTGATGGCGATGGAACATTTACGTAGAAATTTATTAACCCATTGCTGGCAGGCCAAGGATATTTGCGAGGTAGGTTTTCTCCTTACTAAGTAACTATTCCAAAGAAAATTTTGATGCGGGAGTCTATATCGTTACAGTTCATGCACGCGGGAGAACAGGGGAGGCACAGATAAGTGCACACGTAGCGTGGCCTTCATACCGTATTTCGAGCACTCCCTCAAGCGTCTTACCTGGTCCGCGATACACTGCAGCAGACTAAAACCAAAAGCCACTAGAAGATCGGATGAACTACGGGCATTTAGAATGCCTTTACTTGCAGGTGTCTTTTCGGATGTCAAACCTGTGCATCCGTTGTAGCACGTCCAGCGTTCCGGCGGGGACGGTCGTTCTGTTTGCATACTCCTCTTCACCAAAACAGATCACCGCAAATTCCTTCTACGGCCTCGTGATTCACGGTCACGTTCAATGCACGCCCCACCCTCGATATCAAACTTGGCACGCCGCATAAAGCCCGGCGCACCCGGACGCGGTGCGCGTGAGGCTCTACCAAAACAATTCATCTATGCGTGCTCATTTTTGCCTTTAGACGATTCAGTGAAGCATGCAAATGTTTCTCCTAAGTCACCGATGTATTTATGCAGCGGAACGCATGGTTAATGCGGAGACATAGAGAAGAACTCGGCAAGTACGGGAATTCAGCGCAACCAATTGAAAAGGGGCTTTAGTTCCTTCGGAGCGGGCTAGAGGTCGCCACCGCAGTCACATGAAATCACAAAGAAAACAAAAGTCGTTCGGCCGGCGCGCGCGGGAGGAAGAGAGAAAAGGGAGGGCGTCCTGTCGCTACTTTAGTTTTTTTAGGGGCTTTAATGCTGCCCGGTACCTGGCGCCATCTGGCGCCGTCAAAGCGACTTGCGGAAGCGCATTGGCTGCGTGCGGGCTCCCACTACACGCCATGCTAAAGCTGTCTAATATTTAGCACTCAGTCGGCTGAACCCGACTATCAGTAGAGCAGTAGCTCCATGGTTGCGCAATATGCCAAATTTGAAGGCTCGTCGATCGGACTCCTTGCCAATGCAAAGCATAAAACCTGAACACAAGCCTGAAAAATGCAGTCTCTAAAGCGTTCGCACTTGAGAACTGCCGTATTCAGCGGAGAACCGGCCATCGGCAATGGCATGTCGAGAAAATCGGGATTGGTCGATAGGGTCTTGACGTCAAAAGCAAGCACAACCTCATGCGGGTAATTCAAACCACAGACAACAATGACGCAGTGAAACAGTGATGACGTTGCTAACATTTCCTCATGGGTCTACTTTGTGGTGATGCAATCCCACCACCATTACGTAGTGCCTGGAAGAACGAAAAAATGATCGAGATGCGAGTCCGTGACTCGAACTGCTACTCCTCAACCACTGGGACCGGTGAGGAAGGTTTGTTCCACTTGGCTGAAAGGACGCCTTGTGTGTTAAAAAAAAAATAAGATGAGATAGACGACAAAATAATGTAATAAAGAAGTTTTCATATCTGTGGAGTGATCTGCAAAGAGGACCTCAGGCTGCTGAAGAGATTAATGGAACCGCGTCGTGCCCCTACGGTAACTCTTTAGGATGAAAATTAGGGGCGATCAATTTTAGCGTTGCAGAGGAAATGTGCTAAAATTCCACTTATGATTCCTTCTCTTCCAGTCAAGATTCTGATTGTGAGCCCACATTTTATTAATTTTTTGCGGCTGTCTTGAGTCATTTTTATATAACTTGAGTCATTTTCAGTTCGGCATCTTCCTCCTGCCCTATACAAGCGTGGAGGAGACGTTTTTGTTTATATTTTAATTTGAATAATCGAAGCCATATACCGGGGGTGACAAGGCCATCCCATCTTGATGTTTCATTATTCTTCTCGCTTGCACCTTTAGTAATTTCAATAACTAACATTTACCGCTTTGAATGCAGGTCAGATGCTGGAATGAAGAGAACGGTTGCACTGCTGTAATGGCTGCTTCAGACATCGCCGAACACTTCCAGCACGACTGTGGACACCACTCTGTTCACTGCCCAAAGTGTTCGGCGTCTGTTCTTTGCCGCAAGGTGTGCGCGCACCTCAGATCTGGCTGTTCAGATCACACAATTCGTCCACCTTCAGAACACGGTGGGCAGACTGGGCATCATGACGAATCACTTTTGACAGCTCTGAGCAGAGCCCTAGATCAGCACACAGCCGAAATGAGGCCACTTCTGGAGCAATTGCTTAGCGATGGCAATGCACGAGCCGACCAACTGAACAAGATCTCGCAAAATGTAAACGCTGTCAGTAAAGCTATAAAGCAGGAACCCTCTGAAGGAGCCCGAGAAGGCCACGGCACTATAAACGGAAGCTTTCTCCAAATAACCGCACCAGAGCAAATAGAAGGATCCTTGATCGCTAGAAGTGAGGTAGCCGACACTCTCTCGAGGAGAATAAGATCATTAGGAGAAGAAATAAAAGGTGAATTTGAAAAAGCAACGGCACAGAGGCACGACTGCTATTCAGGGCTTGCTACAGCCATCAATGAAGCTAAGGATAGCGAAAAATGCGAACAGAAGGGCATTGGGCCAATTGAACAGACTCATTCGTCAGACTGAAAACAGAGCATCACAGTGCAATTTTTTTTATCAGAAACATTCAACTGCTCCACGATACAGCTGTGGCGCTAGGATCCGCCGCCTATTATACCTGTGTGGCTACCGCGTGTCTCCTGCGGTTGTGCTCAGTAAAACAACCAGGATCTGTTGCTTTATTTGGGGCTGCAGCTACACAAGGGCAGCATGGACGACGTAGTTCAATGGCCATTTCAACACAGATTTAGGGTTAGTGTGGTGCACCCGAAGGAATGGACAAAACGGCAGCCCGAATTTAAACCCTCTCCTTTATGCGCATATATACGAAGGCCCATAGGTTCATCGAACGAGCCTTTTTATCATACCGAAGGGTCGTTTAATCTGTGTGACCTTGCACGTGACGGCTATGTGCATCAAGACGAGCTTAGGATAACACTGGAGTTGATTTCGTGCAAATGCCTGAAGGCCAGTGGTGTTTGTGGAAGAAACTTCACCTCAAGAAATTTAAAGTGGATCTTGACTGTTGTTTATATCGACTGACCTGTGCGCATCACTTTTGTTGTGAGCAGATTGAGTGTGAAATAAAACTGTTTTTGTGTTTTGCAGTGAATCATAAAACTCGGACTCTGAGTGATCAAGTAGCATTTTTTGTAAGGCAGAATTTTCTTTCGTTATAAAAGGCGCAGTTATTTTGATGCACTTGCATATTGCAGCAAAGGCTGTTATAGCCTTGTTTTGCCGCACATATATCCCTGCCTTCTACCATGGAATGTACTCATTAGCTATGAAACCTTAATTGCTTCATGAGTTTTTGATCTTAACATAAATAACGTAAGCGAGTTTAAATTATCAACCACCTTCAAACACATTGAATTTTACACCTGCAAACCTAAGCGTGGCAGGTTTCAAAGGGGTCATTCCATGCCAAGCGAACCATAGTTTGCACTCGACGGGCCTCCTCCGATCTTTTCCATAAAATCTGTGGCTCTTAATTGAACCGTCTAAAGTTCCAGTTGACTGATACTTTTTTTTTCGTGAGGCTGGCAACCATGGGTTGCCAATAGGCATAAAACAGCACTTCATGCCCCAACAAGCAAAGTATTGGTGCACGGAGTTTTACACTGATGCCTCCAAGACTTCTTCAGTTGCAAGTGCAGTTTACAGCTGTCAATCTTCCGAAACGAGAACAATGAATAGACACACAAGAATATTTAATCCAGAATGTCATGGTATCCTGTTGGCTGTCAGATCCATCCTACAAAAGAACATCCCAACGTCTGTTATTTATTCAGATCCTTTAAGTGCGGTTATGGCCCTGTCCTCCGGGAGACCCTGTAAAAACCCTGTTATGAATTCCCTCTTGAAATGCCTTATGGCTGCATGCCCACTGAACCTCAATATTACATTATGCTGGGTACTAGGTCACTTTGGCATAGAAGGAAATGAGGAAGCAGATAGCCTTGCTGCGTCAGCTGCCAAACTGAGTCTTATTCATGTAAACCAACTTCCACACCATACTCAGGCCTCATATTAGGAGTGCACTCCGCAAAGAATGCCTGCAGGATTGGGACAAATAGAAAACAAACCACACACGATAAAACCAAGCATTGGAAGATATGCCAGAGATGAACAAAATTGATTCAAAGAAGGTGCTATCTGCAGACTGAGGATAGGATATACATACATCACACATTCACATCTTTTAAACGCTACACCGGCACAACAGTGGGCGAGATGTGGATCTCACATCTCAGTTGTGCACATATCAATCATGTGCCCGAGATCGGAGACAGAAAGACGACACTTCCCAGAACTGTCCACATTCAAAAAACCATTGCACCCTTCTTTATTATCAGGTGATGACCGCACGTTTTATTGGATAGGGCTTTCAAACGCTTTAGACAAATAGACTTTTGGCAAGATATCTCTTATTTAAAGTAACCTCAGCCCCTCCTCAATGCTGAGAAGGCTGAGCTGCTAGATGCGTCGCTCTTCTTGCCCAAGCAAGGACCGATGTTTAGGCTACCGTCTTTTATGTATAACTGCTCTTGCCACAACTTTTAGGTGCTATAGACCTTTCCAAAAAGGGCTCCCTGGGCGCTGCCATATTGTTCCCTGGACTGCAGTGGGCACCTCGCGCTAGCACGGTGGAAGCGGCGAAATCCCTCCTCTCTGGACTGCTGGAAACCGGTTCCGCCGCCGGAAACAATATGGCAGCGCCCAGGTTGGAAAGGTGTATACACCACTTTAGGCCATTCCACCTCAATTATACATCCTCATGACACACCATAATCATGAACATGCTAACTGTTCGTAGGCCCTATACACCTGGAGTTGATTTTAACATGTGCCGTATTTTAGCCTGAGCTGGCCAAAAACCTCGAGTCGCCTTAGATGCACTTGCACCAATAAAAATCTAGCATCATCATGTACCGTTTAAAGAAACTAGCTTTAAAGGTGCACTGAAAAGGAATCTGAACTCGTATGTTTAGCGCTGCAACTCGGTCTACATGTTCCAAGCGTTCTTGGAAGCCTCGAATTATTGCCCTGTGCGGCCAAGTTCCCTAATTTAAAGCAGATTAACATGGAGCTCAACCCTTCTTTTATTTTTAATTCCCCGCAAATGGTGGGAGGAGTCGACCAACCTTTCATCCAGTCCCGTGGCGGCTTGTTGCCCTGCCATCGGCGGAGTGATACGTAGTGATCGGCGAAAGCAAAGAGTGCACGCGTATTTTCACTTCGGTGGGCCTAATATTCAACTAGGTAGTCTCTGACTTGACCTATTTATTCACGGAAACCTAAAAGAAACAAAATAATTGCGAAAGCAAAGTTGCCACGCGACTGCCTGAAAGGCACCCCATACGTTGGTAAACTCCTTAAAAAAAAAGGTGGGAGATGGGGCATTTAATCGGATTTAAATGAGGGAAATCGGCCGCACAGGGCCATAATTCAAAGTTTCCAAGAACACTCGGAACGTGTAGATGGAGTTCCAGCGGTAAAAAAGAACGAGTTCAGATTCCTCTTCAGTGCACCTTGAAGGCCCTTGGGGAAAAAAAATTCCAGGTCATGTGGCAGCCCTTTGATATTCTCAGATGAGCACAAGATTTGGTCTCGCTATCGAGTGCACGACATAACTTCGTCGTCGCCACATCTATTGAGCGAGAGCCAGAGATATAATCCAGGCAGCACTAATTGTCCTGAGGATGTCCTCAAATGCTCAGAACGTCCTTATTCTGAAGAGGCAATTCTGAGCACCTTTGAAGGGCATCGATGCCTTATCGTCTTGAGCGTGTCCCAGATTGTACTTTGCTGGACAACTGGAGGATGAAAATTCCTCGAATGTCCTACAATCGTCCTATCGCAGGAGAATATTGTGGGACTGAACTGAGATCAAACTAGCTTCATCTCTCGCTCCATGGATCTCTTTAATTAAAATCTCTAGGTTCATTAAAACGTCTGTACAATCACGATGCAAATAAGCGCAAACAGCACGGTGCCTATGTGCACCGCTGTTCGAATTTCTTTTGACGGTGTGTTTACTTGGCTGGTAAGAAAAAGACGTTAGAGTCGTCCTAGAATGCATCACAAACAAATCTGGCATCTTTTTGTTACCACTGAAGTATAAGCGTGTTTAAAAGAAACGCGAACAGCAGAGCGCCTAGGCTCCGCTCTTCTCGTGTTTCTTTCCATCCCGCTTGTACATGCATATAATCAAGTAGACCATTGCGACCCCAAAATTATGTGCCTTGAGGAGATATCCTGCAATAATTTTGCATGCTTTCCATAAGGTTCCGCGGTTTAGATTATCGTCATGAGGATGTCCTCAGATTGTACTTTGCTGGGCTTCTGGAGGATGAAAATTCCTTGAATATCCTACAATCGTCCTATCGCAGAACAACATCGTGGGACTGAGATCAAACCAACTTTACCTCATGCACTCAGGATCTCATTATTAAGAACTGTAGGTTCATTAAAAAGTGTGTACACAGACATATTATGTGCCTGTGAAAATTAGGCGCCTTGAGGAGTTATCTTGAAATATTTTTCGATGCTTGCATGAGGTTACACTGTTTACATTTTTGGACCATTCAACTTTAGATTTAGGGAAAAGAGAGCTATAACTCTCTGTAGCACTGGGCACAGTAAACCCGTGCTGCGCCTTTTTTGCTTATTCTGGTTAGCTTCTTTCATATTAGCTTTGACTACAGCACTCCTACGAAAAAAAAAAGCTCTTGGTACAAATTCAGAAGTAGCACTGAAAATGTCCCCAACCTAAATCCTCAAAACGATCTGAGCATGCGACACGGATGGAAAAATGGATCCCAGCTGGACTGCTTCAGGACCAGTTTAGAAAGCCTGAAGATGTCTGAACATTCCGACGTGGAAATCCTGAGTTTATACTCAGGAGGTCATACTCAGGCCATACATTCTGAGGTCATACTCAGGATGTCCTTGCGTTGTCTTGCCAAATGGCCACCTTCTACAATTCCATTTCCTCAAAAGTCGCGAATGTGGCTTTAAACTACCAAAAGCTTCGCAGAGCCGAGCGAACTGCTTGTGCTGCTACGCGCACGAAAAACACCACGTCTTCGGTCGTTCGATTCCAGCGCAAAAACGCGAAATATTACTCCAGCGTAATTCCATGCTAACATGACGCATATGTGGGATTTTCTGCCATGTGCCAAAGCCGGCTCCACGAACGTTGATATTTTCCTTGCTGTGAGCCGTTTTCTCATTAAAGTTGAGAGTGCGCTCCACTCGGCCATCGTCTCCATGGTTCGGCTCACGCTAACCACGAACCCGCAGTGGTTTAAACTCCATGTACGCGAACTTTCGCGAGAAGACAAAGCTGCGGCCTCGGCTCTTGCTTAGAGTCACTGTGTCTTCCATAAATAGTGTTCGCCCGGAACCAGATCGTTCATGCTTCCAGTTGCTCTCTCATGCATTGCGGTGGAGCATATCTTAATGACCAGGCATGCCGGCCTGGTCGTCGCAGCTGAACCAGCATATAGGCCTGACATAGGTTCGACATGTATTTTGCTGCGGCATTGAGGTAGAATAAAATAAAATTAATAACAAAATTCCTATTTGCTTTTTGCGAGCGTTGAATAACCAGCCTAACATTTCTTATGGGTTACACACGGAAGGGTGTCGCTGAGACACGTTCTGTGATGGCTGCTAAGAAAGTTACTGCTGCAAGTACGTTACAAGATTCAGTATAGTGTCACCTTTCAGTCTTCTCCAACTTTCAGCACCTAGATCCTTCCAAGTCCTGCTACCTGCAGGAGTTAGGAGCTATTGCTCACGCTACTAGCCAAAAGTATGTAACAGTTTAGCTGCTTGCTCGGCAAGCGATGTAAACAGTTGAACGAAAAATACATCGGCTCCATCACGACCTAGAAAGCCAATTTGAAATGCTTCTCTATGCGAGTCAAAACGATTCAATTGCATTTGTAGCACCATTTTCGATCTCCATTAGTGCCAAGTTCTTCAGGGTAAACAGTTGAACGAAAAATACGTAGGCTCCATCACGACCTAGAAAGCCAATTTGAAATGCTTCTCTATGCGAGTCAAAACGATTCAATTGCATTTGTAGCACCATTTTCGATCTCCATCAGTGCCAAGTTCTTCAGGGTAAACTAACATCTGCAGGAACTCCCACTCGCCAATTACACCAATCGCGTTCACTCTCACTCTTCCAGATACTGAAGGGCACTGTGACAACATCTCTCCCTAATGACCAGTGTAGGAAGTGGCCCCGTGAATTCATTTGTCTATGAAGCACAACGTAGCGGAGGCCTGTGGATTAATTGTGACCACCTCGGGTTTTTTAATCACCAATGCTGCGTGATATCAGTGCGCATCAAAGACCTCGTTCATCGAAATTAACCAACAGTCATCCACTACGATTCTTGTCATAGCCCACGTGTAACTTCTTGGCATTAAATACCAAAAATAATGCAACATAAAATATCCTGGCATTTAAAAGCAATCCATGCTGCTTTCAGATGAGTTCGCTTAGTGTACTGCTGTCCTCTGCTTGCTTACTTTGGAAAAGATTGCAAATATTAGACAGATTTCTTTACTAATTACATTTCAGTGCGCTGAGAAAAAGCCTAAGTAGCAATTCTTTTTGACCTAGGGTTCAAGAAAGGGCTGAGGAATACGCAGTTCCTAGAAGTGTAATGAGAAATAAATTGTGCTATTTTTGTAAGGCTAACCACGTAACATATGATAGCTGTTACGTTAAGAGATCGGAAGCGGCGGAGTGGATGAGAGAACAAACGCGGGTTAATGACATCCTAGTTGAAATCAAGAGGAAGAAATGGGCTTGGGCAGGGCATGTAATGCGAAGGCAAGATAACCGCTGGTCCTTAAGGGTAACGGAGTCTATTGCTGGAGAAGGCAAGCGAAGCAGGGGGCGGCAGAAAGTTAGGTGGGTGGATGAGATTAAGAAATTTGCGGGAATACGGTGGCCGCAACTGGCGAAGGCCAGGGTTAATTGAAGAGACATGGGAGAGGCTTTTGCCCTGCAGTGGGCGTAGTCAGGCTGATGATGATGATGATGAACCACGTTATAGCATGGAATGGGATTGTGCATGGTCAGCTCATCACCTTCTGTGCATACAGTTTCCAGCCCTAGCAAAATTGTTGCACATGCCGTTCTCGGTATGTACAAACCTTGGGTTTATTGGCGAAGGTCCGAACATTACATCAGCCGTTGCTCTAAGAAACACGCTTCTAGGGCCCCCTACGTTAGTGCAAGCAGTTCCGGGGGTCTCATGCGCACACATAAGTTACACGAAGGAAGTGTTCCAAAAGTCACACAAAGTATGCGGCCAACTGCGCCATCTTATGCTTGGGCTTGCCCCTGCGTCGACCACGGCCCCGGCCCGGGCAATTTGCTGTCATTGCCTGCCGATTACAGCGCGGGGTGGCTGTCGTTCGCTCTCCACTGCGCAGTGTTTCACGCTTTCCCCTTACGTGAGCGGCCACCCCGCGGTGGCCTCCAAGAACGGGAGCACAAGCAGCTGCGGCGTCCTCCGTTCCCGGGTGGCTCGCGCGGTTCGCCATGTGGCGTTCGCACGCTCGCCGCTGGCTGGCGGAGGAAATGGGGTACGCGGTTATCCCACAACATGACGGCGTCACGGAACTGCAGTGACGTCTTATTTCTCGCTCTCGTCACCACGCAATCTTTGTTGAAGAAACACGTACCTGCAAAACAAAAATGAAACAAGGACGAAGACCTTAACAAAGCCCCGGGAATCCTCTCCCTCTTTCCCGTTATGGTCAAAATGTCGGTGATCAACGAATTATCATTTCTGCTCAGCGGCAGATATGCGCATGCCTGCGGGGTAGCAGTCTGAAGAGTGACTTGAAAGTGTTGACGATTCACAACGTGGCAAGGAACTGGGACAGGTGTATACGCGGTGGCTATTCACATCGATCGGAGCCTGACGACGGGCAAAAAACAAAATCGATGGAGAGAGACGGAGAGACAGAGATAGCGGGACAAGCATTCTCGGATGGGCACAGCATTTCCATCGTCTTCAGCACTAGGACGACAGCAGGACGGGATGCCTCATGGAAAAGTGTCCTACACGCTGGTCGGTTT
Organism: Amblyomma mixtum; assembly: GCF_055824585.1. Classification (NCBI taxonomy): domain Eukaryota; kingdom Metazoa; phylum Arthropoda; class Arachnida; order Ixodida; family Ixodidae; genus Amblyomma; species Amblyomma mixtum. Next base: position 58,066,673 of record NC_143020.1, read on the forward strand.
CACCTCCGAGCTCGACTGGAGACCTCTGCGCTTCGTGAAGTCGCCTCTACGAGTCAGAGTGTGCAGTGCTTGCGGACTGGTGCGGTCAAAGGCGGCAGTCCTTGCCTGCGAGCACATCCTTTGCATGTCCTGTTACGAGCAGTGCACGGAGGGCGTCGAGCCCGTGTGTCCCCTGGATGGCCTCCTGTGCCCGGAAAAAGGAGTGAACTGGACGTATTTTCCCGTTGAAGAGCTGGTGAGTAAAGAGGTGAGTGACCAGGGCGAACTGTTCAGGTTTTACGCGTCGGATTCTTGGTGTTTTTAGATGCAATAAGGGCTGCAAGTTTAATGTAAGCAGACGACATGACGACGCCTTCTCATAACGAAAGTTGAATGTCTCGGAATGCGATTAAATGGCGAGCGGTGACGCAGTGGCCGTTTGAGTACGTTTCTTTTACTATCGGACTTTAAGCAAGCTTCCTGTAGCTCAGAAGTGCTCACGTGAGGAACTTAATTCTATTTCTACTGGTGGGGGGTGTTCGGTGCTCCTTATCCTCAGTCCAACCGCGAGATTTGACCGGAATCTCTGAAAGTTCAGCCTACGGATTGCTACGACTACAGCTGGGTAGTCATGGAAAATTGGAAAATAAAAACTTGCCCGGCCTCACAAGAAGTTTTATCCGCGGTACGCCACGACAGCTGCGAAGACGCAATTGGGCGGCAAGTTGAACGCCATGCATTCGTTGATCGTTGCCCTGAGATTTATTTCGCGCGCTCTGCAGAGGAAAACAAATCCCTAGAGGCCGGAACCATTATTCGCTAACTTATTTATTCAGATAAGTATATAACCTGTCTAGCGCCGGAGTGGACCATTTAATATCCGCACGGGCAGCATCCGCGTGCGGTAAATACAAATAGCGGCGTTAGCTATCTCTGGAGATTAAAAGCGCTTCGTTATCGTAGAATTACAACACATAATCTAGTCTCCTTTGTGACTTAGATTCCCATGTTGTCCATGCACAAACGTCGGTATACCCTTTGGGATGTAAACACTGCGAGTAATCTAACAGCTTGGCACGAAAATTTATTAGAGCAAGTCGTGTCGTTCAGGATTCGTTTTCAATCGTTTTTGCTATTACATGTCACCTAATTTAGTCGTTAAAAATTTCATTGCCACTCTAGCGGTTGTCACGCTTTTCTGCCTGGCTTGTATCAGGCGGCAGAGATCTCCGTGGCACAACGCGACTCTCAAGGCAACTTGGTCTATGCGCCTTCACTCCAGAGCCATCACTCTCCGGAACCGAGTACCTGCTAAAAATTTCACATTGTTTTTGCTACATCGCGGCGTTCGGTTGCTCTAGAGAATTGCTCTGACCACAGTACGAGATTTCGCTCATCATACGTGTTTCTACGGAAATGAAATGATGTATTTAAAAAATAAGAAAAATAAGAGTGAATAGACTGTGCTTTTCTGCACATCAGTGTAAAATCAGGTGGAAATTATGTAAAATTTTGGCAGTTCGAAGTGAATTGTCCGGACTGATAGCTTTAAAAACCCCCAGTCCAAAGCGCCTAGCACTCGGTGAGACGCCTGACGCCGTCTCATGGCATGCTTCCTACCATTGCACGCGTCGCGTGGACCGCTAGTAGTTAGACGCCTTTAGCATGCAATTAGCAGAATATTGGCAGCTCGCCCACCGCCACTGCGCATGCGCAGATCCCCTCGATAACGCTAGAGGGCGCCAGGTGCCTTGCAGCTGCGTGCACGCCTTCAGCATCAGGACCAATCAGCGCGTGCTCACTGGCAGTGGGCGGGATCCCGGTGCTCCGGCAATGGCGACGGTAACACACTACACGGTATGCTAAAGGCGTCTATTAACAGATACCTACGTACCGTGTACCATGTTACCGTTACTGGAGTGCCCGCCCACCGCCGCTGGGCATGCTGCCTAAAGCCCCTGGAAATTTTTAAGGTAAGGACAACCTTTGCAGAGCGCCGCTTTTCCCTCTCCTGCGCCCATCGCCTCTTCCCATTGGTCGGTGGTTTCACGCGCAAAATTCCTTTAAAGCCGCGCTTTTCGCGGCCGCAGACGCCATATTGTCCGCTCCAACCGCGCACCGTAGGTTGTCCAGGCGTCGTTGCTGTTACTGCGCTTTTGCTTGCTGTGATGAACAGCGGCTTTTGTTTTGCTCGGAACGTGTGTCAGTCACCCAACTTCAAGCCGTCTATCTGCGCAGCGTGACGGGCTGCCGCGCCTTCGGGTGGAGGAACCGTCACGACGGTGGAAAGCGGTTCTTCGCGATCCATCATCGAAAACCGACGCGGGCCGGAGGAAGGTTTGGTTACACAGAATTGGCCGTCCGAATTTTAACGCAACGCCATCGACCAGACTTTGCGAGTTAAGTGAGGGGCTTTCAATAGCTGCTGAGTTTTCCTTTTTTTTTTTAAGCTACGCTGGGCAGTGGTTTGTTCGCGATCGAGCGTATGGCCGCAGTAAGCTCGATATGACGGCGCTTGCGTTGAGCGCATCGTGATTGCATGCACGCAAACGTGTAAGTGACGCAAGGCACACGTCTAACTGCAGAGTGACGTTCCTTAAATTTGAGCGCATGCCGCAGTTAGACATACATGCGTAGATAAAACTGCGCTCTGACATGGTGAAGCGCACGCGTTAGATTCTTCCAGAAAAAGACAAAAACAGAATTATCGCGCCGATATGCATCGTTACGGCACTGTAGGCATCGCTGATGGAAACACCAGCTAGCGCGCGCTGGCTTGCGTTTACTCTCGAAATATGACCAGTAGCTGTGGGTATGCGAGATAGTGCCCATCGCAAGTGGGTCGCGCGTTTCCTGTCACATCACTTCCGCGTTCTCGCTTCCCCTTGACGCCTAACTAGTTAGGAGGAGGCTACGAATGCGAGCAAATCTCTGATAACCTCTTTTATTAATGCTAAAACGTTTTTTTTTGTTAACGTTGCCATCAGTGATGCCTCCATTATCTCCATTTTTAAAAGTTTTGTAGCCGCTTTTTTCTTTCTAAATGAGATCAGTATAACAAAAGGCTTTGGCTTTGCCGATGTGCATTTAGTACTCGGGCGGTTTCCGAGCCTGAGCCGGGCATGTCTACCTCGCGGGCCGGGCCGGGTTCGGGCCTATATTGAAAAAATCGGGCCGGGCTGGGGCGGGTAACGAAAAAGGTTGACGGGCTCGGGACGCGTGACTAATTAAGGCCCGTGCAATGCTCTTATAGCGACTATACGAATGCGGAAGATTATCGGACAGAAGTGTTAAAAGCCTGGTAGGTTTCGCTCCTCACTAAATGACTGCTTCCGATGAAACATTTACGTACAACTTTATTATCCCATTGCTGGCAGGCGAAGGATATTTGCGAGGTAGGTTTTTTTCTTACTAAGTACCTATTCCAAAGAAAATTTTTATGCGGGAGTGTATATCGTTACAGTAAATGCACGCGAGACAACAGGGGAGGCACAGGTAAGTGTACACGTAGCGTGGCCTTCATACCGTATTTCGAGCACTCACTCAAGCGTCTTACCTGGTCCGCGATACACTGCAGCAGACCAAAACCAAAAACCACTAGAAGAGCGGATGAACTACGGGCATTTAAAATGGAGGGCATTTAAAATGGAGGGCTAGTGGAGGGCTCCGGAAATTTCGACCCCCTGGGGTTCTTTAACGTGCACTCACATCGCACAGTACACGGGCCTCAAGAATTTCGCCTCCATCGAAATTCAGCCGCCGCTAGATTTACTGCATAAGTACCTAGAGTTGCGCATAGATCTGCTTTGTTGCCGCAAAGCATCCAAACTATGAGGGAAATCCGCAACTCTTGAATGCAGGAGGTGGAATACGTGCAGGAGTTGGAGCAAGTGCAGGCTCAATCCGCTTATTTCTGGCAGCCGAACTTGCTTTATTTTAGGTAAATTTCTGTCGCATTGAATCATACAGCTTACTAGCAATGCGCCGGCTGCAACGAGGCCTACCTCAATGATCTGCGAACAAAATACTCGTCTTCTGAATGGGTGACGCCATCTTGTGTAAACGTCACAAATCACAAACGTTTTTCTGGTGGCCTCCGCGATTATTCTTTTGAACAATTAGAGAGCACTTGTGATAAAATTGCGTGTTAGTGATCAGAAAACATCGTTTTCAGAGAGCACGTGCTCTACGGCTAAAAAAAAAACTGCCACAAAGCACGAGGAAAGATGTTGTACATAATATTTGCCGGTGTACAATGCAAATGAGTTAGCGTCTCCGAAATACATCAATGCTTTTCAACCATGTGATCGCATATAGCTAATAGAGGCGCGTGCGGCCCAGGGAAAAAAACGCGCAACTCTATAAGCCAGTAACTCCAGTGCCAGCGGCAGCATGGGCGCCCTCTCTCGGTGGAGGCGACAGTTGTGAGCAGTATAGTAGGATGTGCCTGCGACAGGCCCTTTACATTGCCGCCTGTACATCGTGCCTCGAACAGCAGTGTGCTGCCGACGCTGCTGCTGTAGAGGGACTCAGTAGAGATCACCCCCTTGTGTGCGTGGCATATCCCAACGGTAGTCTCTCAACGCGCTAGTCGGTGTTGACCAGCGTCATGACCGAAAACTTAGGGCTAACTGACCGGTTCGCGACGTCACAACACCCGTGCTATCACACCCTTGCTTCCCGTATTTTATATTCTGCTCCGTCACAGCGCAGAGAGAGAAAAAAACTTTCATTTAGAATAGATTAATTCCCAGAAGTCAGGTGGTTGGGGCGCCTAGTCCAGGGCTCCAAGCAAAACGGCAGTGGCAGTGGTTCAGGTGAAGTTAAGAGTGAATAAAAGGTGTTTGCAATGGCCAACAAAAGGTGTTTGCAGTGGTTTGAAAAGTAGCTAAGCACTCGTTAGTCTGATCAATTGCTTGCTAGAGCATGCAAACCTTGCTCTTGCAGAGCATGGCCTGTCAATTTATATGCATATCACAAGCGTTTTCTGGTGGCCTCCCCGATCATTCTTTCAACAATTAGCGAACACTTGGGACAAAATTGCGTGTTATTGGCAATAAAACACCATTTTCAGCAGACGTGTGCTCTGCGACAAAAAAAAAAAAACTGCCGCAAAGCACGAGTACAGTCGGTGTACAAATTTACTGCCAGCAACGGCCGAGTGCAACGGAGTTTCCTTCTCCAAAATTATTTCATACCTTTCAACGATGTGATCGTGTATGGCTAATAGAGGCGCTAGCGGCCCAGGGAAAACAATGCGCAATTCTCGGCACTTATTCAGTAACTCTCGTGCCAGCTAGGGTGCCTGGATGCTCGCCCTCGCCCCCGCTCCGTTCAGGGTGGGGACATTCTTTGAAGGACCTGTTGCCGCCTCGACCGGTTTTCGTAGCCGCTGTCCGCCATTGCCTAGCCCACTCTCCGCGGAGCCAGCACGTGTGAACTTCGCGCGGCCGCCTGGCCGTGGTGTTCGGCACGGAATGCCTGGCTGCTGTGTGCCGCTGTGCTATCACTTTCCGACGGAGCCGAAGAGAAGACTTCTGTGGATCGCAAAAGTCAACCGTGATAAGTGGCAGCCGACGAAGGGATCTGAACAAAATGTTGAGACCCAATCTCCAAACTTGCGAACAGCACAAGGAAGCCGTCCAGAAGATGCTCATCTCAACACGGCTGCGGCTGCGCATACACCTTCGTAAGGTTGGAGCAAGAACAGTCAGTCGAAACGCAATTAAGACATGTGCAAGGGCAAGCCTGCCGTGAACTCTGAAATTGTCCTGCAGTGCCCTGTACATCGCCGCAGCATATCCCCATTCATATTACATTAGTAACAGTGGTATTTTTTTTTGCTCCTTTCTTCAATACCATCTCGTCCTGCATTTTTAATTGTTTTTTGTAGTGTATTACCTTGCATTTTTACGCTGCACAGCTCATTTTCCCCTTCAAACTATAACAGCATCCGAATAAAATCCTTCAAAAGTTTGCTCGGTGTGTTCAATATGCCTGTTTTAAACTGTGCATTCGAAGCTAGTGTGAAATTCGCTGCTTAAATTTATTCCCCAAGTCTGACATAAATGCCAGAGTTTTCGTTCATTAGGTTACTTCCATTCATTCTTTCAGCAATTGAAGTTCATATCTTAATGTCCCATAATGACAGTTTAGAAAAATAAAATTTTGTCAGCTCGCATAGGCTAAAGAGAAGCTCACACCACGCCAGTAAAAATCAGTGAACTACGGCATCTGTCATACCGCGAGAATAGAGCGATTCACATTGCATACTTTCTAAGCGAACAATTACTGCACTGTGTTTCGAAGCAAAACACGCTGCATTCGTGAACGATATCATGTCGCAGCATGGGTTGAGCAAAACTGTACCATTAAAAAGTTAGCTTCCTTGGTCTATTATTTTGTCCTGCCCCCTCTTCAAGTAATTTTATTAGCGCGAAACGCGCACGCGGACGAGAAACTAGGGCCATAGTCGTATGCTTGCAGCGCGCTCCCTGAGAGAGGGCTATGCAATGGCGGACGCCGTAGCAGACGACGCGGTTGTCCTCACCCTGAACGGAGTGGGGGCGAGGGCGCGCATCCAGGCACCCTAGTGCCAGCGATGCGCGCTCTCTCGGCGGAGGCGACAGTTGTGCGCAGTGTAGTAGGATGTGCAGCGCTGCATGTATCCTCTTTGCTCCGGCAAGCCGTGCACATTGCCGCCGGTACCTAAAGTGTCTCTGACAGCAGCGTACTGCCGACGCAGTTGTACAACGACGCAGCAGAGGCAGCTACATTCTGTGCGTGGAACAGCGCAACGGCAGTCTCTTAACGCGCGAGCTTTAAAGGCCCCGTGTCGCAGAAAAACCGCGGTTGGCGTTGACTGGCGATAAGGCCGAAATCTTAGGGCGAACTGACCGGTTCGCGACGTCACAACACCCGTGCTATCGCAACCTTGCTTCCCGTATATTATATTCTGCTCCGTCACGTCGCAGAGAGAGAGACAAAACTTTCATTTAGAATAGATTAATTCCCAGAAGTCGGGTGGCCTGGCCCCTAGTCCAGGGCTCGGAGCAAGGCGGTGGTGGCAGTGGTTCAATCGAAGTTAAGAGTGAATAAAAGATGTTTGCAATGGCCAACAACAGGTTTTTGCAGTGGTTTGAAAAATAGCCAAGCACTCGCTAGTCTCGCTAGTGCATGCAAGAACTCGCTAGCGCATGCAGACCTTGCTCTTGCAGAGCATGGCCTGTCATTTTGTATGCATATTGGCTTGAATTTAATTGCAAATTTTGAAGCGTTAAACTTTTAACACCGGTGTGCTACAATTCTGCCAAATGGCACAGTTTTTTAATGTGGCCACCGCTAAGTCTTGAAAAGAAGTAGACATGCTAAATGTCGTGCTAAAGGTTGGCTGACTTACTTATTACAGTCAAGTGTTAGGTTACGACGACCAATATGCACTCAGTTTATGTCGGCCTGGTCGTCTCGTGTGGTCCTGTGTGGTCCTCTCTTGTGTACGTCTTGATTGCGTTACAGTTCTTTTCTTACAGTATGCAGGGTTCTTAGTGTTTAAAAAGTCCTGAAAGTATAATCTCGAACAAAGCGTATATTGTTCATTTTCTTCGCACATTTCTTATACGCAGGTGAAGTGCCGGAACGCAGAAAATGGCTGCGAGGCAGTGGTGACTACAAAAGATATCATCCGCCATTTCAATGAGGAGTGCAAGCACCGCTCAGTTTTCTGCCCCAGGTGCACGGCTCGGGTTCGCTGCGCCGAAGTGTGCACGCATCTGAGAACGGACTGCGCCATGTCACATTTTTGTGCAGAATGTGAAGACGAGTCCAGATGCATAGACGAGTCTATGCCTTTGCGGTCTGCCGGCCAAGTCTCAGAAGAGCAGGCGTGTGTGGAGCAGCTGGCCAGGAACCTCGTAACACAGAGCGACGCACTCGAGAAGCTCTCTGACACTATGCATACCTTCAGTCAGGCTCTCGGACTACTTGAAGCAGCAATGAAGCAAGACCATAGCAGAATGACAGAGAACGACACCAGAGCTACCACACCTAATGAGGAAAACACGTCAAATCTGACAGCACTGAGCAACGCAGTTGGCAATCTCTCGAGCACCACAGAGACATCCGACGCAACACCCAAATATGAACCAGCGAGGGTTGAAAAAGGGAGAAATGGGTCCTTATCCGCTGCCGCCGACGGACCAGAATCCGGAACGCAAGAAAATAACCAGACGTCATCGAAGCGCATCTACCCCGGGCTCCCAGCCGAAGAACGACGAATAGCTGTCAGCGAGTCGTCAATAACGGGGTTCGAATCACTGATAGATAAATACCTGGATAACGTTTATGCTGAGTTTAGGTGCGAGGAGGTACGGCAACTAGGCTGCTCCGTGTCACCTGTAGCTGTGCTCACAAATATCGACCAAACCTGTCTGCTTCAAGTGACTGTGCGGATGCTGTGGAACGATGACCTTTGGCTGCCTCCAGCCGTAGGAGCACTTGGGCTGAGTTTCATACATCCATCGGGATTAGAAAAATATTCGGACGGACGCAGAATACATTTGTCAGTTCCAAGAAGGGATGACGAATTGCGGACCATAGGAGTCTTTTTTTTCCTTTTCCATCGCTTAGGCTGAGGCAACTCTGGAATGAAGGCTTTGTGTGCGAGGACATAATTCGGTTGAAACTAAGGTGGATCTTCTGAGTCTAATCCACTCGAGGCGAGAATCCGGGACTAATTTCTACCAGAGAGCCTCTAGGAATCCCTGCAGTTTGTTCATGCTTCTGTGCATGTATCGAAAATTATTCAAAGTGCTTCGATGGTTCCATACATAAGCGTAGCTCTGTTCTAATGCTTCTGTTTTGCGGTTAGCAGTGGTGTTCCATTTCGTAACCAAAAATTTCCGAAATTAGGCCCGAAAATCGACATTTTTAGCCCTTTCTCCTTCCAGCAGTGTACCAATGTGACCCAGTCGGTTGGAACGAGAAACTTTCCCGAGAACAAGTGAAGATTCCTTTTTAGGCGTATTTTATTTACGAAATTCCCTGAAAAACAGGAAATTCCTCATGTGGAACATCACCGCTGTGTGTGTGACTTTTTTTGTGCTTCATGCGTATGATTTAATTGATACGCATACGCATTTAATTCATGTTATGGTAATAAAGAAAGAAAAAAATTCCAACAGCAGATTGTTTTTCCTCACTCTTCGCTCAAGGATGGAAGCTACATTGCATTTATAATTTTTTATCAGTGTTTGAGAAAGTCACTGTTCAACATTAGACAGTTTTAGCTGTGCGTCCGCAAAAGCTGTGCGTACGCTACGGGCGCACCTTACGCGCAGTGCCACCCGTCCTGGCAACGACAGTTTTAGTTGGGAGTGGCTAGCGTAGCGCCCAAGGTACATATACCATGGTAGCGAAGGCTCCATAGACGCCCATTGGTCCAAAAAATGGCGACTCATGGGGCACCCCCGCGCCCCCATTTCGGGGGGCAACCTACGTATGAGTGACGTTGAATGACGTCACGCTTACGTATGCCTTTGGCGCGAATTATAAAGTGGTCTTTTTATAGGACCGGCATTTTCGAACCGGTATCTCTAGAAGGTTGCCTTTCAGCGCGCACGAACCTTTGCCAGTCAAATGTGCTCGCGTTCCTGCTAGTTATGGCCTTGTTAATGTGCAATTGGGAACCAAATGAAAGTCACTGGCAAAGAAGGCAGCATAGAAAGGCAGCAACACTTCCAGACGCTGGCTAAGGATGCATGATTCGTAGTGGAAACCTTGGTGAATATACTGGTGCCAGTACTTTTGAGTACATCAAGGTATGATGCACAAAGCACAGGCTCAAATGCACAGTTTGGAATACAGTGTACGGCAAGTATGGTTTTGATATTTATGGTTTATTACAGCAACCAAACAAATACAGTGATAAACACGCCAACAAAAAATGCGCGTCACAGGCAGCTCAAGCAGCAGCTTTTTTAAGCTGGCTATTCATCTCAATGGTCACAGTGCGGATAGGAAAATGCCCTGAAGTTCCACGAATGTTGCCAAGTAGGAAATTGAAAAGTATAGAAAACAATGCTACGACAGCTTCCATTGAGGCAAACATGACATGACATAAGTAGGCGCATCAACACATAGACCATGCAGCACACAAGGATTACTCTTCACACATTTCGTTTCTTCAACTGAAAGAATATAGCAGCTATGTTTACACCTGCATGACAATAATGAAAACAAGTTTTAGCATCAACAAATCTGCTCAACGCTAGAGCATTACACCATACGTAGGGCCTGCGCACAACCTCGAGACCTGATTCTTGTCGCTAACCGAAGTAATTTGAAGCAATTCTAATCAAACTAAAACATACATGAAGTGCAGTTTAAAATGAAGTGCAAGGACATTCAATACAGCCACTTTTTCCTCGAGTAGGCACAGCATGGAGACGCAGCCGTCCTGACCGCAGATACACAAACAGTTCGAAGTGCTTGGAAAAAGTCCTCAGGTCTCGCAGCTGGCACGGCGTCTTCTCCAGGCTGAGGTTGCGGCAGAACTGCACCCGCGATTTGCACCTGGACATGATGCAGCGTCCACGTTATACAACTGCACCCAAATGAATACCATATACTCCAAACGTCAATACGCCAAGACTCCTTTCACCTAAATACAGTACGTTATAACTATGGCAGAAAATGCTCGCGCCAAGCCTCCAAGCCTCAGAGTGCGGTTACGCTCGCCTGATACCACGCGGCAAGCTCCTTTTCTATGCTCAAAGAGTGACGAGAGCGATGCAGCGCAATGAGTTTAAAACTACATTGACGGTCATGTATACGTAAAACGGCAATAACTACTGCTGGCTGAATTCAGTTAAGGCACAGTCAATGCGGCGCACATGCACATGGTTGAGTTTCGATACTGTCAGTTGCGAGGAGATCCTCAAATTGGCTTCACGGTGCTGCAAAACCATTAATGTCATGCTCAGAGCTGTTATGCAGCGCAGTTGGTTTTAAATTGACCATGCGGCAAGTAGAAGGCACGAGGTTGCTCATGAGAGCCCGGTATCAATTTCATGTTGATGACAGTCGGCTGCACGAAACTAGCTACAAATAAGACAAATGATTTGTGTCTTTTGCACATCTTATGATTGCACGTGCGTGCCCTGCAATTTACTAAAATATCCCGATAACATGAAGCCAAGTGCGCAAGAAACGGTTACAGCTACGATAGGCGCGGAAAGCCCGACAAAAGCATATATAGAGCAGACGACAACGGCAAGAGCTCACCTGCGAAAGTCCAGAGGGAAGCGGTGTAGTAACTTGGTAAGACACTCACGGTACAACCCATGCTGTCACAATGTGCCACGGAGCAAGGTTTTTTCACATGCCGCAAGCTCATCTTGAAATGCAGAGCTAAGCGCTCGAAGCGATGAGCGCGAAGCCTCGGGAATAGGTTTCGCACTGGCCGTACACCGAAGCAAACGCTGCAGCGGTGCAGCGGGGTGCAGATCTTGCCAAACGGTGACAGAGAGGCGACGGGCAAGGACGACAAAAACTTCTTAAAGGGGTCATTTCGAAACCGGCGAGCTTAATTTGCACGCTTTCCAAGGCGTGCCATAGCAGGCAGCTGGAGATAACAAATCGCTTCGCAAGCTGCCGCAGCCACTGTGGCCGGGTACCGAAACTAGGCCTGCAAAGTCGCGCTGCAAATGCACCGCACACTGATCAACAGAGAGCGCAACAAGAGCGTTGAAAAAAATTACAGAATTCGGCGTAACGTTTAGCTGAAATAGTTTACGTAACTTATAAAACGTGGCATTAAAATATTCATTTATTTTTGTTGTTTTATAGCATTTTAATTTGTGCTTTTGAATTTTATTATGTGAGTGTTTCGGCCGCCCAAAGTGGCTGTGCTGCAGTCGCGCTAAACCGATTTTGGGGCCCAGCCTTCGCCACCATTCTACATCCACCTTGGAGCGCCCGGGATGATGATGATGATGATGATGATTATGATGATGATGATGATGATGATGATGTAGCCTTCCCTTTGTAACGGGTGGGCGCCTACCAAAGGTGGCTGGATATACACACACATAAAAACACTACTATCAAACGCGAAGCGGCAAACACACACGCAAATACCGACGAAACAGTACTGTTCTAGTGTCGCACCAGCGTCCACCACTCTGTCAATCGGCGCTTCGTCGCTGCAACCGCCGCCTGGTTTGCCGCATCCGCCGTGCAGCCCTCGTTCGCATGGATGGATGGATGGATGGATGGATAGGAGCGCCTTCTTTGAAACGGGGTGGCGGCAATGGCCACCACGCTCAGCTTTTCTTTATTTATTATTATTTTTTTGTTTGTTTACGGTGTTGGCAATTCTCACTAAGATTCTTCATCACCTTTGCCTACGGTTTCCTACAATTCTAACCTTATGCCACATCTCTGCTTTTCAGCCACCAATCCTCCAATCGCTTTTTGCTGACTTCCACTGCAGATTTATTTACATGACCATTGTTATCTTTAAACCCTAGGGCCTCAGAAAGAGTGACTGTGCCTGCATCGACATCCGGATGGATACCATCACATTTGATTATGAGGTGTTCAATTGTTTCCACAGATCTACCACACACTGCACAGCTGCGCGTTCTAAGACACCCTGATCTAGCTTCAAAAAGTAGGGCACTGCCTCTTGAGTTATCATAGAAAAATTCTTTCCTGATCTGCCTTTTCCAGAATCGATATAGTTCTGCACTATGTTTCTTTTCCATTGAATTCATCCCATTTTTAACTTCCGCGTTTTTAACCTGTCGTTTAATGCTCTTTCTTTCTCCGTCCTCATGACCGGCATACTTATTGGTTAGTTTTCTAGTTCTTTTCCGCCACTGTGAGTCAACGTTCTTTCTGCATAAATATTTAAATACCTTAGCTGCCCATCTGTTATCGTCCAATTTCCTCAGGCATTCTTCATATAGTATTTTACTCTTAGCTTCCCGTGCCTCGAACGATGCCCAGCCCATATCCCCTTGTACTGCCTCGTTTGTGGTTTTGCCGTGGGCACCTAGTGCTAATCTTCCAACAGCTCTCTGATTTACGCCTAATCTCGACTGAAATTCTTCGCAGAACGGGCACAGTGGCGCCATCTAGCGACAGGAAGTCAAAGCTTGTGAACTGTGTGCTGAGGAAACTTTTTCCGCTTTTATTAATGGCAGTGGTGGTTGTATTCGAAGGCTTTGTTTCTTTTTTAATGTAAATCAATTGAATCAAATGAAAATATAAATTCTCGCGCAAAGTTGGAGAAGTACTTTACCGCAGGTCGTGTCTATGACGACAGCGTACGCCGTAGATAGTTAGGCTTAACATCAAGAAATTCTTGGATTTATCTAAAAAACGATTACTATTTGTCACATATATCGTTACGGAGGGATGAGAATGCACAAAATAAAAGTGAATACAACCGTTTAGAGCTAGCTATCGCGTCGAAAAATGCACCGGCGATGCAGTATTTGGTCCGAAGCGGGCGTGCAGGGCGCCACCATGTTGCCACGTTAACCACGCAAGCCACGCAAGCAACGCAACGCAAAGTCCGCTGGCTTGCGTACGTACGCAAGACGCACGGATCGCGCTTGCGTTCTGCGCATGCGCACTACGGTCCCCGCAATCTCCTTGCGTACGCTAAGCCCTTGCGGACGCACAGCTAAAACTGTCTATTAAGTTATTCGCATCGCCCTCCCGCTCCCCCACGATGCAAATGCGGGATGTTGCCAAATTCGCAGTTACAGTCTCCTGGGTCGCACCCTCCAAAAAGCAGACAACCTTCGTTCCCAGAATTGACAAGAGGCTCCAGTGGCGTCGCTTGTGCTTATTTAATTATTTATTTGAAATCCTTAGAGGCCCATTGGGCATTGCGTAAGTAGTGCGTAAAAATAATATACTCTGCATTCATAACCAAAGGAAACAAAAGGGAAACATACAGTCATGATAAACATCATATCAACAAATTAGTAGAGAAGAAGAAGAGACGCGGAAATAAAAGAAAAAATGCGCGACCCAAAATAAATACCAAATAGGAGTACTTAGTCGTTGACATCCACCCGAGCGCAGCCATACGGCTACAAAGGAAAGCTATTCCCCTAAAACATCTGATCAAAATAAATACCAGCAATAAAGGATATTGTGCTGGCGGAACGTGGTAACAGTGAGTAGCGTAGCGCCACTAAGGCAAGCATATAGGAGTGAAAAGAAAAGGAAACGTTAGTAAGAAAACATCAAAATGGCACGACAGTTGCAGCAAAGTAAAGAACAAAAAATAAGAGATAACAATGATTTGAACGAAGGCGTGCTAAATGACGGTTTCAGTGAAATGTGTGATGAGTTAGGTATGGAAAGAATCTAGATTAGATGTGGAAGCGATGTTGTCTGTTATGTCAATCCGTAATCTCATGGCTCGTGGTAGTACGGATGAATTGACACCGAATGTATCACCTATATCCTTGCGAAACTGAGCTAATTACATAATCTTTTCAACGTGCGGGCTGAGACATCGAGGTGAAACTTGTTCTATTCAAGTGTATGTACATATTTGTGAAATAGCGTTAGGAGAGTGAGGTGGCGGCGTGTGCTTTGTGATTGTGGCCAAAGATCATTTTTAATCTGAGTGACGCTTGAACAGTAGTTGTAGTATCGTGAAATGAATCGCGCTTCCATGTTTTTGATAGATTCTAACGTGGTGATCATGTTATTGTGACAGGGAGACCAAATGAAAGAAGCAAATTCAAGTTGTGGACGAACAAAAGTGAGCTATGCTAGTTTTCGAATATCAGATGGTGGATTTCGGAGATTAATGACTTGGAGGTGACGGCGCATATGGATGAGATATCGAATGACATGAAAGATATGAAGAAACGCCAAGGTATTTGTAATGTGATACGTGAGAGAGTAGATCATTTTGAATACGGTATAAGTATAGCTAGACTTGATACTTTTACGGGTGAAGGAGATGACTGCGGTGTTCGCGGGTCCCGGCAAGTAAGAAGCGATAAGAACGCTGCGTAGCACTTTATTGGGCAACAGCTGAGATGCGTTCTGCCGCGGCGCTCATGCAGGCGCTCGCTTTTGTAGAGCCACTGCTGACGTCATTTGGCGCGTCATCACGCGTCTCACTCGGTAGACACAAAACGCCGGCACACGTCTCTCTCGGCTCGCACAGAACGCCGGCACGCGTCACTTCCTCCACCGCAATTTGGAGAGTCACGATGGCTGGTATCGGTCAGGCGGCTTCCTGACTCGCTGAGGGTACCGCCTCGTAGGGCTGTTTCCGCTGACCACGGGTGCAGGGCTAGTTGCGGAGACAGCGGTTGATGAGGGTGGCGGACAATCTGAAATTTCTGGATGACAGATGTCGGTCTCCTCCCCCACCGCAAATGGTGACGGCGTGTTCGCAGCCGAGGCTCGTAGCAAATGGTCCTTGTGTCGCCTCCACATGCAGGATCCGTGGGGTGTCTGCACCTTGACCTCGTACGACACTGGCCCGGTGCGCTGCACGATAGTTGCTTTGAGCCACCTTGGTCCGCTCCTGAAATTGCGCACCAAAACCTGTTCATTCACTTGAAACACAGTATGATCAGCACTTCGCAGCATCGTTTGCTGAAACTGGCTTCCTCCGACTGTACGCGACAGGGCGGGCTTTAAAGCGTCCAAACAAGTGCGCAGCTCACGACCAAGGAAAAGATAAGATGGTGTCTGAAGTGTCGTCGCATGCGGTGTGTTCCGATATGCCATCAGGAACTTGGATAATGTTTCTTCAAGGCTTTCTGTGGCTGGGCCTTTGCGTAAGGCGTTTTTATGCGAAGCATACTACTTTAGCTACCACTTCAGCCCTTCACCGTGGTTATGCGCCTCCAAATCACGTGATACATGCGTCACACCACGTGACACGATGACGTCACGGCAGTGGAGAAACGGGGGCCCACCTCGCGCCGTCGCTGTGGTTGAGCGCCTCCAAATCACGTGATACATGACGTCACACCACGTGACACGATGACGTCACGACAGTGGTGAAACGGGGGCCCACCTCGCGCCGTCGCTGTGGTTGTGCGCCTCCAAATTACGCGACACGATGATGCTTCGCATTCTCCAGGCTTAACCAAGTTAATCCTCAGCCATTTTTTACCGTCTGCACAAACCTTTCAGCCAGCCCATTGCTGCTCGGGTGATAGGCAGAAGTGAAAACTTGTCGAACGGCGTGCTCTTTCATGCACGCTTGGAGCTCGGATGAGGTGAACTGTGTGCCGTTATCACTTACAACAGTCTCCGGCGCGCCGTATCGAGCGAACAAATCACGTAATCTTGCTATGGTGGCTTGCGCGGACGCACATGTCATGACGTACACCTCAGTCCATTTTGAATGCGCGTCCAATTTAATGGATACATACGTGTATTTAAATACTTTGTTGCGAGGTTCTGTGTATACATGCTGTGACTTTGTTTCCAGGGGCACTTTTTTTTCCTTTACAAAGTTGTATCTTAGCATTTATAATACTCGATTTTATCTTCGCAATTCTAATGTATATCTTTCACAACTCGTTTCTTCATTTGCTCGCAGTTGCGACTAAAATTTCGCTGCAATTACTCGCAATACATGACCGGTGACAGCTGCTGCTGCTGCTGCAGTACACTGGAACGAAGGACTGCGACACAGATTTTCCCCTGGCCGTTGCATATGTACAAAAATGTAAAGGTTTTTGAACGACAAAGATTCATTAAAACATTCGTCCTGTACTTGCTGATTTCATGGCCTTTTCGTTTCCCATATCAGCGGCATGCACTGCTTTGCTGCTTTCGGACTGATATAGTTATAGACATCGTGTGCTATTTTATTTCCTTAGTGAATACGCAAAAACTTGCAAGCATTGGTATTAGTTATATCTGCCACGAATTTTAAGACATACGATTACATTCTTTTATTTAAAAAAAATACATATTTCACTTGTCTAGACATTGCGTAGCGTTATCTAATGCACAATGACAATGCAGTTATTGTTCTTGAGTTTATCCGTCCACAAATTCTGTGTGGTCACGCTGCAACATGAGGCCGCCACCCCCGAACAATAATTCTGGCTATGCCACTGGTGCGGATGGCTTGTCACTCCCTCCAAACGCTGCTGCTACTTCGCTCGCACGAGCGCGTCTCGCCGCCTTGTCCTCTGCTGACCCGCCGTACCTGAGGGGGAGCGTTCTTGCATTGTACCAAGGCTGCCCCGAGGAAACCGCCATTTCCATTCCTCAGGCGACCTAGCTGTAGGCGTTACACATAACAAGAATGCTTTAGTTCACGAGTGGCCCGCCATCTATTCGCTTCGTTATTTTTTGCCTGCACTTTTCCTTGGTAGGACGTCATACAATCAGAAAAAAAAGAATGCGATGTACAAGCTACTGCAGCTAGCAGTCGATCATGGCCAAATGAACTGATCCAAACGTGTGCGGAAGTTGCAAAAGGAGCTTCAACAAATGACAAAACTGATGATTCCACTCCTAGGGCGATGTTAAGAGTCCCCGTAGCTTTTTTATATCGATTGACTATTCAGCATCCTAATGAGCCTTCTGGAATTCAAGGAACGCATAATTCTGTGGTATTTGCCTGAACGGTGGAAACATTCATGAAATAAATGTTCCGCTTTAAATTTGTCGATGTGAACCTGAGCTGAACATTTAACGAAAGGACGGTTATCAAGAATGGATCAAGAATGGTTATCAAGAGCTAGAGTATCCTGAACGCTCGGTGCGCAGCGCTGTGATTAACCTGATTCCTTTTATCGAATTTTAGTCTGTGCGGTTTCTGACAAGTGAGGACCGAGTGAAAAATTTAATTTATTGCGGCAACAAACAGTAATATTTCTTGTACCTAAGAAGGGCACAGGTAGAGACCCCGCAACTGCACGAGGTAAAAGTTGATGTTGGAAAATAAAAGGTACCAAGGTAACTAAGATTTAAAAATCGTTAGTAAATTTTGAACGAAAACCACAGGAGCACGAACAGTAACACATGCTGAGTTGCCACGAGATGCAAATCAGCCGGGTAAAGATACCACTGCAGAAATACAAATGTATAAATGCAGAAACAAATAAATAACGGCGGCAATAAAAATGAAATGTCTCAAATGATAAAAATTGAAAGCCATTGCCGTAAAATATTGTCTCTGAACATCCATGCCACAATTTTCTGCATACCGTTACATATAAATAACGGCAGCAATAAAAATGAAATGTGTCAAATGATAAAAATTGAAAACCATTGCCGTAAACTATTGTCTCTGAACATCCATGCCGGAATTTTCAGCACAGAGTTACAATGATTATGAAGGACCTAAAAAGCGCGGGAATAAGCCACATAAAACTTGGCTGCCCCTTGGTTTCTGTGGCTGTTGGCTTCTCTCATATTTATAACGAGCCCCTCATTCCCCTCCCCTTGTTTGCTTAACTGCTTAGCGAGGGCCTCTGTTCAAGCAGCCTTGACGCCATAGGAAGCATAAGAGGGTTCTCACACAGCTTCCACCCTCGCCGTTCGATGGCGTTCTACGTCACATCAGCGGTAACTTAGGACGTGCTACGTCCGCCGCTTAAGAACGCCGTTATTTGTAAACATAAATACCCCCGAAAGCAGAAGGTTTGACAGCCGTCGCCGAAGCTCAGCGGTAGAGCACCGGGCGCGTAATTCGGAGGTCGTGGGTTCGGATCCCACCGGCGGCACGTGGTTGTTTTTTCTTCTGTTTTTCTAATCATTAGCTTTGAGTGATAACATATTCAGTAATATTCTAAATCGAACAACAGCACGAAATAAATAAATTAAAAATCCTCTACGTCCCTTGGTTTCTGTGGCTGTTGGCTTCTCTCATAATTATTTATAACGAGCCTCTCATTCCCCTCCCCTCGTTTGCTTAATTGGCTGACTAGAGTTCAGGATCAGGATATCGAAATATAAATGTGTAATATTGTTGCAACCGTATTAATCGATTCCGACAGCTCCAAATGTGGCTTTTGTCTTGAAACATTCAGAACATCCAGTTTTGTGCGTCTGACTCAGTACGCCAAGCAACCACGAGAGGACAGGGCGGAAGGTACCCCTTTTCTTTGGCGGCAGGTGGGCGCCACACCTGTCGAGTCACGACACGACTGCCTCTGGGGCAACGTCGTTTCGGCCCCTCTTTAGTGAGGTCCTTTTCCCTTTCAGGTGAAGGGGAGAAAGAGAGGCTAAGATGGCAGGGGCACTGGCCGATCTCTTGTGCACGTGCATCAGGGTCACCAGAACCAAAGCCACCTGGCAGAACCCATGGAATGCATCGCGCTCAAGAATGTTGCCGGCTTTGACGACAAGGACCTTCCAGGAACTCAATGGACCACGAGCAGAGTAATCCCGGAGACGTGGTTTAGAAAAAAAAGGGAAGTGGGGGAGGGGGGGGGAGTCCAAGGGAACGTCACAACGAGCGAGTGCAGCACACGACAAAAAAAAAACGGTCTCGGAAGACGGTCGCGGGCGGCTGGGAAGGAAGAAACGTACAGCTCTTCTGCATACTTGTGCTGCATGTATTAAGCAGCTTGTTGCGTTGGAAACGTAATGCGTGTTATAAACACGTGACAGCAAGAACGAGAGATAAAACATCACGACTGTCCCAAGTAGTTTCTTTTAATTCGGGGCTGAATTCTTACAGTACAATCATGAGGATACAGACTTCTCTGGTAAAATTTGACAGTCGACGAACTCTTCGCCGTTCTGTGTAATATGCATATTGTGACGCATATTCATGCGTCTCATGGCACCTCAATTTTGAAGCGACAAAGGGCAAACATTAAGTGCTATGGTATTGGGCTTATACCTTTAGAGCCATAGTGCAGGCATGCATCTAAGGGTTGAGGGGGGGGGGGGGGGGGCAGCGGCGTCTTAGCCTAAACTCCCCCTCCCCCGTCCCTGACCTTCGATACGAAACGTTAACTTGGGCCCCTCTCGAAAAATACTGCTGGCTACGTGCCTGCCCTAGTCTGCAGAAAACCATCACTTACTCTTGCGGGCAGTAATAGATTCGGATTTTACTTAGCGGTTTCCCTCTTTAAGGGATTGCCTTTTCTTATGGACAACCTTCGCCGGGGCACTTGGGATAAATGATTATCATCGGATAAGAAATTGATGCACTCATAGCAGCAGATGCGACCTCGAGCTTGTCATTATAGCGTCGTCCAAAGTCGGTGATTCAGTACAGTCGTACGCGATGACGCCAAACCTTTCGATCATGTCTTCGAGGCAGAGTTCCTGCACAAAGACTCGGTCTTTGCTCCTGACTACTTACTTGGTAACATCAGAGCGCATGACTTCGCTCATGGAACACCACCGAGTATGGCAAAAGGCATTTTGGGATGCCTAGCAAGGGTTTAAGGTTGACGATTTTATAAGGCCGTAAAAGGGCGCTCAAGACGAAGACACAAAGATGAACACACTAGGCGCTGGTGCGTCCATCTTTGCGCGTCTCCATCTTCTGAGAGCCTGCACTATCCTATGATACGCAATCAACTATAGGCCTAGCGCTGCCGCTGTTGACGATTCGAAGGCTGGAGACGGCTCTCGTTCTATGTGCGAAGGAGAAAGGTGGGTTTAAAAAGCGAGCTTCACTGCCCAAGGCTACACCCATATGCCACAAAATAAGTTGTAAATTAGCACGCAAGCTAAGCTACTGCAGACTTTGTTTTTGGTGGTTGAGTCTGCAGTCACCGCAAGCTCCAAATGATTTGATGCGAGGTTTGCTACTTCAGAGCGGCATAGATTCGCCAGGAACTTCACAAATGCACCGTCCTAAATTAAATCATACCTGGGAGCATAAAAGACGCTACACTCTTTCTCCGTTGTGTCTACCTTCACAATGAAAAATTGTCGCGGCACCTGCTTGCCGCATTTATGCCAGAACCATCGTGCAACATCTTGAGGCTAAAAACAATGTTATAGTGACAAGATAACCGCTAATAAAAGTTGTTCTTGCAAAAAACAACAAGCTACATAAATAGCTATCGCATCTGGGAAGCAGCAAAAGAAGTGCCACTGAAAAAGCAGCGCTTGCCACATGCGGGGAATTTGTTTTCGCTCTGCCAATTAGGAAAAAAAGCAGAAATGCTGAAGAAGGCTTACAAGGTACCTGAGTCAGCTATTGCCATAAGACAACTTGAACAGCGTGCCTTACTAACAAAGGAGAGTTGGACACGTGTCTATGATAATGACAAGTTGGTTGTTCACTATTCACGTGAATATATTTTCAGATATCTGCTATGCATACATGCTACTAAAGCATATGTACAGTCGGGGAAAAAAGTCTGTGAACCACGTGTTCCTCAAACGAAAGCGGCGGCTGGTTTGAGGACGACGTGACATTTAGCCGGGGGCTAAAGAGCCCGCTTGGGGAGGTGAAAGTCAAAGCTTTGTTCCTTCATCTCCACAAGTGTGGTCTCCAGCTGCTGGCTAACAATAAAGCTATAGGCTTCGTTTGAGCGACCCATGGTTCACAGACTTTTGACCCCGATAGTACTCCCAGTAGGCTTTCACGAAGTAGTCAATCACGAAAGCGTGATTGACCACTACCACTACTTAGAACAGGATTTTGACTCCTTTCTTGAAAAACACAAGCTGGTAAACTTTAGCGTCAACGATTTATGGAAGCATTTTAAACATTCAGTACATGAATGCACTAAGAATTTCGTTCCCATGAAGTGTAAGAAAGCACCTCGCCACAGTCCATGGATTACTCGGGACATACTGCACCTAAAGCGTCGACTAAAACGCTGTTCACGCCTCAATTCTTGCACCACTCGCTCAAGGCTACAGTCATTGCGCACTGAACTTAAAAATAAAATTAAATTATCTAAATACCACTTTTTTAACGTTAAGATGCACCATTTTCTTACAAACGCGCCAAGAAAGTTTTGGATGCATTTAACAAACAAAAAAGCTCCGGTGACCAAAGTCAGACTGAACGGTACCGAGACCACTGATACTCAGTGTATTGCCGAGGCTTTCAACGCGTATTTTGCTTCCGTATTTTTACAAGCTGACAATCTTAGTCCTGAATATGTATGCCCAAAATATGAGCTGCCGAACCTCTTTATTACGGAACAAGGCATTTTTTCGTCACTGTTAAACTTAGACACAAAAAAATCTGCCGGACCAGACGAAATATCCAACAACTTTCTATTTAGGTACGCAGAATGGTGCTCGAAATACCTGCTCATAATATTCAACGAGAGTTTGAATCAAGCTACCATTCCCGATGATTGGAAAATGGCTAAGGTCATCCCTATTCACAAATCTGGAGATAAGGCTAGTGTCAACAATTACAGGCCTGTTTCGCTCCTGTGCACCGCTAGCAAGGTAATGGAGCACTTTATTTTTAAGCATATAAGCAGTTTTCTGGAAAATAATAATTTCTTTTCTGAGGGACAGCACGGTTTTCGACGTGGCCTATCCACGGTTACGCAACTACTACACACTACTAATGATCTCATGGTAGCTTTGGATCGGGGTGGGCAAATTGATATACTGTTCCTCGACTTCGAAAAGGCGTTTGACCGAGTCTGTCACAAAAGGTTATTACTTAAGCTAAAAAGTGTATTGCAAAATGAACAAATTTTGAATTGGCTTGATTGTTACTTATCCAATCGACAACAGTATGTATGCATTGAAAACTCACTTTCTTCATCTGCCCCTGTATTATCCGGTGTACCACAAGGTTCTGTCCTTGGACCTCTTCTTTTTCTGATCTATTTAAATGACCTGTCTTTGGATTCCTCTGTACAATGCCGGTTCTTTGCCGATGACTACATCGTGTACCAGGTCATCGAATCTGTGCAAGATCAAATTGAGCTACGTGATTACCTCTCTGCAATTACCAGTTGGTGTCAATCCTGGCCTATGAACCTAAATGTCTCTAAATGTGCCCACATGATGGTCACAATACAGAACAAACCGTTAATATATACTTACAAAATTAACAATGCTGATGTCAAGCGGGTTGACAACTTCAAATATCTTGGTGTTATAATTGACTCCAAATTAACGTGGAACGCACATGTTGAATATGTTGTGTCGGCGTCACTAAAAAAGCTGTGGTTATTAAAGCACCGCATGAGGCACTGCACTAGTGCAACAAAACTTGCAGCATTCACGACACTCGTTAGGCCAATTCTTGATTACGCTGACACTGTTTGGGACCCTCATACTAAGAAAAACATCAATCACATTGAAGGGGTACAAAAGAAAGCACTTCGATTCATTTTTAACGCTTACCATAGAAGTATCTCTGTTTCAGACCTGAGAACACGAGCTGGGCTCCCGTCGCTAGAAATGCGCCGCAAACTACACCGCCTACAAATGATGTACAGTATCGTCAACCACCATGTCAAAATAAATTTTCATAATTACATGCACTTCAACGAATCCAGGAAAACGAGAGGCAAGCACAGCAAAACAATTGTAATGCCGCAGGTTAAAACTAACGCCTACCGTTCATCATTCTTTCCTCGAACCACAGCTGAGTGGAACGCCTTACCCTATGAAGTAGCTGACATGCCCTCAGTTGAATCTTTTGTTACAGCCGTGTCATCTTATCTATGATGCTGCAAGTATTTCTTTACAACGCTTCTTGCTTTGCCGTCCGCCTTTCAAAGTGTATTCCTTCTTTCTTTTTTTGTGTTTTTTTTATTGTGCACATTCCTTCATGGCTGATTGTCAATAGCATGTTTTCTTTCTTTGCCGCTGTTAAACTCACCTTAGCAATTGTTCAAGAACAATGTATCCACTCCTGCTTTGACTGCCAAGAGGCAGTTGGCAGTATTTGATAAATAAATAAATAAATAAATAATGTCAAAATCTTAGTGGGGAGGGGTCGAACTCTGACAGCGCGTCTCCAGAGTTCGGGCACTCGGACCCGCTCCTGAATGTGGAAATCGTGTTGTATGTGAAGCCGGGCTAGCAAGTCCCGGCCCGACTTCGTTTCGGCTAGCCTCGTGTGTTGATTTGTGAGATGGGCTTCCTTGAGCTCCTGAAAGGTGTTCACCACTCCCAACGCAAGCAGTCTAGCATTGGAGGTGGAGACAGGAAGGTCAAGTGCCCTCTTCATCATTTTACGGAGTATTACCTCAACTTTCTCTTCGTCGTGCTTCCGCAAGTGTAGATAAGGGACCGAATAGAGAATTCGGCTGATTACGAAAGCATGGGCCAGCCGAACTGCATCCCTGCTTCGCAAACCCCCTCTCTTACTGGAGACGCGACGGACCATACGGCCCACCTGGTCTCCAATTTTGCGGAGCTTGTGCAATGTTGTGTCTACTCTTCTTTGGTTATTGATGAAGAGTTCGAGTATTCGAATTTTTTTGACCTCATGTATGGGGCCCGTGGTCAAAAGTCTCCGGGCTACGGAGTTAGTTTTTAAGCTGCGTACTGGAACGTCTACAACACCATCCCTGAACCTCGAAATAAGTGTATGTGTTAGGAGAGGCATCATTCTCACGTCTGGAAGCCTTGGTAGCTTTACACACGTATTAAGTGTCATAATAAACTGCAGAAAACCTGACAGTGCGACCTAGAAACTATTGACTCACTTTGTACAGATTCTGTAAAGCGTTATACTCTGTTTACTTTCCTGTTTACATTCTCCTTAATTATTCAACGACTTGTATATGATTTTACCAGATCGTTGACATTAATTACTCACAATATGCGCACCGTGTTCCGAATAAGCCTCGCACCTAGCTCTTCGGCGGCGCTCCGACTGCCTTCCTTCATGCTTCCTCCTCTGCGCCATGTTTTCAGTGCGCTAGCTGGGCGCTTGACGCATTTTTACCACGTTTTTGCTCTTTTTTGGATTTAGCGCTAAGACAACGAACTCGAGATCCAGTGGGAACCATTGCGTCCTCCTCGGATGCGACAACTACACTTAACTTCCGACGTAGGGTGGCCTGTTTGGGCTGGTCGCATGCTCGTCGCGATCGACGAACGATGATGGCACGTTGGCCGGTGGTCGCATACACGGCGGTTAGTAGTACAATGAACATTTCCGGTCTTCGTCCGCCCGTCCGGCGACACGTTGCCGGTTGGGGCAGTAATTCCAACTTAACAAACAGAACTGGTTTATTAAGGACTGGAATGAAATAGAAGGCAGTTTAAGAAAAATGTGGTTTAAAAGAAAGGCTAAGATTGAGACTCGGCGCGCTCTTTCAACTTCTTTGTTTTCGGCTGGTTTCAAAACCTTCGGCAGTTGGTCGGAAGTTTACTATTCCTGCTCGCGCGTAATTCCAACCAATAAGAGTGCATTGGCAATACACAAACAAGTAGGCGGAGCTCAGGGCTCGCCAGTGCCTTACTCAGTGGACCCCGTACTCCAAAGAAGGTGTAGGGCGAGCAGTTTCGCGTATGCAGCTCGCTACATGTGCAACCGATCGAGGCTCCCCCGCAGTGTTGCCGGTAACGCTTTACTTTTTTCGGAAACTTAGTAACGTACTCGTTACCATTTCGGAACTGTAACGGGTAACGTACATACGTTAACATTTTCCGGCAACGTGAGGTGTCACGTTACTAGCTACTTTTTATTCCAAATGCCCGCCTCCGCCTCTTTTTGAAAAAGAGGCGGAAAGAAAAAAGAAAAACGCCGAAAATGATTTTTCAAATAAACAAAATCTACAGGTGTTTTCGACGACCCGTGTTGCGGCTCGCGTGCATGCCAAAAAACACCTGTCCTTGACGACGCACTCAACTAAAAAAAAAAAAACCACGAACACGCCGTCACACACTTGTCTCCGTCCCCAAACCACTCACGAACTCAGGAATGTCGCCAGTTCATTCAAGATGGCCCCAAGAGAGTCCTGGAAAGAGTACAATGGTACAGCACAGAAAAGGGGATTGCAGTCAACCGGCTGTTTCTATCTGCAACTGCGGCTACGTTTCTGGTTATTGCGAGCAAAGCTGACCTTGAACGCCTTGACATAAACACTCGCATTTTGCGATAATTATGCAGGTTCAAGTAAAAAAAAATTGTTTTCGTGCGCAAATTTATTTTTTCTGGAACTGACATTTAAGCATTTCTTTATTGCTACACGATTTCCGCGTAATTTCGTAAGCAGAAGCACACCAGAATTCCTGTAAATTTGTTGAGTTCAGCTGTTTTCTTTGTGAACATATTTGACAAGGTTTTAGGCGTAAAAAACAGACGAGACACATAGGAAGGTAACAGGACGAAGCGCCATCGTCCTGTTTCGGCGATGGCGCTGTGTCCTATTACCTAATTCCTATGTGTCTCGTCTGTTTTTTGCGCCTAAAACCTATTCAAATATGAACCAAAACCAAATAGCCCAGAAGCAAGTGTTCTTTCTTTGTGAAGTTGGAATTCTATGAAGTATGAGATTTATAAAATTGTTATCTTGAGTTCTTACAGCGAGGACACACTGAATAAAATTTATGGTCATAGAGTAACGGCAAAGTAACGTGCGATACTTTTTTCGGTAACGGTAACGGTAACGCGTTACCTTTTTGGTAGGTAACGTAGGGCGGTAACGCGTTTTTTTTTAGTGTAACGAGTAACGTATTTAGTTACTTTTTTTCCCGTTTTTTTCATGAAAAATTGGAAATTTTTCAAAGCGTGACGAAAACAGATTTGTTTGCAACAGCACAACGATAAATAATAATGCTCCGAAGTTCAGCGGAATATGCGGTTGTAGATGTCATATTGTGAAACGAACTTCTTGTTCTACTGCACCGAGAAGATAAAGAATGATTTGTCATCAGGCGTATATGGAGACATAAATATCATATTTATGGAACGAACTTCTTGTTTTACTGCACCGAGAAAGGGAAAGACTCAGAGTTAGTGTCGCTACAGTACTACGCGCAGCAGCATGGATTGAAGCTTTGTCCGCAGCTTGGTTCGACTGCACATACACAAGCTTTCGAACGCGTTCCCCTGAGAGCCTCTTGCGAATCCTTGTATGGATGTTTCCGAAACGTGACCAGTTTCGTTTGCAGCTGGCGGATGATGGTGGCCGGCAAGCAGTCGGCAAGCCAGACGAGTTAGCGGCTGGTTGGTACAAAGGCCTTGCCACCAGGTAGATGGGGCCACGTGCTTCGCTGAAGACCTCTGTCTTTGACAAAATTCCTGCGGTTGTCCCGTACTCTGCTGCGTTGGAAATCAAGAAGCTAGGCTTGTATTTGCCTAAAACCGCTTACGTTCACAGCAGCCTATGTAATTTATGCCATGTGTGTAGCACAGTAGAATTTGCAGCCATTTTGTTCTACTTAAGGCGTGAGTTCAAGCGGTTGAATTTCTTTGGAGGAGAAATTTCAAAGGCCCGTGTACTGTGCGATGTCAGTGCATGTTAAAGAACCCCACGTGGTCGATATTTCCGGAGCCCTCCACTACGGCGTCTCTCATAGCCTTATAGGCCCCCTGCAATAGCCAGGCGGCGCCGCGGTCGCGCTGCTTACAGCGCCGCCACCATATGTTTTTTTTTGACACTGGGTAGGCGGACGCTCTTTGCGGCGTGCGCGCCCAGTACGAATTTGAATATGTCTGTTGTTTTATATTGCGGATTCAAGCCTATTTGATGCCATCGATGTGTATTTTCGGCGACCGGAGCTCGAAAAAGGACGTCGCCTTTACGAGAGTAATCATGTGCAGTCAGTGAAGGAAACGGACGGCGCTGAAATTTCGGCCGACGCAAAGCTTACAGAAAATCCGCAACGCTGCACAACCTAGCCATTCTCCCAGACTCCCTCGCAACGCTTTTGTGGCCGCACGGCAGTGCGCGCACCCGTGAGCGAACAATGGTGAGCCTCTGTGCATTCCTCGAACAGGCGGGCTTGACGTCCCGCCTGTTCTCCGCCAGGTAGTTACGTGCAGTGACCGAACGCTCCGCGTGTGCTACCTCGGACGATGAACAGCTGGACGCCCCTACTCCAGCTGTTTCTGTGCTTTGTGTCGTGCGCGTGTGATTGTACTGTGATCTTCCAGATCTTCACGCGCGTGCGACCTGTATATATGTTTATATTTACCATGTAGATATGTAAATAGATTTATTGACAGTGTACCCCTTCCGCTGTCCTTTCTACTATCCCTTCACCCCTTTCCTTTCACTTCTACACACTGCCTTACATTTCAACCCTTACATTTCAAGTACGGCAATGCAGAACACATACTGGAAGGTGTCCACGAATTCAGGTACCTTGGCGTAGTATTCTCCCCGAACCTAAAATGGCATAAGCATGTTGATAATATATGCGCAAAATCATTACAAAACTTAGGCTACCTAAGAAGAACTTTAAAGGGCGCTACTAAAGAATGCAAACTAACAGCTTATAAATCCCTGGTCATGCCGCTTCTTGAATACGCGTCAGTCGTGTGGTCCCCTCACCTTGTGCATGATAAAGATAAACTTGAGTCGATACAGAAAAAAGCGATTAGATTCATTTTTAACCGGTACGATCGCAACTTTACCCCTTCACTACATTACCATGTTTTATCACTGAATTCCCTCGAGCATCAACGAAAATGTGACTGGCTTGTAATGCTACACAAAATAGTGCACAAATCCGTTTCTATAGCTGCCCCCATTTCATTCCCTGGTCGCACTGCACGTGTGGCCCGCCGCACAGATCCCATGAACATCACACCATTCAGATCTTTCCTTGATTGCCACAAATTTTCTTTTTTTTCCGCACACAGTTGAGATGTGGAATTCTCTTGATGGTGCGTTGCGACAGCTTCCACCGGCGCAATTTCTAAAACAAGTGCCTTTTCATGTATTATGATTTTCTTCTTTATGCAACCACTCCTGCTATGTCTCGAACCTGAGACAGCAGTATCTGTAAATAATAAATAATAATAATAATTTCGCTGCCCCAGCTCAGGTGCTTCCAGCTGCGATAGCAGATGCCGGGGCAGAAAACATTCTTTTACCTTCCATATTAAATGTACCAATAAATAACCACTAATACTACTACAACCTAGCTGTTTGCGCCTTTCTCGGGAAGCGGAGCCGGTCTGGGCGCGCCGACCCAGGCAGCACAACAACATTGGCCGAAGGTCGGTCAACTGTTGGCAAAAATTGGCACGAACATCGGTCCTACACTGGCATTTGGGCCGAGCGCTACCACTTCACACATTGGACCTACTTTCATGCCAGTTTTGGGCCAATGTTCGGACGATCAAGTGGCCAACGCAGTACCGACGTTCGTTCTGCAGCATGGGCCAGCAAAGGTCGCATACTGGTATCCAACTTTCAAACATTGGTAGCCAGCTTTCAAACATTGGTAGCCAACTTTCAAACATTGGTAGCCAGCTTTCGAATAATGGTTTCCAGCTTTCGAATAATGGCATCCAGCTTTCGAATAATGGTTTCCAGCTTTCGAATAATGGCATCCAGCTTTCGAACGCTGGCACATGCAATTAACCCACTCGCCAATGACCGGCACTGTGGATGGATGTACATACCATTCTACCTAGCAAATGTTCATAATAGAGGGTGCGAAAGAATTCCAGAAAAAAGACCCGTTTATTGCTTTGAGTTACAAGAATCACGCTTTTAGTCCGCACAGGATGGTTTGCGCTACCACCAGCCACCCTGGGGAGTAAAGAAAGGGGGCCCAAGAGCATGGTGGCAGAGGCTGTGGGAAAACAATTTATTTTCAAGTTTGGTGCGTGCCGATCAGGTTGGGCAAAGCATCTGGGCAAGCTGATGCGGCACGGCTAAGGCATCCATAAAATGCTCAACGGAGCTGTCCTCCAGTGAACTGATCAGTCATATCCGAAGTAATCGTTGCACTCCACTTGCAAGAGGGCTGCTGGACTGCATTCAAACAAATTCCTCGTCCAGCTCTTGCACGATGGCCTCACGAAGCGCCAAGCCTGCAACGATCGAGATGCATGATGTCATGGTAAGTTGAATTATGGCCATCACAGAACAAAAACAAAAATGATTAAATAACACCGAATTTTGTGAAACACAGTCATCGTGAAGACACTAGCAACATATTTTACAGGATAATTTTAAATTTATTCTTAAGAACCAGCACCACATTAGTTGCACAAAGTGGAATTTAATTTACTAAACTTCTCTTATACCAAATGGTTTAATTTAGTCCAATGCGTCGTGTCGCACTCCCAGTAAATATATTCAATGCGAGATAAGCAAATTAATGTGATATTGAAAACAGATTAATGTATTATTTTGTTTTAATATCATAACTCGTATCTCTAAATTGCGAGCTAATTTTTTATTCAAGTAAATATGCACAGGTTGTAGCGTCTCTTGCACAGGGACGTCAAAACAACATTTTTGATTAGTTTTCTTTAATAGGGTACGTTAAAAATACGGCTTGCGATTTTTTGCGAAATACGCTGAACGCAAGGAACTCAGGGCACCTTTGTTTTACCTTACTCGCTTCGCATGCATGCTATAATTGGATTCGAAACTGCGACTTGCAAACCACACAAAAATACTAGTCTGATAGTCCAGAGCAATGCCCTTTTTCATTGCGAGAGAACTTGGGCAAAAGCTTTAACCAGAAATTGCGGATTTTCTATTGAGTCTGCAAGTGTAGAAGGCAAAAAGAAACAGTACGGAAGTATTACACATATTCTTACCACACCGCGATGATTTCCTCCATACCACTTAATATCGTTAAATAGATTCATCATGCTTTCCAGAGACCAGAGCAAAAAGAATTATTGAAATCGGAGCATGCAAACGAAAGTTATTCCACTCTGAAAATTCGAAATGAAAAGCTCAGACGAAAACGCATTTCACTCGCCCATTTCACTCACCCAGTACCAAGATTGGGCGCTACCAATCAGAACCGCGCCTAGCGCACACGCAGCGGAAGCGTGCATGCAGTTGTTGCTTTGCCGGGGTGACGGCGTCTTTCCCCCGTGTACGCGACGCCGTAGTCAAGGCAGGGGCGACTAACAACAAAGGAAGCTCCCCGAAGTTTCTTTTTTAGTCGGACTGGAAGGCTGTCGGCAGTAGCTCCCCTCCCCCCCAAACTCGACTCCCGACTCCTGTCGGGCCTTTCTCTTCACAATTTTGGGCAAGGTGTGTCGACTGGTTTTTTTTTTTTTTCGCTGCCGTCTTGGTATGGTCACGGCCGGTTTCGACGCGCGCGCTTCATGGTTTGAGCCAACGTTTTTTGAACAGCGCTGGCCGCCACGAAGGTTTGAAGCGGAATGGAAAGTGCCGCCCCTAGCTTTATTTTTGTTAGTTTTCGTTCGCTTTCCTTGCTTCTTTCCAGTTTTTGTGGCATGCGAAAAGCTTTCAGTACTCAGAGACATAACATTTTGGATCCATTTCGCAAGTATAACGGAACAATATGCAAACTGGACGCCCAACCAATGAGAAAGGCAGCGCCCTATCTGGATGCCAGCTCATTTCCGCTGCCGCAAATGGCCGCCGCGTTGCGCCACCATCGGCTCGAAACAACCATTTCTAGCGAAGATTAAAATATTAATTATTATGATTTCGGTGATCTCATTGCGCGTTCAGGACTCACAATGTCCCTTACTCTGCATACAAAGAATAAAGACCCCATGCTTTATCTACGTGGCAGGGCACCTTTACCAACTGGTCTGCAGTGGAAAATTAATTAAGCGGTTCTGAGTTCCGTCGTGCATAAGCGGTAAAGGACATATTCCCGAATGCATCCCATCTCAGGTCATATGAGTTCAAACCCGCTGTTAGCCAAAGTAGTGAATCTTCAGTGAGTTCATCTCACCAAAGACGAAAAATTAAATTCTCACCATTCGGCCACAATTCCACGGCGCACGACGTCAAGCAAGCCATTTCGCAATGAGAGTGGGTACACAGAAGTCGTCCTCGTGCTTTTTGGCTCACTCTGTTTTCCTGCCGAAAAAATAAAGGCGCATGTAGTCAAAGCAACGTTTACTACAAAAACCACTTTAACTTCCAGACATATATCAAGATAAAAGAGTTTTAGTACTTACAAATAAGATCTTGCAGGCGGTACGAACAGCGTCGGAGCTCTCTTAATATATGAGCGTGGCTTTTCGCGTGCACAGACTATGAACGGTGCTAGCTCGAGTGTGCATGCATTTTCGTCGTGTTGATTGTGCACGTGGTTGGGCTCCGCCATGGAGTCAAGAATGTCTTATTGTGATGCGTCGCGCGGTTCCAAGACGAGCAGTGGAGACGATGGTGGGGAGGGGGTTGGCTGGAGGGGATAGAGTCATTTTCCTTTACACAGGTTTTGTGGTTCCGAGAAAAGTCCTCGAGCTGAAAGGTGGAGACAGGGAGATCGTGGAAGGGTGCACGAACAGCGAAGCGCGTAGCTGCCCGCGAGGGAAAATAGCTTTGAGGAAGTGACAACCAAAAAGAAAAAAAAGCGCTTCGCGGGGTGGGGGGTTAGCCCGCTACCTAAAAAAAGGGCGCGGCCGGGAGAACAGGTGGGGAGATATGGGAAGACTTGAAAGAGAGAGGGAAAGGGGCCAAAACACGTGAAAAGGGTTTGGAATTTTTGGAGAACGAGTCACATGGCCACAGGCAGTACGGAAAGCAATACCTACAAGGAACAAGTGGATGGGAAACACGGAAGCGTCAAAGTATTGCTACAAAGCTGCAGCAAAAGCCCGAAAATTTTGAAGTGAAAAACTTGGAGCTTCAAGATGAATTTTGCCAAAACGACTTCAGACACTCGCGTATTTTGTGCGGCCGTATGATGTGGCTTCTGTTAGTTCAAGATAGCTTAAAATGTTACCACATAACAACAAAAA
The DNA here is from genome assembly GCF_055824585.1 of Amblyomma mixtum. NCBI lineage: Eukaryota > Metazoa > Arthropoda > Arachnida > Ixodida > Ixodidae > Amblyomma > Amblyomma mixtum. The sequence continues at coordinate 58,099,446 of NC_143020.1, forward strand.
TATAAAGCAAAAAAATATCCAAGCAGAATGCGCGCTCTTTTATAGTTTCATGTACCGTACATACGCCAAACAAGCTAGGTTAACATGCGTCTAACGCCAGTTGTCAGTCCATTTATTCAGTGGTCGTCGAAGAATCCTCAAATTGTTTGTTGTGTGGAAGTTTCGCGCAAAAAGCAAAAACAAACAAAGGCATGTTGAATTGTGGTTCGCAACTACTTTCGATGGTTTTCATCAATAAAGGTCATGTTCGAAAGAAAAAAAAACTTGCGAGTAAATATGCAAGGACGTGAGCAAGAGCTATATTGAACCCAATGCAAATTACGCAACAGAAGAATAAAATGGTCGAAAACAACAATTTCCAACACTACGATTTGCAGAAAAGGAAGGAAATAGCAAATCAGAAAACACGGGAAAGTCGCGATCACAGGGCACGAGGTAGGGAAGCGTAGGAATCGCTTAGCACGTGTCCGCGTGCGTTTATGAAGCACCCGCCTAATATTTCACGAGCGCAACGCATAATTCGAAATTACGAGGCGACTGCTTCGTTTCTGGACGTTGCCAAAACTGAGCACAATTTCGGTTCAGCGAATGCACTTGCGCTAATCTATTACGTTTGTATCGCGATCTCCATGAAGCAGACACCAGCTGCGCACTGCGGCAGTGAATTCCTAGAGCGAATAAAAAAAAGTGATTTTTTATTCCAAAAATTTAATCAAATCAAACTTATTTGATTTTTGTTGAAGGCGCCTGTTGACAATTTTTGTTGAAGGCGTCTCGGGTGTAATCAGAACGTTAATTCTGATCAACAGGACTTCGATCGCAATTCTCCTAAACGTATTATTGCTGCTCACTGCGCAACCGGAGTGCAGCTTTTCCAACGGAATCATGGGTAGCTTTGCTCACAAACTGTAAAAGTGTTCGGTTAAAATATAATAATCAATAAAACCAAATCTTTGAACTCGCATGTTTTAGCGCGTTCGACAATTATGAACTGCCGATATGGTACTCGACAATAAAAATAATTTTGAACCCATTTTAATGGATGACACAATGTTTACCAACGTTTGCCAGTATACTTTGAACACTGGATAAGCGGTGGCAATCCTAGGCCAATATAGCCAGCTCCCGGAAATGGCATAGCCAATTCTGGCAAAGAGTGGAACAACACTGGCTAACATGGTCCATGATAGCCAGGATTCGATGATGGCACAGCCAGCAATGGCAAACAGTGGGGCAATCCTGGCTAACCTGGCCCATGATAGCCAGGATCTAATTACGGCTCAGCCAATACTGGTAAAGCGACGGACAACCAGGGCCATTGTTGGATGTGCTAAGGAGGGGCACAACCAATATCGGATGCTCACTGGCAACTCTGGGCCTAGTTAGGGCCACGCTTTGCCAGTGGATTTTCAATATTGGCCCGCTGCCGTGTGCTACCTGGGGAGCTGCCTACTCAGTGCTTGTCTCTTCGTCCGCGAGACGGCGCCACATGTACCGGCAAACTACACTGCAGGTTGCCTATTAGGAATTCTGACCCTTCATTCTATAGTATACTTTGGTTCGTTTCATCGTCTGGGTTGATTGAATAGCGAAAAAAACTAAATTTCGGTTTCCCAGCGCGCGTCCCCCTCAACTCACAGCAAACGTCATTTTAAGAAGCCAATCAGAGGCTTCTGTCGTCAACACAACATGGCTTAGCGAGGCCTGTTTAGCCATAGTTGACCGAGGTTACAGCACGCATATTGACTCGAATGTGGCAGCGTCGTCTGCTCAGAATGGAGTCTGCTAGCTGTCAAGCCATGGAGGTGTCAAGCTGACACATGTGCGAAAACTTGGACGGCGCGCCGCACCAGTCGCCGCTTGCGAACTGCCGCCTACAGCAAGCAGGGACACGGAGCGGCAAGCATCTTTGCGCCATTAGACTCATGCCCGGCCCACATCCGGTGTAACACTTTGCCACCGCACACCAGCGCCTGCGCGCTGCTACTGAAGTTCGCACCAGAAAAGACAAAATAGCGATGTTATCAGAAAGACTGCCGGCTGTACTCGGGCGGCCACAAAGCATGCCTGCCCACGTAGCGCGCTTTCGGCAACGGCGCTGGACGCGGGCGCGCCGGGCGACGAACTGCACTGCTCTCTGGCTGCCCTGGTCGTCGCTAGGCCTGTTTCGCATTGAAGCCGCGGTGGACAGCGCTTCGGAAGTAGCCTGTGTTATAATAAAATGCCTGCTTTTGGCATCGCTTTACTGTCAACAGCATCGTCTCACAACAAAACATATGGTCATTGTTGCGGTGCGCTCGGCAGCGGAGCTATATAGCGGACGCCAGGCGCGCAAGCCGGACCGCAACGGCCGCGGGCAGCGGCGGTTGTGACAAGAAATTTGCTCGTATTACAGTTGCTGCTTCTACCAGCAACTCGGCATTGTACAACGATCCTCAAAAATGATCTATTTTCCACACTTCTTGCTCCCAAAGTTTATTATTTACGTGAAGAAAAATATTTAGCTCATTTTTATGACGCCAGCGGACGGGATCCAGGTTTGCCGGCCGGCCTGCAGACTCGCTGTATTTCACATTCGCACCAGAAAAGACAAAACAACGCCATGCTATCAGAAAGGCTGCCTGTTATATTCGAGCAGTGGCAGCATGCCGAGCTTTCGGCAACGATGCCGCCTGCGGACGCGCCGGGCGATGAAGCTGCGATCGAGGCTTGCCGGCGGCCCTGGTCGTCGCTAAGCCTACCTGGTTTTGCATCGATACTATCGATACCGCAGCTGAGGGAGCTTCGGAACTGGTCAGCGCTGTAAAAGGTACTACTCTCGTCACCCCTTTAACTGTGAGCCTGTCCCATAACAAAATAAAGATATGCTCGATTTCCGCGACGCCAGCGGAGCTAGCAAATGCATGCCAGCTATGCGAGCGGCGACCAGGCCGTAAATAAAGCGGTCATTGGATGAAATTTGCTTGTATCGCCGAATTAAATACTGCCAGCAACTCGGCATCAGCCAGCGATCCTCAAAAATGATTCATTTTTGGCATTCATCTATTCCAGTGCTTGTTATGAGCGTGAACAAATAATACTAGCGTGTTTTTCTGACGCCGGCGGCCGGCATCCAGGCTGACAGGCCGGCTCTGAGAAACGCGCCCCCACGTCATTATGACGCTGGCGCTCTGCGCCCTCGCATTCTACCCGTTGTCAGTGCGACGCGCCGCGCGCGGCCTGTCATTGACATCGGTTGGGCGCAGGCGGCGAGCTGCTGTCAGTCGTTACGCCGCTCAAAACGGCACGTCGCGCGCCCGGCAAGTAGCAGTCATGCCGAGAGACCGCGACACCTCTGCCTGCGGGAGCCCCGCCCGTGAACCTCCGAACCCGGTCGTGGACTCGAGTCTTCATCTCTATCGCAAGGGGTGGGTTGACTCGCAGCCCCACCTGCAATTTATGCCTAACCCTCTTCACGCTTCTGGAATATATTTTTCCGCAGCAAAGAACAGAAGCGCGGAGCCGATGCGCGCCGCGATAGCTGACTCGTTCGTATCGAGTTCATGTAAACAGAGAGTCGTCGAGATGGACTGGCCTTGCTCAGCTCGATTCTCTGACTCAAACCACCGCTGTCAAGGAACACCACCTAGATAGGTTCACGTACGCAAGGCTATGTCGAGCCGCTGATACTGAAGCCAAGGAGGATGGAGAAGCAGAACCGAAACCGAAACTGGTCCCAGGTCAGTGATTGATGTATGACCACGCGCTGCAGTTTAACAGAGTGCAATTACGCGTGCAAATAATCGTAAAACCTTGTCTCACTTTCTGAATTTCCCATAAAGCTATTATTTTAGGGCAAACGAAAGTTGAAGATATCTCTACGTTTCTGAAGTTCTTAAAATGACGTAGTCGAGTAGTGCGTGTGCCAGCCGACGGCGGCGCGTGGTCGTTTCATGAGCTCAAAAAGGCAGCGATTTCGAACGGGCTTTATTAAATGAAGACTCAATATTGAGTCGAAATATTTCGGAATTAGCATGTCTAATGTTTATGGAAGCAGTAAAAATTAAAATCGGGCAGCTTCATTTTCTTTTCACAACCCCTTTAAGTTATTCGTATCGCCCTCCCGCTCCCCCACGATGCAAATGCGGGATGTTGCCAAATTCGTAGTTACAGTCTCCTGGGTCGCACCCTCCAAAAAGCAGAAAACCTTCGTTCCCAGAATTGACAAGAGGCTCCAGTGGCGTCGCTTGTGCTTATTTAATTATTTATTTGAAATCCTTAGAGGCCCATTGGGCAATGCGTAAGTAGTGCGTAAAAATACTATACTCTGCATTCATAACCAAAGGAAACAAAAGGGAAACATACAGTCATGATAAACATCATATCAACAAATTAGTAGAGAAGAAGAAGAGACGCGGAAATAAAATGAGAAAAAATGCGCGACCCAAAATAAATACCAAATAGGAGTACTTAGTCGTTGACATCCACCCGAGCGCAGCCATACGGCTACAAAGGAAAGCTATTCCCCTAAAACATCCGACCAAAATAAATACCAGCAATAAAGGATATTGTGCTGGCGGAACGTGGTAACAGTGAGTAGCGTCCCAGGCAGCACAACAACATTGGCCGAAGGTCGGTCAACTGTTGGCAAAAATTGGCACGAACATCGGTCCTACACTGGCATTTGGGCCGAGCGCTACCACATCACACATTGGACCTACTTTCATGCCAGTTTTGGGCCAATGTTCGGACGATCAAGCGGCCAACGCAGTACCAATGTTCGTTCTGCAGCATGGGCCAGCAAGGGTCTCATACTGGTATCCAACTTTCAAACATTGGTAGCCAGCTTTCAAACATTGGTAGCCAACTTTTAAACATTGGTAGCCAGCTTTCGAATAATGGTTTCCAGCTTTCGAATAATGGCATCCAGCTTTCGAATAATGGTTTCCAGCTTTCGAATAATGGCATCCAGCTTTCGAACGCTGGCACATGCAATTAACCCACTAGCCAATGACCGGCACTGTGGATGGATGTACATACCATTCTACCTAGCAAATATTCATAGTAGAGGGTGCGAAAGAATTCCAGAAAAAAGACCCGTTTATTGCTTTGAGTTACAAGAATCACGCTTTTAGCCCGCACAGGATGGTTTGCGCTACCACCAGCCACCCTGGGGAGCAAAGAAAGGGGGTGCAAGAGCATGGTGGTAGAGGCTGTGGGAAAACAATTTATTTTCAAGTTTGGTGCGTGCCGATCAGGTTGGGCAAAGCATCTGGGCAAGCTGCTGCAGCACGGCTAAGGCATCCATAAAATGCTCAATGGAGCTGTCCTCCAGTGAACTGATCAGTCATATCCGAAGTAATCGTTGCACTCCGCTTGCAAGAGGGCTGCTGGACTGCATTCAAACAAATTCCTCGTCCAGCTCTTGCACGATGGCCTCACGATGCGCCAAGCCTGTAACGATCGAGATGCATGATGTCATGGTAAGCTGAATTATGGCCATCACAGAAAAAAAACAAAAATGATTAAATAACACCGAATTTTGTGAAACACAGTCATCGTGAAGACACTAGCAACATATTTTACAGGATAATTTTAAATTTATTCTTAAGAACCAGCACCACATTAGTTGCACAAAGTGGAATTTAATTTACTAAACTTCCGTTATACCAAATGGTTTAATTTAGTCCAATGCGTCGTGTCGCACTCCCAGTAAATATATTCAATGCGAGATAAGCAAATTAATGTGATATTGAAAACAGATTAATGTATTATTTTGTTTTAATATCATAACTCGTATCTAAATTGCGAGCTAATTTTTTATTCAAGTAAATATGCACAGGTTGTAGCGTCTCTTCCACATGGACGTGAAAACAACATTTTTGATTAGTTTTTTTTAATAGGGTTAAAAATACGGCTTGCGATTTTTTGCGAAATACGCTGAACGCAAGGAACTCAGGGCACCTTTGTTTTACCTTAGTCGCTTCGCATGCATGCTATAATTGGATTCGAAACTGCGACTTGCAAACCACACAAAAATACTAGTCTGATAGTCCAGAGTAATGCCCTTTTTCATTGCGAGAGAACTTGGGCAAAAGCTTTAACCAGAAATTGCGGATTTTCTATTTTGTCTGCAAGTGTAGAAGGCAAAAAAAAAAAAAACAGTACGGAAGTATTACACATATTCTTACCAACTGGTCTGCAGTGAAAAATTAATTAAACGGTTCTGATTTCCGTCGTGCATAAGCGGTAAAGGACATATTCCCGAATGCATCCCATATCAGGTCATATGAGTTCAAACCCGCTGTTAGCCAAAGTAGTGAATCTTTAGTGAGTTCATCTCACCAAAGACGAAAAATTAAATTCTCACCATTCGGCCACAATTCCACTGCGCACAACGTCAAGCAAGCCATTTCGCAATGAGAGTGGGTACACAGAAGTCGTCCTCGTGCTTATTGGCTCGCTCTCTTTTCCTGCCGAAAAAATAAAGGCACATGTAATCAAAGCAACGTTTACTACAAAAACCACTTTAACTTCCAGACGTATATCAAGATAAAAGAGTTTTAGTACTTACAAATAAGATCTTGCAGGCGGTACGAACAGCGTCGGAGCTCTCCTAATATATGAGCGTGGCTTTTCGCGTGCACAGACTATGAACGGTGCTAGATCGAGTGTGCATGCATTTTCGTCGTGTTGGTTGTGCACGTGGTTGGGCTCCGCCGTGGAGTCAAGAATGTTTTGTGATGCGTCGCGCGGTTCCAAGACGAGCAGTGGAGACGATGGTGGGGGGAGGGGGGGGGTTGGGGGTTGGCTGGAGGGGAGAGAGTCGTTTTCCTTTACACAGGTTTTGTGGTTCCGAGAAAAGTTCTCGAGCTGAAAGGTGGAGACAGGGAGATCGTGGAAGGGTGCACAAACAGCGAAGCGGGTAGCTGCGCGCGAGGGAAAATAGCTTTGAGGAAGTGACAATCAAAAAGAAAAAAAAGCGCTTCGCGGGGTGGGGGGGTTAGCCCGCTACCTAAAAAAAGGGCGCGGCCGGGAGAACAGGTAGGGAGATATGGGAAGACTTGAAAGAGAGAGGGAAAGGGGCCAAAACACGTGAAAAGGGTTTGGAATTTTTGGAGAATGAGTCACATGGCCACAGGCAGTACGGAAAGCAATACCTACAAGAAACAAGTGGATGGGAAACACGGAAGCGTCAAAGTATTGCTACAAAGCTGCAGCAAAAGCCCGAAAATTTTGAAGTGAAAAACTTGGAGCTTCAAGATGAATTTCGCCAAAACGAGTTCAGACACTCGCGTATTTTGTGGGGCCGTATGATGTGGCTTCTGTTAGTTCAAGATAGCTTAAAATGTTACCACATAATAACAAAAATATAAAGCAAAAAAAATATCCAAGCAGAATGCGTGCTCTTTCATAGTTTCATGTACCGTACATACGCCAAACAAGCTAGGTTAACATGCGTCTAACGCCAGTTGTCAGTCCATTTATTCAGTGGTCGTCGAGGAATCCTCAAATTGTTTGTTGGTGTGGAAGTTTCGCGCAAAAAAGCAAAAATAAACAAAGGCATGTTGAATTGTGGTTCGCAACTACTTTCGATGGTTTTCATCAATAAAGGTCATGTTCGAAAGAAAAAAAAAACTTGCGAGTAAATATGCCAGGACGTGAGCAAGAGCTATATTGCCCCCAATGCAAATTACGCAACAGAAGAATAAAATGGTCAAAAACAACAATTTCCAACACTACGATTTGCAGAAAAGGAAGGAAATAGCAAATCAGAAAACACGGGAAAGGCGCGATCACAGGGCACTAGGTAGGGAAGCGTAGGAATCGCTTAGCACGTGTCCGCGTGCGTTTATGAAGCACCCGCCTAATATTTCACGAGCGCAACGCATAATTCGAAATTACGAGGCGACTGCTTCGTTTCTGGACGTTGCCAAAACTGAGCACAATTTCGGTTTAGCGAATGCACTTGCGCTAATCTATTACGTTTGTATCGCGATCTCCAAGAAGCAGACACCAGCTGCGCACTGCGGCAGTGAATTCCTAGAGCGAATAAAAAAAAGTTTTTTTTTATTCCAAAAATTTAATCAAATCAAACTTATTTGATTTTTGTTGAAGGCGCCTGTTGACAATTTTTGTTGAAGGCGTCTCGGGTGTAATCAGAATGTTAATTCTGATCAACAGGACTTCGATCGCAATTCTCCTAAACGTATTATTGCTGCTCACTGCGCAACCAGAGTGCAGCTCTTCCAACGGAATCATGGGTAGCTTTGCTCACAAACTGCAAGTGTTCGGTTAAAATATAATAATAAATAAAACCAAATCTTTGAACTCGCATGTTTTAGCGCGTTCGAAAATTATGAACTGCCGATCTGGTACTCGACAATAAAAATAATTTTGAAAACCCATTTTAATGGATGACACAATGTTTACCAACGTTTGCCAGTATACTTTGAACACTGGATAAGCGGTGGCAATCCTAGGCCAATATAGCCAGCTCCCGGAAATGGCATAGCCAATTCTGGCAAAGAGTGGAACAACACTGGCTAACATGGCCCATGATAGCCAGGATTCGATGATGGCACAGCCAGCAATGGCAAACAGTGGGGCAATCCTGGCTAACCTGGCCCATGATAGCCAGGATCTAATTACGGCTCAGCCAATACTGGTAAAGCGACGGACAACCAGGGCCATTGTTGGATGTGCTAAGGAGTGGCACAACCAATATCGGATGCTCACTGGCAACTCTGGGCCTAGTTAGGGCCACGCTTTGCCAGTGGATTTCCAATATTGGCCCGCTGCCGTGTGCTACCTGGGGTAGCGCCACTAAGGCAAGCATATAGGAGTGAAAAGAAAAGGAAACGTAAGTAAGAAAACATCAAAATGGCACGACAGTTGCAGCAAAGTAAAGAACAAAAAATAAGAGATAACAATGATTTGAACGAAGGCGTGCTAAATGACGGTTTAAGTGAAATGTGTGATGAGTTAGGTATGGAAAGAATCTAGATTAGATGTGGAAGCGATGTTGTCTGTTATGTCAATCCGTAATCTCATGGCTCTTGGTAGTGCGGATGAATTGACACCGAATGTATCACCTATATCCTTGCGAAACTGAGCTGATTACTTAATCTTTTCAACGTGCGGGCTGAGACATCGAGGTGAAATGAACTTGTTCTATTCAAGTGTATGTACATATTTGTGAAATAGCGTTAGGAGAGTGAGGTGGCGGCGTGTGCTTTGTGATTGTGGCCAAAGATTGGTTTTAATCTGAGTGACGCTTGAACAGTAGTTGTAGTATCGTGAAATGAATCGCGCTTCCATGTTTTTGATAGATTCTAACGTGGTGATCATGTTATTGTGACAGGGAGACCAAATGAAAGAAGCAAATTCAAGTTGTGGACGAACAAAAGTGAGCTATGCTAGTTTTCGAATATCAGATGGTGGATTTCGGAGATTAATGACTTGGAGGCGACGGCGCATATGGATGAGATATCGAATGACATGAAAGATATGAAGAAACGCCAAGGTATTTGTAATGTGATACGTGAGAGAGTAGATCATTTTGAATACGGTATAAGTATAGCTAGACTTGATACTTTTACGGGTGAAGGAGATGACTGCGGTGTTCGCGGGTCCCGGCAAGTAAGAAGCGATAAGAACGCTGCGTAGCACTTTATTGGGCAACAGCTGAGATGCGTTCTGCCGCGGCGCTCATGCAGGCGCTCGCTTTTGTAGAGCCACTGCTGACGTCATTTGGCGCGTCATCACGCGTCTCACGCGGTAGACACGAAACGCCGGCACACGTCTCTCTCGGCTCGCACAAAACGCCGGCACGCGTCACTTCCTCCACCGCAATTTGGAGAGTCACGATGGCTGGTATCGGTCAGGCGGCTTCCTGACTCGCTGAGGGTACCGCCTCGTAGAGCTGTTTCCGCTGACCACGGGTGCAGGGCTAGTTGCGGAGACAGCGGTTGATGAGGGTGGCGGACAATCTGAAATTTCTGGATGACAGATGTCGGTCTCCTCCCCCACCGCAAATGGTGACGGCGTGTTCGCAGCCGAGGCTCGTAGCAAATGGTCCTTGTGTCGCCTCCACATGCAGGATCCCTGGGGTGTCTGCACCTTGACCTCGTACGACACTGGCCCGGTGCGCTGCACGATAGTTGCTTTGAGCCACCTTGGTCCGCTCCTGAAATTGCGCACCAAAACCTGTTCATTCACTTGAAACACAGTATGATCAGCACTTCGCAGCATCGTTTACTGAAACTGGCTTGCTCCGACTGTACGCGACAGGGCGGACTTTAAAGCGTCCAAACAAGTGCGCAGCTCACGACCAAGGAAAAGATAAGATGGTGTCTGAAGTGTCGCGCATGCGGTGTGTTCCGATATGCCATCAGGAACTTGGATAATGTGTCTTCAAGGCTTTCTGTGGCTGGGCCTTTGCGTAAGGCGTTTTTATGCGAAGCATACTACGTTAGCTACCACTTCAGCCCTTCACCGTGGTTATGCGCCTCCAAATCACGTGATACATGCGTCACACCACGTGACACGATGACGTCACGGCAGCGGAGAAACGGGGGCCCACCTCGCGCCGTCGCTGTGGTTGAGCGCCTCCAAATCACGTGATACATGACGTCACACCACGTGACACGATGACGTCACGACAGTGGAGAAACGGGGGCCCACCTCGCGCCGTCGCTGTGGTTGTGCGCCTCCAAATCACTAGATACATGACGTCACACCACGTGACACGATGACGTCACGACAGTGGAGAAACGGGGGCCCACCTCGCGCCGTCGCTGTGGTTGTGCGCCTCCAAATTACGCGACACGATGATGCTTCGCATTCTCCAGGCTTAACCAAGTTAAGCCTCAGCCATTTTTTACCGTCTGCACAAACCTTTCAGCCAGCCCATCGCTGCTCGGGTGATAGGCAGAAGTGAAAACTTGTCGAACGGCGTGCTCTTTCGTGCACGCTTGGAGCTCGGATGATGTGAACTGTGTGCCGTTATCACTTAAAACAGTCTCCGGCGCGCCGTATCGAGCGAAGAAATCACGTAATCTTGCTATGGTGGCTTGCGCGGACGCACATGTCATGACGTACACCTCAGTCCATTTTGAATGCGCGTCCAATTTAATGGATACATACGTGTATTTAAATACTTTGTTGCGAGGTTCTGTGTATACATGCTGTGACTTTGTTTCCAGGGGCACTTTTTTGTCCTTTTATAAAGTTGTATCTTCGCATTTATAATACTCGATTTTATCTTCGCACTTCTAATGTATATCTTTCACAACTCGTTTCTTCATTTGCTCGCAGTTGCGACTAAAATTTCGCTGCAATTACTCGCAATACATGACCGGTGACAGCTGCTGCTGCTGCTGCAGTACACTGGAACGAAAGACTGCGACACTGAGATTTCCCCTGGCCGTTGCATATGTACAAAAATGTAAAGGTTCTTGAACGACAAAGATTCATAGCGTCACTGAGATTTTCCCCTGGCCGTTGCATGTGTACAAAAATGTAAAGGTTCTTGAACGACAAAGATTCATTAAAATATTCGTCCTGTACTTGCTGATTTCAGGGCCTTTTCGTTTCCCATATCAGCGGCATGCACTGCTTTGCTGCTTTCGGACTGATATAGTTCTAGACATCGTGTGCTATTTTATTTCCTTAGTGAATACGCAAAAACTTGCAAGCATTGGTATTAGTTATATCTGCCACGAATTTTAAGACATACGATTACATTCTTTTATTTAAAAAAATACATATTTCACTTGTCTAGACATTGCGTAGCGTTATCTAATGCACAATGACAATGCAGTTATTGTTCTTGAGTTTGATCCGTCCACAAATTGTATGTGGTCACGCTGCAACATGAGCCCGCCACCCCCGAACAATAATTCTGGCTATGCCACTGGTGCGGATGGCTTGTCACTCCCTCCAAACGCTGCTGCTACTTCGCTCGCACGAGCGCGTCTCGCCGCCTTGTCCTCTGCTGACCCGCCGTACCTGAGGGGGAGCGTTCTTGCATTGTACCAAGGCTGCCCCGAGGAAACCGCCATTTCCGTTCCTCAGGCGACCTAGCTGTAGGCGTTACACATAACAAGAATGCTTTAGTTCACGAGTGGCCCGACATCTATTCGCTTCGTTATTTTTTGCCTGCACTTTTCCTTGGTAGGACGTCATACAATCAGAAAAAAAAGAATGCGATGTAAATGTCGACACCGTCACAGTATAGACCTTATGCTAAAGTGCTGCCATCTACCGGAAGAAAACCGAAACAAGCAAGCGACGCCATGTTGGGGGCTTGTGGTCATGGAGTGAACGTAGTTGCTTGGTGCGGACCGTGTACGATCGCTTTACTTTAAGTTTTTATTTTTATTTTATTTTAAGAGCTTTTGGTGGCTTTCGTCTTTTCTTCGGGCATGGAGAATGCAGACAGGGATGGTACAGCCGTGACAGTTAGCCTCCTGCGCCCACTAGCTACTATGTTCCTCACGAAGTCATTTTCTGTGAAATGCTTTGAGCAGATGCGGGCAGTCGCAATGTTCAACGGGGAATCTCTCTGTATGGCGATTAGCCATGCTTTGCGCATGTTCAGCTCATCTGGGATGCAGTGGAAAGACACCTGCAAAAGAAAAACGCACAGTAAAATATGCTGCATAACTGCAAATAATTTTTTTCTGCATTTGGCTCAATGCATGCTTTGCTAAACATCTTGTTTACATTGGAACTAAGAAGAGATTTTGAAGTTATGTTCTTCTGAAAACTGCTGCTTAATGAACAATTGCAAGATACCTGCAAGTGAGGTTAATTATCCGAAATAAGTCAGAACAACAATTAGTCGAGCATTAGGGACGATACGTTATGAGCTGTTTTCAAATTTACATAAAGCCTAAAATGCCTGGTCCCAAGCAGCACACCAACAATGGACCGACGCTGGCATAATGCTGGTCAAAACCGGCTCGAAAGTCGTACCGACGTCGGCATTGGGGCAAAAAGTTACTTTTTCCAACCTTGGCCTGATGTTCGGGCCAAGACTGGACCTATCTAACTACCAACACTGAACCGACATTCATGCCACTATCAGACCACTGTTCAGCCGCTCTACCAACACTGAACCGACATTCATGCCACTATCAGACCACTGTTCAGCCGCTCTACCAACACTGAACCGACATTCACGCCGCTATTGTACCCACTTTCAGCCGCTCTACCAACACTGAACCGACATTCACGCCGCTATTGTACCCACTTTCAGCCGCTCTACCAACACTGAACCGACATTCATGCCGCTATTGTACCCACTTTCAGCCGCTCTACCAACACTGAACCGACATTCATGCCGCTATTGAACCCACTTTCAGCCGCTCTACCAACACCGGCTTGACATACCACAATTAGGCCACTGTTCAGCCTTTCTGCTAACACTTGCCCGAAGTTTATGTCATTGCATTTCCAGTTCAGCGAATATTCACATTCCAGTAAATGTTCGCATTGGGAAAGCCATGAGTTTTGGCATTGCAAAGCTGCAATCATCTCTTCTATACACATGCACAACAAAATGAGGCAACGAAAGAATCCAACTGAGAAACAATTTATTAAATACAGTAGACTTGCGATAATTCAAACAAAAATCAAATTTTTGGTTGGTTCGCCATGTTTTCAATCTATTTACGGCCGCTTAATTCAAACACCACAATTCGGTTAATTCGTACTTTTTGCTTGTTCATACCGGAAAATTATTGGCTATCGTTGCCTCCACTGGTGAAAAATCCGAGTTCTTATATGACTTCAACAGTGGAAAATGTGAAAATAAGCGCACTATGACATTAAAAAGACAAAAAAGCAAAGAAGAGCCTAACAAACAAACGTTAAAAATGAAACAAAAACCTCCCGAAGGGTGCATTGCTGCTCAAATTTCTGTGGCTTGCTAGCCAGTTCAATGGAGGAAATTCGAAATAAAACAACACATAACCATCAAAACTTGTGGAAAGAAACAACTGTCCACCTTCGCTTGTCAAAACGCTCAAAACTACGGCCACTGACGTAAAAACAAAGAGCAGGAGAAAAAAAAAAGAAAGGGTGCGAAAGTGACACGAGTAGCATCGGCCGATTCCGAATCACGTGACCGCCCGTGCTTTTCTTTCCCTCATCAGTATCACCATGTCTCCGCGAGGGAAGTATCGGACGCTCTCTGTAAAAGAAAAACTGGCAGCCATAGAAGAAGTTGAGGCTGGAGTGAAGAAGACTTCTGTGGCATTGAAATATGGGATCACCAAAAGTACGTTGACAACGATTGTGAAAGCGAAAGACAAGCTGCGAAACAACGCAAGCCGTTTCGCTCCGGACAGAAAAAGGCTTAGGGAGGCGGCGCATCCGGAGCTTGAGAAGGCGGTTCTCCTTTGGCTTAAGCGCACTCGGAGCTGTAATCTACCTGTAAGTGGACCGATCCTGCGAGAGAAGGCCGAACAACTGTCTCTGCGCTTTGGAATTGAAGATTTCGAGTATAGTGACGGATGGGTGTCGCGATTCAAAGAGCGACATGGCCTCACTTTCAAAACTTTCATAGTGGAGAAGCGGCAGCGGTCAATGAGGCGGTTACTACCGACTGGCAGCAGACGCGTCTTCAGAGCCTACTTCTTGAATACTCCCCAGCTGACATTTATAATGCTGACGAAATGGGACTTTTCTTCAAGTGCCTGCCTCAGCAAACATTGTGTCGCAAGGGGGAGCGTTGCACCGGCGGAAAGCTGAGCCAGGAGCGACTCACTGTCATGGTTTGTGCCAATATGGATGGTAGCCACAAGCCTGAACTTTTCGCTGTGGGCAAATCAAAACGTCCGAGGTGCTTCAAGGGCGTCCGAACTCTACCTGTTTCCTATGCAGCAAATACACGTGCGTGGATGACGCAATCTTTGTTTGAAGATTAGCTGCGGAAACTTGACGTGCTATTCAAGCGCGATAAAAGAAAACTGCTGATGATTGTTGATAATTGTCCCGCTCACGGTGACGTGGAGGGGCTGGAGGCAATTCGTCTTGAATTCCTCCCTCCAAACACAACTGCTGTCCTCCAGCCCTTGGATCAGGGGGCAATCAAATGTCTTAAGACAAACTACAGGAAGCTACTCCTCAAGAGGATGCTAATATGCGTGGACAATTCCATGTCGTACAGCGTAACACTGCTGTCTTCTGTGGGAATGCTAGCTGACGCATGGAGTGCAGTAACGTCAGTAACGATACGGAACTGCTTCCAGCATTCCTTCCGCATACCAGGCCACAGCAGTAATACTTTGCCTGACTGCGCTCGAAATGAAGACTGCCTCCAAATGGACAGCGAGGATGCAAGGCTAGTGCTTTCTGCACTCCAAGCACACAATGTAGCTGCTGACGATAACCTCTGCGTGTGCAGGGAAGACACTCTGGATGACTTGGTAGCTGAGGTGCTGCCAGCACACTACAGCAGTGAAAGTGAAGAGGAATCAGGAGAGTAATCCTCTTTGACAGCAGCACAGGCCTTCCACCGCACTGCCGAGGTCCGCAAATTTCTCACTGCAGCAGAAAATGCTCAAAAAGAACTGGCTGCTCTTACTGGAGTCGAGAACTTTGTTCTTAATGTACATGTAAAGAAGAAGCAATCAACAATTCATGATTTCTTCAAACCGTCTAGTCAGCCATAGATTTCCAATAAACTTGTTCTGGATCCTTCACCTCTGCTGTTTTTATTGTATCCTGGGGTCCCTTCGAGTTTGAATTAACTCTATAAATGGTGGTCAGCAACGCTGACCACCATGCCTGAATTTTTTTTTTTGCACAGCCACCTGGTGTTCATTGCAAAAATTATATGTTGGCTTTTTTTCTTTAGTGTTCTCTGACCACCCACCAGATGGCGGGAGTTGTCTGTGAAGAATGTAGTGTTATGAAAAACGCGCCTTTGTACCCGCCATATCAATTCCCGCGATGGACCCCAAAATGTTTTACAAGCGTAAAGGTAAGGTACTTTATATAGAACTTTTTTTTAGCGCAATATGTAGTGCATGAGCATATGTTTGTTCTTGCGAGGCAAAAATAGTCTTTGCAGCAGATAGGTGTCATGTGGCAATGTTTTTTTCACCATGCATGAATGGCGTTATAGGTAGGACTCTAAATTTTATCAACCAAATTCAACATGAATGTAAATTTCGCTTTCAAACCTGCCTTTCAGGTGTTCAATATGAGGATATTCCATCCGAGGATGACAGCTTCACTGGAGGCGACACCTCGAGCGAAACCGACTATGACGCGGAAGCAGATATCAGAGATGACGTCCCAGATAATGAAGGTGCAACGCTAAACGACATCCAAAGCGATAGCGATGCATCTGATATGGAAATGGAAGAAGCTCCAGTGACAACTCACAAGGTTCCTGTGTGGAGTACTAAATATCGAATGTCTCCCCCTCTGTTATTTTCATCTGATAGTGGACTGCTGGATGATATTCTCGCTATCAACAATGTCACCCCATTTAGTATTTTCGACCTGTTGTGGACGCCTGAGTGGAGTGAAGATGTTGTGTTTCATACAAATCTATATGCACAACAAGAAAGCAAGCCTTACACTCCTACGACGAACAAGGAAATGCGAGCATTCCTCGGTCTCAATTTGTTGATGGGGCTCAAAAGGAGTCCGAGCTACCGCGATTATTGGTGCAGTGCACCTGACATGAATGACCCGTTCATTTCCAAAGTCATGACAGTGAATCTATTCGGCTGGCTCCTTTCCCACCTCCACCTAAATGATAAAGCGCTGCAACCAGACAGAGGCAATACCAACTTTGACAAGTTGTACAAAGTATGCCCACTTTTGTCAGAACTTTCGCTAAGCGCTACCAGCCCACAGAGTGCTTGGCCATTGATGAATCAATGATAAAATTCAAAGGAAGAAGTTCTTTGAAACAGTACATGCCGAAGAAACCAATAAAACGCGGCTACAAAGTTTGGATGCTATGCGCCAGCAATGGCTACAATCTCAAATTTGAGATTTACACTGGCAGGTCTAACGACGGTGTCCAGAAAGAGCTAGGTGTGCGTGTTGTGAAGTCGCTGTGTGAAGACTTGGCTGGGAAGCAGCACCGCATATTTTTCGATAACTATTTTACTAGTTGCAACCTGCTGAATGATCTTGCAGAAGCCGGGATATACGCTTGTGGCACCGTGAATGCTAACAGGAAGCACCTGCCAAAGCTAACTCCTGACAAATGAATGAAAAGGGGAGAAACTGATTATTCAGTCAGTGACAACCTATGCTGCATGAAATGGAAAGACAAGCGGACTGTTCACTTGTTGTCAAATTTCCACGACCCCTCTAAAGAAGTTGAAGTAAATCGGAAAGAGAAAGATGGGACAATCACTAAAGTCAGCTGCCATGGCGCACTCCAAGATTACAACAAGAATATGAACTTTGTGGACAAATTCGACCAAATGAAAGGGCAATATGCACTGGATCGCAAATCACGCAAGTGGTGGCACAGGATCTTTTTTCACCTTCTTGACTGTTGTGTAGTGAACGCACACATAATTTTTCGCGAACACGATGGGTCGGAAAAGATGTCATTGAAAGACTTTAGGAGGAGCCTGGTCTCACACATGACTGCTGAAGCCCACATGAACCCTAAAGCAAAGCGGAAGTCATCCAACAACCAAGTTGTTCAACTAAAGAGGTCGAAACCATTTGTGGAGTTGGCTATCAGTACAGCGGAATCCAGGCACCAGCCGACAAGGTGCTCACAGCGCAGATACGCAAACTGCAGCACGAAGGCACAGCCATTGAGAACAATTTGGATGTGCCAAACATGGAATGTGCCATTGTGCCTCCGTAAGGGAAAGAACTGCTTTGCCGAGTACCACAAAAAGTGATTTTGCAAGTAGAAAGTGAAAAGCGTGCCGTTACTTTGAGCGATAAACAGTGATAAAGGTATGTGTGCCATAAAGAGACCCTTCCAGCATGAAAAGAGACCCTTCCAGCAGAGACCCTTCCACTTCTGTGCTTGAAAGAGTTAATGAAAGTCTACTGTATTGGGCACCGTGGCTGGGGACGCGTGGTTGCGCGAGTCCTGCGAGGCAGCCAGGGCCGCGCAGGAGGCGGGACCTTGGGAGGCAGCCAGGGCCGCGCAGGAGGCGGGACCTTGGGAGGCAGCCAGGGCCGCGCAGGAGGCGGGACCTTGGGAGGCAGCCAGGGCCGCGCGGGAGGCGGGACCTTGGGAGGCAGCCAGGGCATTCTGGGAGGTGGGGGCCGCTTGGGGAAGAGAGGGCACTGAGCCGGGGGCTGTAGCACAGGGGCTCGCAGTGGTTGCCAGGCCGGCAGCGGTACTTGGCAGAAACGCTTCGGCAAAACGCCTTTTGCGTCCGCCGCCACGGTCCACCGACCCTGGCAACCACTTCCTAATAAACCCCTGCGCTTCCACCACATCCGCCCCCGTCTTCTCGCAGATGGCATCTGCATAAGATAAGCATTCATTTTAGGCCACCAGAAAAAGTTTGCTCATTCACAGAAATCAAGATTATTTCAGCAACAGAGAAAACAGAAAACGCCACAAGTACATGTTATTACTCAAAGTGCGTGCCAAAATAAAAGGACTACAGTATCCAAATACAACTTGCGGAGAAAATCCACCTGAAAGCTCTTCTAACCAACTGTATAAAGCTGGTGCGACATCACGGTCGACCACTTTGCACTACTAACATATGGGAGCACAAATGGCTGGCAGATACAAGGCACGACTACGATCCATGACATGACAGGCACGACTACGATCCATGGATGTGACTGGTGGGAGGGCTTTCTTTGAAAGGCATCTGCTGACTCATATATCTTCAGATGCACATGGATGAAAACTGCAGATGACTACCCCCATAAAAACAGTAACAAAATATTCACCTGTAATGAAAAAGAAAACTGGTAAAGTATCAAATGAAAAGAAGAAAAGAAAACAAAGCACAGCAGAACCTGGTGCATGTTCTTCCACTCATCTTTTAAAATTCAATTAAAAGTTACTGCAACAACATACCTGTTGCCACCTTGCATAGCTTGAGGGCAATAAATGACCGCTTGCCCTTGCGGCCATGGAGGCTGTATATCCTTTGCACAGCCACCCCCATGATGGCGGTCATTACGTTTGACCCCACCTCCCTCAGGCCCTTGCCCCCCAGGCGGACCAGCTGCTTTCGCTGAAAAGAAACACCACAGGTGCACAAGCTATTAGGCACAAACATCAATTATAATTTCATTTAGTTTAGCAGAATCGAATAGCTAAGACAATTGTGCGACTACCTGTCAACAGCCCATGCGAGTACCTACAATCATAATGCATAATTTCTGTATGATACAATAGCTTGACTAGTTGCTACCAGCAGAAAGCACCACCACCAATATGGACATTTTTTTTTTCCCCAGTTTACTAAGAGCAGGGAAACTTTAGCGATTAAGCAAAGGTGGCCAACTCCTTCCCATTATGCTTTGCATCTTGGACATTATTGTATTATAACTATAATGCTTTTTGCAGATATATGTGCTGGATGTGTTTTCTCTGCACAGCCATTACGCTAAAATTGATTTGGTTTGTAGAACTTAAAGTTCCAAAGTGACTCAGGCTATGATGAGGGACCCCATAGTGGAGGGCTCCGGAAGTTTCGACCACCTGGGGTCTTTAACATGCGCCACTGACATCACACTGCGCACGGGAGCCCTGCTTTTCGCCTCCATGGAAAACTGGCCATCACGGCTGGGTTTGAACCTGAGTCTTTGGGTTCAGCAGTCGAGTGCCCTAACCACTGAGCCACCATGGCAGGGCTCACTACCCTGAAATTGAGCAGTCTAATTAATGCTATACAAAGGGCGCTTATTTAAATCCCCAAGTACCTGAGTAAAGCTGCGTGCTTAGCAACCACATTTAATTAAACGATGTTGCTTGTTTTTGGCAGCAGATTAAGTAATGAAATGTGCATAATGTGAGCAAAAGACAGGGAAGAGGTGGGTTAAAGCTGCCCCATTATTTGGGAAACCTAGCCCAAATTAAAGACGCGCTGAGAGAGGACCAACTTCCAGCTGTGTTCACAGTAGTTCATGCAACACTATATTAACCGAAAGCTCAGCTTCCTGTAAAACAGACCTTACAACATCTCTAATGTTAGCTACAAAGTCCACTGCTGAACTAAATTAAAACAGCACAACAATAAATGACAAATGTAAGGAAAATGAGGGGCTCGTTATGAAACACATACGAAGAAAGGCAGCCACTGGCAACAAAAGCATAGGGGATTTTTTTTTGCTGTTGATCGATGTAAAACAATAATGTAATCACAGAAATATTTGACTGAGAAAAAAAATTTGTTGGAACCAAGTCTGTTATGCAACGACCGGCCACCGGCAGAGCTCTGGAAAACTAATCGAATGACATTGAGTGACACCATCTGAGAGCAACTGCCCCAAAAAAGCCTGTGACTGCACCGCCAAATAGCAAGCTACTACAAGATGTGACAGGTGCAATGCTTCGCACAGAACCAGCATCAGTAGCTTGCTTTGCTGTTTAGCGCTCCTTCTCGCCTAAACGCTCTGATGCGACATCAGTCTCGCAGGTGGCATTTTCTTTGCACTGCGTGGCTGAAACATGACGTGACAACTGGCACTTGCCGTAAGCAATATTGCGAGCGCCACATGTTCAGCACTGCTACTGAGCCCAACAAATTGATAGGAGCCAAAGAGCAGATAAAGAGAGTCCCCTAACAGCTGTCCCGACACGTGATGCAGTTTTTGCAAGCTCTGCCACCGGCTGGGCATTGCATACCACTTTTGCTTGCAACAGTAAATCTCACCACACAAGGAATCGACAGGGCGTTCCAGTGAACACTCTCAAAAATTCCTAAAGAAGCGCAAGTTCGATATGGGAAAACAATTTTTTTTTTTTGGAGGAACGATCTCTCAGCAGTGGTGGACATAATTTACTGCATCCTAATTATACAGCTAGTTAAAACTCGCCTATTAACTTTTTAATTAACACAGTTCAATGGTTACTGCCAAAGGGGAGTTCGAAGTGACATACAAGGCAATGGAATGTCAGCCTTTGAAACAAAAAACTGATTTCCAGAAGCCCTGCAACCTGAGAAATTCTAGTTTTTCCAAGCAAAATTGAAATTGAGCGCAGATGACGCGCTGCAGTGGCTACGGTGCCCAGTTCGCACTGCAAGCGGTATTGTGCCATCTCATATACATGGTTTCACACCACATCTTGGTGTAAAGAAAAGGATAGTCATTGCCAAGTGCAGGGTTATTTTTTAGAGCAATGGAGCGAAATAAGGTGCACAACACACCAAAGTAGAGCACACAGTTAAAGTCTGGTACCGTAGGCCCTGCAACACGTCATCAGCAGACGTCGCCATCTTCACTGAACTTCATGTGCGCCTCTTGCGCTAAATTTCGGTTTCGTGTGGAAAAAATGTCTCAATTCCTGAATTTCTACAAAAAATGCGTTTTATTTTAAAAAAAAGATATGACTACGTTTATGGCTTCGTACTCCCCACTGGCACTAACCACTGAACTGCGTCAATTAAAAAGTTAATAAGTGGGTTTCAGTTAATTGTACAATTAGAAAAAGTTTGCAGTACAGTGTCTGCTATAACTGTACGTGTGTGCCTGCAAATATTTCTTCTATTTTGAACTCCCTATTCTAAGGAATTCCTGAAAATGTTCACTGAAACAGCCAGTGTGTATATCAGCAAGCAACTTTCATGAACAAGACATTTACATTAACAAAACAAACTGTGACAGCACACTCCAGCACAACAGTAGGAATTATATCTATGAAGAGCATGTTATTCACAGAGCACGGCATGCAAATACTCTTGGAGCTCAAGATTTCTTCACAAACCTCGGAATTACATTATGCATGCAATTCGTTAGTAGGCATTCATTTTTTCCAGACACGAATTATCAGAAACATTAAATCACCAGTCCAGCAGCCACGCTGTCATCCTGGACGGCAGCTTCCGCATTTTCCAAATCCTCGGGGGAGAATGCGGGCAGTGCAAGGGTGGGAGGCGGTGGCGAGGGGGACACTGGCCGAGTCCTTTGCTCCAGCTGGAGGTCCGACCGCAGCAGCACGTGATCTTCCAGCCTTTGTAGCCTCTGCATTATGTCGCGCTGCTGCTGTCGGACCTCCAGCACCAGGCGCATGATTCGCAGCAATGTAGCTGCAACTGAAGCAATCAACAATTTCAGTGAGAGCAGGGTTAACCGGGGCGCAATAATATCATTTGCGCACTGAGGTACAATAAAGAACAATATGAGCCTAACAGTAGGCAGCAACACACTCTGTACTATGCTCCTAAACTTCCACCAATTTTCATCCTCCCAGGCACTTCTAATTCATGTTCTATTCCTTGCTAGCCTAACTTAAATGCCATAAATGTCACCATGCACTGAAAAACACCTAGGTGAAATGGAGCCGCTCTATGAGTGATAGCTAGCACAGAACCTGCAGCCTTGTTGTGTAAAGGACTTCTCAGTCTATGAGCTTCGCCAATTTTTACATTGCTTCCTAGGCATTTCCACTGCTATTGCGCCATGGCAGAGATGGCAGCAGTTAGTCGCAAATGGATTCTTCCAGTGTCATGAGAAGCATGTGCTAATAGAAGCGAGAAAGCAGAGCAGGCCTGTGCCCTTAATATAGCATTGCACCATTTGGAAAGTATTGCTTACGGCAACACCCACATTGGCCAAAATGCTGGAGGTAGACATCTGTTCTAACTGCAAGTGCCGGCAGGAATCAATGCATTAAAAGTGCAACAAAGATAGCCCTTATGGAATTATAGCCCTTAGCTGACAAGCGGAATGCAACCAAGAGGTGGACCAAACGTTTCTTGCTAGGCACAGGAGGTGCCAAACCGTTGAGAAATATAACAAGGTCACATTTATCTCTTACCACGCATCCATTTTGCTGCAGGCAAGACAAGACTAGGAGCCAGCTGATGTGCTCCACAAGGCAGTTAGGCTGTTCAGTTCTTTCCTAAGCAAGAGGTCCTCCTTCAGAGCATGCCACTATTATTGGCTGCTTATCTCCTTCAGCACCCTTTATGGGAGCTTTGTGATATTGCAATTAATTTTTTTCAGCACATTTCGCTGCATCCAAGGCACTGCATTGACTTCCAACCAATAAACTTTCAAAATACTTTGGAAGACAATGAAAAATTACAATATGGGCCTTGCTGACCTGTGTGCCTCTGGAAGCGACCAAATTATGCTGGTAAGGAAACACATGCACAGAACATGGGACTACTGTGTAGAGTGCAATTCGTAGGAGTGGCTTCCTGGTGGTGATGTAGGCAGAGAGAGGCAACAGGATCCAAAGGAACCAAACAAAAGCACAACATACAGCTCTTGGGAAGGGCACACAACAACCAGTCCACTATGAATCACAAGAGGAGAAAGCAATGGAAGTACTAGGTTGTAAATTTCAGTACCACTTCAGTTCAATACAATCGTTTTTGAGAAATACACGTGATGATTTTCAGAGTGACCCCTTTCAAAGCACATAGTTTGAAACAAGAAATGTGCTCCTAGCACCATTGCAAGAGCCACTGAGGAGAACTCCGTGCAAATATCTTCCTAAATAAGTATATTCTCTAGATCTTTCTGGGCCTGTTGACTGCTGCTCGGCAGCAGCAGGTACAATGAGAAATTTAAAATTTGCTCTGTTTTTCTTTAAGGCAAAGCAGATCTAGCTTCTACATCTTGTCGTGTCACTTGATACTAGACAAAATAGGGGTGTAATTAAAAGAAAGGAACACAGTGAAAAGACGGGACAAGCAGCATTTGTCCTGTCCTTTCACTGTGTCCCCATGTTTGGCTTGCATTTCTCCTTTTGCACAAAAGTAAACAAAGTGAAAATCTCACCATCAACAGTCCCAGCTGTTGACTCCTCCAGCTCACTGGGTGGTGCACTATTTTCGCGCACGCTCTCCCCAGCGTGATTCGGTGGGGCTGAAGATGAACATGCGTCATTGATGGCAATCCAGGAAGTACAGAACACACTACTGTGTACAACCACAATGTCACATTTCTATCCTAATTGAATGCAGAAATGCTACTTCAGGATATTTTTGGAGAAGGGACAGAACAGTTGCATGGCCAGGCTGTTTTGCATACAGGTGATCTTTTTAAAACACAATAGACACAAAATTACGAAGTACAGAAACAAATTACTGGTTATATAGAGATGCCCCCCAGGCAATAGTAACACTTCCTTTGGCCGAAAAGATATTTTAATTTGGTTTCAATCACAGGCTGTACAAAGACTTCATAATTCAAAACCCATCAAAACCGACACCTCCATGACCTCCATGACAAGTAGTTGACGTGACAAACAATGTCATATCATGCAGATACCTATGACACATAAAAGAACAATGTGAACCGACTGCGGCGGCGCGTTTCGATGGAGGCGAAATGCAAAAGGCGCCCGTGTGGTGTGCGATGTCAGTACATGTTAAAGATCCCCAGTCGGCTGAAATTACCCCAGGGCGCTGCGGCACCTCTTTCTTCCTTTCTTCTCACACTCCCTCCTTTATCCCTTCTCTTATGAATGTCCACCGAAATGCGAGAGAATTACTGCACCAATTTCTTTCCTGAAAAATCAGTTTTCAATTTTTTAAATATGTGTCTATAGTACTTCAATAATTCCATTTCTCATGCACCAGCATGGTGCATTGGTACGTTTAAGGACACAAAAGAAACTGTCATGGCGAAACCAAAAACAGAGAACGGAATGTGAATAGAAACCTGTTCGCAGTACTGTTAACGTGGGTAAGAGAGTTTGCCACGAAATGGTTACTGGCAGATTCACTGCTGATCTGAGAGCATGGCAAATGTAAAAAGCTGATGCCAAGTCTGAGCACGTTCTATTTCTCTGCAAGTGCCATTAGCTACGGTGGAGTTTTTTTCCCAGATTTTGCAAGCATACTACCATAAATCCCCAATCAAAACTAACACAATGTCGACCTTACATTAAATAGAAATGAGAAATGGTGTTTTAGTTTTAAGGCGGTTAACATCCAAAGGCGGCTCAGGCTGTGAGGGACGCCGTAGTGAAGGGCTCCCGAAATTTCGACCACCTGGGGTTCTTTAACGTGCACTGACATCGCACAGTACACGGGCCTCTAGAATTTCTCCTCCAAAGAAATTCGACCGCCGCGGTCGGGATCAAACCCGCGTCTTTCAGGTCAGCAGCCGAGCGCCGTAACCACTGAGCCACCGCAGCGGCTTAACAAATGAGAATTCGCGGCTTAACAAATGAGAATGCATGTCTTACGCGGTGACGGCAGCTGTACATCGTTGTGGCCCTCATTTCCTAAAAAAGAATTGCACATGAATGTCTTGTTGAGTATGCAAAATAATTTCTCATTAATAAAGAAATATGAGAATTTTAATTACCAGAAACTGCCGAGCTTTCTAGGGCCGAAGTCAATTCGTAGCGCCGAACCTTTTTCTCGGCGCTCTTGTAGGATCCTGCAAAGATTACAAACCAAAAACCAAACTCTTGAGCAATCTACATGAAAATTCTACTTCATATGAAATAAAACAACATTTCTCACATTGCTGGGATCCACTGACACCACACTACACACACACAGGAAAATACTGTGAGTGTATCGTGCTGGTAGTTCAGGATGAACATCTTAGAGCAGCCCGATTGTTAGGATAGACAAGGAAATGCTCCAGCTCATTTTATATCGCAGTTCACTGTGTTTTGTATTCCAACCAATTATTTGGCACATTCCAGGACAACCAGGTCACACTGCAAGTCACGCCATTATGCACGTAGTTTAAATATGCTTGCTTTCTGGCATTTGCAATTTCCAGGTAGCAAACAGCATATATAAGGCCAAGGTGCAGTGTGGCAATGACACAGGCAACTTACATCCCTGTCAGACGGGCATTTCGAAGGCTCTCAAATTGATAGTCTATCACCTCACGCTGCTACAAAGGCAGTTTTAATGGGCATTGAGTATACAGTCTATCGAGTCAAAGCAGTGTGGAACTCTTTAGCGAGATTTCAAGGGCCCTCGAGCATTGTACAAGGTTGCTAGCATTGTCTCGAGCGGCACCAAAGCATGCTCTCATGCATGATATGTTCACAGTAGAAAAACGTGAACAAAGATTACCCTCCCAAATTTTAATGCAAGTACCAAACTTTAGCTTCTACAATGATTTAAAAATTGTGTCAGTCTGGTTTAAAGTGCATTACTTTCATACTCGGCATTGCAGAAGACAAACACCAGCGGTATTAGTATTGCCAGAGCACTACAAACTGCGACAGCAAATCACCTAGAACATGATATTGTACACAGCGCCACAAGAACGGGAAGAAACGAAAGACGAAAGAGTAACACAAACAAGCGCTGTGTTACTCTTTCGTCTTTCGTTTTTCCCGTTCTTGTGGCGCTGTGTACAATATCATGAATACTTACCAACTCGCCCAAATTTCCGCCTTGCTGAATCACCTAAAATGGCAGTGCCTTTCAAGACAATGCAACTGACCTGCAATAATAACTCAAAACCTCCTACGATCCCAAATAAGGCTGTTTCAGTGCCGATGCTCGAGAAGCTGCATGTGTGTGCGCACATGTTAGTCAAACACACTAATTTTTTTCGGCTGGTAAAGCCCTTTTGTAAAACCATGGTCAGTGTGGCCATTACCAGAGCATGGGAAATGATGGCCGGCACACGAAAGCACGCGGCGCTGCCACCCCAGTCCTGCCACGGTAGACCCCGAAGCGATCCAAAAGCTTCACTGCCCACACTGACCAACAGCCACTGCTGTCTCCATTTCACTTCACTCACGGCCGATTGTGCGGCAGTGACAGGCTCCCGAGGTTCCACTCGCTTTTCTCAGTGCTTGTTAAGCAAATCACTCGTGTATACAATTAATGAGCGCTTCAAGATTCCTGCAGGAATGCACCGATTCGTAAATTGCAAGTACGTACACCCCATCGTGTTTGTTTACAAAGCTAGCGTACAAGTGGCTGTATATTGCTCATTTGTACAGGATGAGACGCAAGGTAAGTTCACATTACCAAAAATGTTCCCTTCGGTTTCTCACCAGTTGTAGCTTTATTTGTTCACACACTGTCACAGTGCTGCAAGAAGCGTCAAGGATGTGACTTCCCACATTGGGATATTAGAGGATCTCCACTTCCCGCTAATTACATGTGCATGCTTTATTCGACATGACCAGTACTTAATTTTAAATTGTTTAATCCAGAAGCATGCTTGGTGACCATTTGCATTAAATAAAGGCTCCAAATTTGTTGTCCACAAGCAGCGCCGACAGCTGCCTTCAGCATTAATCACCAGACAAAGTCACATTGTCGCTACTTGCTCAATGTGCATGCGTCCTGTGATGTAAGCTGTCGTCGATTTGGGGGTAGTATTGCAGGAACCATACTAGACGGCCACATGCGACTGCCAAAAATTGTGAATGTGCTCTCCACTATAGCTGAAATTGCAGGCCTGAAACCTGCAGACTCGCTAGGCATACTCATCGCGGGAACGGGCCAGCGGGCCGGTGTTGGCTGAAATTTCTGACAAAGCTGATAGCTGATCAGTGTTGAAGTATGAACATATAAAGTATAGCCGCTTGTTTTGTTTCAGGTACAGACAAGTGCACCTATTCAGGTCATTGCCTCATTGAACGTGAAGCTTCGGCTCAGCCTCTGGTCTGCCGAAGACAGATCGAGTGACCATCCGCCGGATGGTTTCATCGGTCGCAGGCTTTAGGCGATCACTGGTTGCGCTGGTATCGTCACTGGTATAATGTGAAAGATTGGTGCATCAATCAGCTAAGGCCTATACCGCCCAGCCCACCGAGTGCAACCATGCCTTAACTATGCCAATAAAAACATACATTAAGTTTATCATTTTAGCAGAGTAACACGTTCATGACACTCCCGCATGAGGGAGGACCACTACTTCATTTATGCACAAAAGGAAGGAGACATGTCCTTTGACAGTGTAGCCTGCATTGCAGATGACACTCTGCCATCCATTGTGACATCACATGAGCAGTTCAGTATGGTGGCCACTCTCAGTGGGAACAGCTTCCCGATCACGATTTCTATCGCATTTTTTAAAAAATAAAGCGCCCCACGTACTAATACTTCCAGGAGTAGAATCAGACTTTCATATTATTCCCAGAAGCGCAAAACTGCCTTTCCTCAAAAACCAATTTACCAATATCTCGAATGACCCTGTCATAGCCCCTTCAAGTGCACCGGGATTTTTTTTCCAATTTCACTAATAATACTGCTGTGGCTTCATTCCTCAGCACCTAACCACAACACTGCCATTTGAGAGTGCACAGCACTACTGCATGTAAACGCTGTTCTGGGCTGCTTTGCTGACTTGATGCCCGTTCAGCTGCCTGTATAGCAGCACTCAGGCCAACAGACCATCAGTTTGAAAGCCTGTGAAACACTCATGTGGCAGAGGCATTGTTTTATTTGCAATTAAAAGTGTGATTCTGATTTCTAAGATTTAACACCTTTAAGCTATGAAGAATGACGTAGAAGAAGACTCCAGATTAATTTAGACCACATGGGGTTGTTTAACATGCACTGATATTATTACAGAGCACAAGCGCATTCTGCACTGCTCCATTTCACCACAGACAGGATGTAACCTGGGCCCTCAGCTCAGCAGCATGGACCACTCAGCCACTGCGACAGGCTTACAATTCAAACTGAACTAAATGTAAACAGCTGGATGAGTTGGTTCTGAATTTGCATTATGAAACACTGTCTCAGTGCACAAAAAACATGGATGAGGAAAGAGCACACAACGCAAAGCATCAATTGATGTCTGGCATTTGTATTGTGTACTCTTTCCTCGTCTGTGCTTTTTGTGTGCCGAAACAATGTTTCATAGTGCAAAAAAAAAAATTACCATACTAAACCTTTCTGTACTAAATCTTATTAAGCATAATGAGTGCAGCACTAATTCTGGGAACTACAGGTCTTCAAAAACAAGGCACTAATGAGTTTCAGAAGTAGTTCATCAGCTTACAAGTGCAATAGCTAACAGTTCATTCTGCTCCTCTTTTTGACAGCTGCCTAAGCGGTGCCTATCAACATGACTTCTTAGTCGTAATTTAGCCATGCAGAGGTGCAGACTCACAGAATCTAGCAAAGAGGCCTTTACAATCGCTGATGAAGTTACCATCATTATGTCTGCAATAAGACTACTTACGGCAAGTGGTAACAACGACCACTGGGCAGCGCATCCACTCCCCTCCGAGAGCTGGCTCGGCCTCAGCTTTCGCGAGCCGCGTTACTTCCGAGCTCCTGGCCACAGGCCAGTAGCATTCCTCTTTTGTTTCTGTCAGCCATTTGACAGGAATGACTGCACAGCAGTCATCCTCAAGTGGAAATTTAACCACGGCGAATGGTTTTGCCATGCTGCACAGAGGAAACACGACAAAAAATTACTGGGGAAACAAGGATTTTTACCAGACACTGTCTGTGCCATACTCTACTGGCACTTGCCTGTTTGGGTGCCGAAAACTTCACACTACCATGACAACTGACACGTACACTTACAACCATCTCGTTCTACTTCGCAACTGAAATGAACTGAAAGTTGAGAGTTACAAGTGTCACGAGCGCCTGCAATTTGGGACTTATTTAAACAATATTTCTGTGCCTGCTGTCAGGTGAACCAAGTAACAGCCAGCAATAGTGGCGTGCAACTTCACTGCATTGAACATCAAACTGAGTGCAGTCTACCAGGATGATGAAAAAAGAAACCAGTAAAACGCAAGAAATGACCAAATGTGGAAGAGAGAAAACAAGCGCGTTCAATTAGCGAGCTCGAAACTAGCACTCGCTATATGTAGAGTCACACTGATCTTAGACTTTGTAATACAAGGCTCTCAGTAGCGGGAAGGGACACACATAAATAAAAAGTACTCTCAATTTTTTTTCTGTAACCGATCACTGGCAGGAGCAGCATTACTTCTGGCAGTACAGAAGAATTGTGTTCATTCATCCTGTTCTTGTCACATTTCTCTCATCGCACGGAGACTCGCAACGCAACAATGTCAACACTGCCATGGAAGCATTTGTCAATCAAGCACAAGGCATGCAGGCTGCGACTCTATGACGTCTGACATGCATGCCTGAACCAAGCGATTAGCCTCACAAAAGCAAAAATTGGCGATGAAAAACACTCAACTGCATCGCACGTGGCAACTGGTTGGTCATGGGGGGCGCCGCAGAGAACGGCTCCGGAAATTTCGACCACCTGGGGTTCTTTAACGTGCACTGACATCGCACAGTACACGGGCCTCTAGAATTTCGCCTCCATCGAAATTCGACCGCCGCAGCCGGGATCGAACCCGCGTATTTCGAGTCGGCAGCCAAGCGCCGTAACCACGTGACGACTGTCATTGCGATCATGATCATAATATCTATACACGTACATAAATGTACGATGTGCCGTGAGAAACAAACCCTCTAAGAAGCAATGCGCCAACAAGATTTGCTGGGATAGTGCGTTCACCCTGATGAAGGAACACACAAACACACACGACATTTAAAAGCGCTTCCTTTCGTGTACGTGTGTGTTACTTCATATTACCCCAACCCTTACAAGCAGGTATACACCTTGCAATGCGCCGCTGAGTTAATCAAAAGACAACTGCTGACAGATGCCTACAGACAAGTTAGATAAAGGGCCGACACACGAGGCGTGCTCATTGTCCTCACTCATGACAAGTTCACAAGTAAATATTAGCTGACAACTAACATGAAAGGGAAAAAAGGACAAAATGTATACTTACGCAAGCAGTGCCTTCTGGTTCCCCTCGGTGACAAGATTTGCCGGGATAGTGCGTTCACCCTGATGAAGGAACACACAAACACACACGACAGTTAAAAGCGCTTCCCTTCGTGTACGTGTGTGTTACTTCATATTACCTCAACCCTTACACGCAGTTACACCTTGCAATGCGCCGCTGAGTTAATCAAAAGACAACTGCTGACAGATGCCTACAGACAAGTTAGATAAAGGGCCGACACACGAGGCGTGCTCATTGTCCTCACTCTTGACAAGTTCACAAGTAAATATTAGCTGACAACTAACACGAAAGGGAAAAAAGGACAGAATGTATACTTACGCAAGCAGTGCCTTCTGGTTCCCCACGGAGACTCACGCGTGCCGCCACCAAACTTGAAAAAGCTTGAAGAAATAAAAATTCACAAGCGCGCGCTTTGCTGCCAAACGTCTATGGTGGCTAGAAGGGTAGAAGGGACCAGAAAACGTCCCACGACCGGCTTTATACTTCCAAGCATGGAGGGAAAAAAGAAAAAAAAGTTTTTTTTCCTCCATGCTCCCCATGGACATGATGCTTCCAAACGAAATGACCACAAGCTATGGATTGGGATTGGCTTGGAACGCACGTGGGAGCGAGAGCGGATGTCTACGTTTATGCGTAAAGCGGTGGATAAATACACGTTTAGTTTCGGAAAATTTCTTTGAAGCTTAGTTTTGACAACACCGCCAAGAATAATTTTTATTAACTTTGTTACACTTCAATTTATTAATAAGCTAAACATCTTATTTTACAATGGCATGGCTACTTTTGACTACTTTCAGCTCAAGTTTTGGCTCCTTTTAAAATGTTCCCAACGGCAACCCTGCCCGCGAGCCAAGCCGCGAGTGCTCGCCGTTTTTCTTTTGTGGTGTGGAGGTGTTGGTCGTACTGCCTGTCTGCTGTCCCTTTGTGCAGCTGTTGCGGTCCTCGTCTTTCACCGCAAAGCTTCTGCATTTCGCCATGCATGCAAAGCAACGCAAGTACCGTATCGTTGAAAAAGAATACCGTGAGATCTTGCAAGATCTCGGTATTTCACAACGGCCGGTCGCATCTGCGTCTTCAAGCTTGGATCAAGGCGGCAGGAAACGATCGCACACCGAAACATCAGTCGACGTACGCACCCCCC
Source organism: Amblyomma mixtum (assembly GCF_055824585.1). Taxonomy (NCBI): domain Eukaryota; kingdom Metazoa; phylum Arthropoda; class Arachnida; order Ixodida; family Ixodidae; genus Amblyomma; species Amblyomma mixtum. The sequence continues at coordinate 58,131,452 of NC_143020.1, forward strand.
AACTCTTGCTACCGTCTGAAGCAACCACGCGACGCAGAAGCGAAGTGTGCGCTGAAGACGCGTGCTCCAGTGGAAGCGGGCGAGTTGTTCCGTCGCCACCTGCTGACCCGCCGTTACCGTTTGTGCACGAGTCTGATCGTGCGTCACCAGGGAGCAGCTCATCGTGCACAGGCAGCAGGTTAAGTGATGCTGCAGCCTCAGATCATTCGAGTCATGATGCAGTTTCAGACCGTTCAAGTAATGCCACAAGCTCAGAAGAATCAGATGATGAGAATGTGTCACCCACAGTGGCTCAGAACGTGGGTGAGCCTCGTGAGCATTTTACTCACAGTCTCTCGGCGACTGAGGAGTTGGCGCTCATAGCTAGCAAGCACAACATGACGCATGCTTGCCTCAATGATATGCTTGACTTCTGTCGTCGTCGTGGGATTGAGGAGCTCCCAAAAGACGCGAGGACAGTAATGCGGACACAGCGAAAAGCGCTACTTGAGCACAGCGGCACTTTTGCTCATTTCGGCCTTGCTGAAGGCATTCAGCAAGCAGTCGGGCAAGGGCCTGTGCCCGAGAACATTAGGCTGCAAGCCAACATTGATGGCCTGCCTTTGCACAAGAGTAGCCAAACTGGTTTGTGGCCAATACTTTGCCGAGTTACGAACCTCAGAAATTCGGCACCATTTATGGTGAGCGTGTACTGCGGCACAGGGAAGCCACCGTGCCTCCAGGAATTTCTTTCCCCCTTTTTAAAAGAAGTACACAGCCTCAGCAGTAACGGTTTGGTATTAAAGGGAACTTGCGTTGCTGTCACACTGACTGCTGTGATCTGCGATGCCCCGGCAAGAAGTTTCGTGAAAGCAATAACTGGGCATGCAGGCTATCATGCTTGTGAAAGGTGCAGCCAAAAGGGCCGCTATGTGGAGAACAGACTCACATTTCCAGACCTCCACGCGCCTCAACGAAGTGATCAATCATTCCGCTCTCAGGAAGATCAGCGGCACCACACTGGTGTTTCACCATTCACTAACTTGGATATTGACATGGTGGCATGCTTTCCCACCGAATACATGCACCTGGTCTGCCTGGGAGTAATGCGGCGGCTACTGAGAAACTGGGTCTCCCCGGGCCATGCTGCTCGACTTAGCAGACAGGAACGGGGCCAGCTCAACAACAGGCTGCGAGAAGCGGCCACAGCTTTTCCCAGTTGTTTCCAGCGAAAACCCAGAGGAACTGAGGAACTGGACCGTTGGAAAGCAACCGAGTTTCGGACGTTTTTATTGTATCTGGGGCCTGTAGTTCTGAAGTCTCTCCTGACTGAAGAAAAGTATAAGCATTTTCTTCAGCTCCACGTGGCTTTAAGAATACTTGCCTCCCCTGAGCACCATGTAGCTTGGAACAGTTTTGCCCGGGACCTGCTCAGGTATTTTGTTCAGGAGTTTGGCAGGTTGTATGGCGCAAAACAGCTGGTGTACAACGTTCACAGCTTGGTGCACCTGGCGGAGCAGTGCCTAGACCATGGCCCTGTTGACCAATTCAGCGCATTTCCCTTTGAAAGCTATTTGGGAAAGGTAAAAAAAATGCTCCGCACTACCAACAAGCCACTAGCACAGCTGAGCCGCAGGATGTCGGAAGCAAGGCAGTGTACAATGATCAGTGCAAGAGTTGAGCAACACGTGAAAGTGGGAGACTGCTTTTTAGTAGACAACTCTGCTGTTGTCATTGTTGCTGTCTACAAAGAAAGTGTCAAGGCTGGCATCTTGCCAAATGGCAGAGATTTCTTTAAGACACCAATCGAGAGCTCAAGGCTCAATATAAGGCGTTACAGTGGTCTTGGGGAAGAAGCTAAGATGTGGCCTCTCTCAAGTATGAAAGACCAAGTTCGATGCCTGAAGCTTAATTACAAGCGAGGGCACGTTATTTTTCCTCTACTCCACTGTGAGTGAAATCTGAGTGCTGTTGGTCTGGTTTAACATTGGAAAGCAACTCGGGCTAAGAGGGACGTCGCTGCAAGGCTTCAGAAATTTCGACCTCCTGGGGATCTTTAATGTGCACTGACATCGCACAGTAGATGGCCGCCTTGCTTTTCACCTCCATCAAAAAGCAACCAGGATTGGACTCATGTCCTTGGCCACCTGAGCCACTGTGACAGATCAGATTGCTATTTCAGCATGAAGAAATATGTGCCTGTATGAAGAGGGAGCAACCTGATATAATGATACAGCTTAGAAGTGGACGAAGAAGAAGTGCTCCGCCAGCTCGCTGGTGACGAGGAAGAAGAAGTGCTTCGCCTGCTTGCTGGTGACCGCTCCGCAGACTGGACCAGTTCTTGTGTATCTAACGGTGTGCCGTCTAATATTCGTGACAAATCTGGTGGAGGTGCGGGTTACGCTTCCAGACCCGCGTAGGCTACCGACCAATACGGATCTCACCCCAGTTCACCAGCGCCGCGGCCGCCGCCTCCGTGGAGCGTCCCCTGAATTCGGACTCCTTCCGGCTACAACCAGGGCGACGCAACCCCGGCCTTCGGAGGCACCAGCTGCCATGGCAACTGAGACCACGCTCCCGGCGCACATCCTCTGTCATCAGCCACGAACACCCCCGTTGTTTCATGGCGACGTGTTCGAGGACGCCGAGGATTGGCTCGAGATCTTCGAACGGGTTGCCCGTTACAACGGCTGGAGTGACAATCGTAAGCTCCACAATGTCTATTTTGCACTTGAAGAGTCGGCTCGGACATGGTTCGAAAACCATGAAGCTTCGTTTACGTCCAGGGAAGCTTTCTGCCGCAATCTTAAAGCCACCTTTCCGAATGCAGACCGTCGAGAGTGAGCAGAAGCTGCATTACACTCACGCAACCAGCGCCACAACGAGAGTGTACGCATGTACTGCGAGGACATGACTCGCCTTTTTAAGCGCGCGGATCCCAACATGACAGAAGACAAGAAGCTTCGCCACCTCATGCGGGGTGTCAAGCAAGAGCTCTTCGCAGGACTCGTGCGCAGCCCACCAAGCACTGTGGCAGAGTTCCTCACCGAGGCGGCAACTATGGAGAAGACGCTGGAACAGCGAGCGCATGATGGACACTGTCTTATCTGGGCTCAAGTGGCAGACGTGCCTCGTATACCCGGATTATGTCGTCATTTTCTCGCCCACCTTCGGGCAACACTTGGAGCGGCTGCGCACAGTGCTCCGGGCGCTCCAATGTGCGCAACTTACGATCAAGCCTGAGAAATGCTATTTCGGTTTTGAGAAGCTTCATTTCCTTGGCTATGTTGTCAGCGCGCGCGGTGTACTCCCAGATCCCGACAAGACCGCTGCTGTCTCCAGTTTCCTGCGTCCCACTGACAAAAAGACTCTTCGACGTTTTTTGGGACTGTGCTCTTACTATCGACGATTCGTCCAAGATTTTTCCAAAATAGCTGAACCCTTAACAGCGCTGACCAGAGACGACACACCCTTCTTGTGGGGAAGCGACCAAGAGGATGCTTTCGTGGAGCTCCGACAACGCCTGCAACGTCCACCGATACTCGCCCATTTCGATGACGCCGCAGCAACCGACATACACACTGATGCTAGCAACGTAGGCCTTGGGGCGGTCCTGGTACAGTGGCAGGATGGCGCCGAACGAGTCATCGCTTACGCAAGCCGTACACTTTCGCGCTCGGAATGCAACTATTCAACGACTGAGAAAGAATGTCTTGCGGTAGTTTGGGCCATCAGTAAGTTCCGCCCATACCTTTACGGAAGACCCTTTCGCGTTGTCAGCGATCACCACTCGTTATGCTGGCTGGCCAGCCTAAAAGATCCATCTGGGCGGTTGGCGAGGTGGAGCCTCCGTTTGCAGGAGTACGACGTAACGGTCGTGTACAAGTCGGGGCGGAAGCACCAAGATGCGGATTGTTTAACACGCGCGCCAGTGGACCTGGCTTCCCCGGAAATCACTGAAGACTTCTCTTTCCTTGGTGCTGTTAGCGCAACCGATATGGCGCAGCTTCAAAGGGAGGACCCAGAGTTAGCACCGCTCATCGCGTACCTGGAAGGCGCCGATGGTCCCCGCGTTCCTCGTGTTTTTCTTCGTGGGCTCAAATCTTTCACTCTGCAGAACGGCGTCCTCTACAAGCGCAACTTTGAGAGCAACACCGCAACATTTCTGCTCGTAGTCCCGTCCCAGTTGTGACCTGATATCTTGAGCGCTTGCTACGACGAACCATCTGCCGGCCACCTGGGGGTCAGTCGTACCTTAGCGAGGATTCGGCAGAGGTACTACTGGCCCAGATTACTTCCATCAGTGCGGACATACGTCAAAACCTGTCGCGACTGCCAGCGCCGTAAGTCTCCTCCCTTAAAACCCGCAGGATTTCTTCATCCCATAGCGCCTCCGAAGACACCTTTCCAACAAGTGGGAATGGACCTACTCGGCCCTTTCCCGAAGTCATCCACTGGAAAACGTTGGATTGCTGTCGCGACGGATTATTTGACGCGGTACGCTGAGACAACGGCGCTTGCAAACGGAACAGCTGTCGAAGTAGCTACGTTTTTTGTACACAACATCGTGCTGCGTCATGGGGCTCTGGCGGTTATCATTACTGACCGTGGAGCTGCTTTCACGGCCCGCTTGACTAAGGCAGTCCTAGATCTGACCCACACCAGCCATAGGCGTACAACAGCGTACCACCCACAGACAAATGGTTTGGTGGAGCGCCTTAACAGAACCCTGGCCGACATGCTCTCCATGTATGTGGATGTGGAGCATAAAACGTGGGACCAAATTCTCCCATACGTAACGTTCGCTTACAATACGGCCCTGCAGGAGACAACGCGGCTCACGCCCTTCCAGCTTGTCTTCGGTCGTCCAGTTGTTACTTCTTTGGATGCCATGTTGCCCGTCGACCCTCAGTGTGACCTAGAGCCAGATCTTGACGTCGCCACTTTCGTTCAGCGGGCTGAAGAAGCACGTCAACTGGCCAGGCAGCGAATACACCGTCAACAGCACGTCGACGCTGACCGCTACAATCTCGGACGGCGATTTGTTACGTACAAACCAGGCGACCATGTGTGGGTTTGGACACCAGTTCGTCGCCGTGGGTTGTCCGAAAAATTACTGCGCCGATACTTCGGACCTTACCGAGTTCTTCGCCGCATTAGCGACGTGACGTACGAAGTTTCACCGACAACCCCAGGCCGCCCATCGCGCAGACCACCGCATCCGGATGTAGTGCACGTCGTTCGTATGAAGCCGTACTACGACTGTCCTGCTGATTGTACTTTGAGTGCCACCGGTTCTGTGTCGTGATAGCTGTGTTTAACTTTCCGTGTCCAACCCATTTTCCCCTCTATGAAAGCAGCCCGCATCGAGGCGATGCTGCAGAGGAGGGAGCAATGATACAGCTTAGAAGTAGACGAAGAAGAAGGGCTCCGCCAGCTCGCTTGTGACGAGGAAGAAGAAGTGCTTCGCCTGCTTGCTGGTGACCGCTCGGCAGACTGGAACAGTTCTTGTGTATCTAACGGTGTGCCGTGTAATATTCGTGACAATATCTCCATCTATTGTGCTTCCATTGAAATAAGCAGAGAATGGACCTCCAGCCTTGTGTTCAGCTGCACAACACTGCAGCCATTGGTGTTGAGTGCATCATCTCCTACAACCTCACCTGTGGAAAGCGTCAGCTTTGAAGATAACGGCCCTTTTCAGGGCCACACAAATGATGCTGGCAGGGCCGCAGCTGCGCCTCCAAAGACCCTCCCGTTCCCATCAAAGTTGTTTACTATTTGACAGTCTAAAACAGACAGTCTAAAACAGACAGTCTAAAACAGAATGCAGACATTATAGTATTGAGCACACGAAGCTGCATTAAAATGAATTGATGTTAATATTAGGTTTGCAGCATAACTACTTGAAGTGATGCGCAATTGACATGATTCCAAAGAATTATGTAATAGGAGAATGTAAATTGATAGACCTCGCACCTATATACTCCGTTTCATACATCTTGTGCAACGCTGCCAAAGCTAGAGCTTATATTTGCACTCTCTACATCCGCAATCGAAAAGTGTTGTGTTCCTTGTGGGGAGCGAAAAGTAATAAATGCTTTGCCTTCAGGCATGATACATGACAAATTCGTCATGAACCTGATTAAGTGCACTCTTACTGCTGACGAAATGCTGCCTCTTTCTCGTGTCTTAGACCCCTCAGGCTCAGAAGAAGCGTGGAGTAACATGGCTCTATTTTTTCATGTGGACTAATTCCGTACCTTTCACAGCGTTGCACCTCATATATGAAATGGAGTATCACTTCGGGACGTTGAACCCCAGAAATCACAAAAATTTAAGTTTTCCTGTTTGCTTTCACTGAAAATAGCGCTTTTTATATGCTAGAAAACAGAAATCAAATGGTATTGGTATTTCTGGCGGTGGCCGCTTTCATAACCAAAGTGAGGCTATATGATGCACTGCAACTTATTCTTAAACAGTGAGAAAAACGGTGTAAAATAATACTGTGGCTTCTTGAAATACAGGAAAGTTACACGGTCATAAGAACTACATAATGATCTCAAAAAATGGAGGTGCTTATCATTTATGATGATATTAAAGCACTCACCAAATAAGGCTAGTGCTCAAACATCAGTGCCAGTTTGGGCAATGCAAAATGGGCTGCACAAAGCATACTGCACACAAAAGATAGGTGAAGTTCAGTGGTCACTGACGGTGGTCAAAAAGAAATGTCAGCTCTCTTCATGGTTGGGAAGAGCTGTAGCGCTCCCGAATCGTCATTTGTTTTTGACCATGATCATGGACCGGTGAACTTCATTAACCATAATTCCTGACCGGACAGTGGGCTATCAAACCATCGACTACTCACAAAAGGACACTTTAGGCTTCTGTTTTGACTGCTTTTTTGCTGCAATGGGAGTGCAGTTACGTGTCCGAGTGTGTTTTTTTCAGTATTTTTGTCATGCTTAAAGTGTTCAGGGGTCACACATCTTGTCTCCTGTACCATACATACTGATGTTGCAAAAAATGACAAGTGTTGTTTGAGTTATGGTAGTCGTGTAAATTATACTTTGGCCAGAAGTTTTCAGTCGGGAAAAGTTCAGCAATGCCATTGGCAGTAGTGTTTAAGGTGTCCAGAAAAACACACCTAAACTACTGTAATGACAGACATGTAGGTCATGCAACACTTCAATTTATAATAGTACTTTTCATTTGATTACATATTTATTGCAGTTTTTTGTTCGAGAAAGTAGGTTGTTCAAGGATATTTTCCAATTTTCATATACGCAATACTAAAAATTACATTTGGGTAACAAAAACCTCCAAAACTAGGTTAATACAGGAGTCTTCAATTATTTTAGCAGTGAGGAACACGTGTGCACAGGAAAACAACCATGGGCGGCAAAATAGTGGTAAAATAGGCAAAGGAGCGAAAATATAGTTTGAAATGGATTGAAATGTGTTTGATGAGTGATAGTCAATCGAACAAAAAGTTTGATTCACATAGATTAAGTAATAGTTAGTTAATTATAAGCAGAAGTCGTTGGATGGTCGAATACGCTGGACGAAGACATATGTGGGCGGGAAAGCAGCATTGGCCCCAAATTAAAAAAAAAAAATGCGTGAGAGGCGGAAATGGGTGTAATCAGAGTGAAAGCGATTAATTAAGGAAATTATACAAGAAAAATGTAAAACAGTGATTGAAATCTATAACCGTAATCAATATGAAGACGATTAACCGATATTAATACGTGAAGCCAATGCAATGCTAATTGAGAGCAAAACAGCGGCAGAGCATCAAAGAGAGCTAGGCAAAGGGAGAGAACTAGTACCGTGGAGGCGCAGTGCCTTCTTCCAATGCGAGTTGCCGCAGACAATGTAACGTTGTTTTCTTAAGCTATATGTATCTCTTATATAAGCGCATGGTCAGCGCTGTCCTATCATGGAGCAAACGCACGTTACTGTTTACCCATTCCTGCTTTAATGGAGTGCTCGACACGTTGCGCCATGCATATATGTTTTGGTGCTGTTCTGCAGGTATACCGCATTAACTAACGTTAGAATCGAGAAGTTATCTTTATAAAATGCTATTTATAGTTTTTGAAATTCAGGCCTGAAAATCGGTGCTGCATATATGTTTCTCCGACTCGCATTCTTTCATTGCACGACTGGACTTTTTACATTTACACAGAACGAAGACCACAACCTTAAAGGGGGAAATAATCGCATGCATGCATGCAACTTTGCATATTTTAGTTTAAAAAACTGAGATTTAAAAATCTCACAGGAGCTAGTTATGCGGGTTTTTACGAAGATATTATTATCTACGCCCCGAACTAGCTTATAAATAATTAACAATGTGCGAGCTATATATATATATCGCACCTATCGCCGCAATTGAGAAAACTAAGAAGTCACGATAGCAACTGAAAAAAAAAAAATCAGATCCGTATCAAAAAATCTCATATATATGTGTCATATGTGTCTGGTTCATACGAGATTATGGAATATGTGTCATATGTGGGATATGTGTCTGGTTTACAATTATTGGGAAAGGGAAGGGCTGGGGTGGAATTATAAGCCAATTAACAATAAAATAGCTTCCATTGAAGTTAGTGAACTAAAGAAAGTAAAAAAAAAATTTCGGACCCGAAAAAAAAAAAAAAAAAACTACAGATCGGTCTGGATTCGAACCACTGACCTAGAGATCTACAACTCGCTACACTAACCACTACACCACGGCTGACACGGGAAGCTGTTGCGTTATATTAGGATGACAAGACTTACGCTGACACTGGAACTGTTGCGTTATATTAGGATGACAAGACTTACGCTATGCTTATGTGCGAGGTCAAATGTTTATTTGTAAGGTTTAAGGAGCTGACCTACAGCCGATTGCACTTCCACTGATATTGCGAATCTTGATGAGCTCTGTGATAAGCACTGAAAGATCTGATATTTGTATGTATTTTAATTTTCACAGCGCCTGCACCATTCATCGTAGTACTCTCATTGCGCACCTATTGTTAACTACAGTCGGAGCTCTTGCATGAAAATACCTGGCGTTATTCGCTCAACAGCTCAACTAGGCCCAGAAGGCAATATTTGCCTTCTAGCTGAACGTTTATCCAAACACATTGGAAACGCCTAACGTCATACTGTTTGGATAAGCGCTGTTTACAAGAGGGCACAAGCAGAGAATCAGGGAGAAAAATATTTGAAACAGGCCAAGAGTTTTTTTTATGCGTTGGTTGGGCACTTGTTAATCGCTTGTTCATCCCTTCTTTTCCCCGTGTTTCAAACAACAAGGCCCACTCTATAAGAGGCACTCATCAGCGGCTATCGGTTTCGCACGAGATTGATGTAAGCTGATACGACGCATATCGGAGCTCTTGTGTACGCACGAGTGTCGCGTGTCAGTTGAGGTATGCCACATATGTAATAAATGCATACAAGTTACATTTCCGTAGCGCGTGAACTACTATATATGCAGCACATGTGTTCATCTGTGACATTTGTGACGCGTATGAGCTCGTACGTGACACATATGAACTCGTATGAAGCATATGTGCTGATACGAGGCGCATTTGTCGACACATATGGCACATATGATGCCCATATGAGTCCATACGAGGCACATATGTGGCACATATGAACTCGTATGAAGCCTATATGTGTTCATATGAGGCACATATACTGACACATATAACTCATATGGGCTGCATACGAGACACATATCTGACACATATAGCTCGTATGTAACACATATGGAATCATACGAGACACATATGAATTCATATGAGATTTTTCGATAGGTATAGCGCAAGAGAAGGGCGAGCGCGGCTTCGGCCGCATATGTTTTTTGAGCAGCGTCCGCTCCGGCGGACGCAGTTGTTGCTGCGACGCGCGTCTTTCTTTCCTTTTTCTCTTTCCTCTGATGATTCAACTCTCCTCTATCTGCACGTGGCAGCGGTGGTGGCTTGGCTCGAGCCCTGTGTAATTTCCTTTTCATCCTTCTCACAGTCACAACAACAACAGCAACTGCATATGATGCTCCACAGCAGTCGGCACTTCAAAGTTGCGTTGCCTATTGCAGGAATTGGCCAACTTCTAAATATGGCAAAGTCAATGCAGGGCAAACATTCGAGAAAGTGGTCCAATACTGCCAACTTCTAAAAATGGCTGAGCCAAGGCGGGGAAAACGTCTGAGAAATTGGTCCATTACTGCCAACTTCTAAAAATGGCTGAGCCAAGGCTGGGAGAACGTCTGAGAAACTGGTCCATTACTGCCAACTTCTAAAGATGGCTGAGCCAAGGCTGGGAGAACGTCTGAGAAATTGGTCCATTACTGCCAACTTCTAAAGATGGCTGAGCCAAGGCTGGGAGAACGTCTGAGAAATTGGTCCAATACTGCCAACTTCTAAAAATGGCTGAGCCAAGGCTGGGAGAACAGAGGCAACGCGGGGCCTTCACAGGGCTGTCGTTTGCCAACTCAGATCCTACATTGGACCGATGTCATGTGCTGCTTGGGGTGACAGCATAGCCACATAGTGGCTACGGCGTTGTGCTGCTGAGCCGAAGGACGTGGGTTCGATCCCGGCTGCGGCAGCCGTTTTTCTGATGGAGGCGAAAAACGAAAACGCCAGTATATCGAAGTTTCGGCGCAGGTTACAGATCCCCAGGCAGTCAACATTAATCCGATGCCCTCCACTACTGCGCGCCTCATAGCCCACGTGTAGCTTCGGCGCGTAAAAATAATAATAATAAAGACGACCTGTACATCTGTGTTGCTCGCATTTATGCTCCCCAGGATTCGTATTCGGCAAAGTGATCGCCCGACCATGACTGGCGACGCTGCACTGTGGGTCATACCTTGGAAAATACGATCTTCACAAAATACGCGACGATCGAGCAGCCGACCACGAACGGTAAATGATCGATTTACGCTGCCTACTACGTGCGCAAGTCACTGACACGGGCTACGCGAATGTCCGTTGCGGATCCGTTCGCCTGTGACACTTCCCAAATTTAAGATTGCATAAGTCTTGCATAAAAGCAAACCGAAGGTTCAGGATAAAAAAAAACGGGCACATGAACCCGAGCGGCAGACAGAAAACTAATACCGCGTGAGAAACTACTAGCTGACCGACGCAGTGCGCCGTAACTGCTAGCAGGCAGGAGCGCTCCTCGGCAAATACAAGATGAGCAAACATCCGACTTATTAGCCTTTTTAGTTCTGTAAATGCTATTTGTGTTGCGACTTCGTCTACGATCTGATTGTTAACTCTCGAAAAGCACTCGACACCCGCAAGAGGCTTCCTGCTGCCTCGCATCGTGCTCCAGGCGCGAAATAAAAAAAAGTGCACGAAGCTAGCACTCTTACCTTGTTTCCTTGGTTATCCGTGAGTCCTCTTTGTGTACAGCAAGGTACAGAGTAATATTTGGGCATCTTGCACGACGATAAATGCCAGAGTGCGCGTCGCTATTCCCGCACTGCCATATAATGCGGTATCCGTAAGCCCCCAACATGGCGGAAACGCGCGCGGTCAACGCAAGGGGGCGCCAGTTTTTGCATAAGGTCTATAGCGGACACAAGCTACTGCAGCTAGCAGTCGATCATGGCCAAATGAACTGATCCAAACGTGTGCGGAAGTTGCAAAAGGAGCTTCAACAAATGAGAAAACTGATGATTCCACTCCTAGGGCGATGTTAAGAGTCCCCGTAGCTTTTTTATATCGATTGACTATTCAGCATCCTAATGAGCCTTCTGGAATTCAAGGAACGCATAATTCTGTGGTATTTGCCTGAACGGTGGAAACATTCATGAAATAAATGTTCCGCTTTAAATTTGTCCATGTGAACCTGAGCTGAACATTTAACGAAAGGACGGTTATCAAGAATGGATGAAGCTAGAGTATCCTCAACGCTCGGTGCGCAGCGCTGTGATTAACCTGATTCCTTTTATCGAATTTTAATCTGTGCGGTTTCTGACAAGCGAGGACCGATTGAAAAATTTAATTCATTGCGGCAACAAACAGTAATATTTCTTGTACCTAAGAAGGGCACAGGCAGAGACCCCGCAACTGCACAAGGTAAAAGTTGATGTTGGAAAATAAAAGGTACCAAGGTAACTAAGATTTAAAAATCGTTAGTAAATTTTGAACGAAAACCACAGGAGCACGAACAGTAACACATGCTGAGTTGCCACGAGATGGAAATCAGCCGGGTAAAGATACCACTGCAGAAATACAAATGTATAAATGAAGAAACAAATAAATAACGGCCGCAATAAAAATGAAATGTCTCAAATGATAAAAATTGAAAGCCATCCGTAAAATATTGTCTCTGAACATCCATGCCACAATTTTCTGCATACCGTTACATATAAATAACGGCAGCAATAAAAATGAAATGTGTCAAATGATAAAAATTGAAAACCATTGCCGTAAACTATTGTCTCTGAACATCCATGCCGGAATTTTCTACACAGAGTTACAATGATTATGAAGGACCTAAAAAGCGCGGGAATAAGCCACATAAAACTTGGCTGTCCCTTGGTTTCTGTGGCTGTTGGCTTCTCTCATATTTATAACGAGCCCCTCATTCCCCTCCCCTTGTTTGCTTAATTGCTTAGCGAGGGCCTCTGTTCAAGCAGCCTTGACGCCATAGGAAGCATAAGAGGGTTCTCACACAGCTTCCACCCTCGCCGTTCGATGGCTTGACAGCCGTCGCCGAAGCTCAGCGGTCGAGCACCGGGCGCGTATTTCGGAGGTCGTGGGTTCGGATCCCACCGGCGGCACGTGGTTGTTTTTTCTTCTGCTTTTCTAATCAATTAGCTTTGAGTGATAACATATTCAGTAATATTCTAAATCGAACAACAGCACGAAATAAATAAATTAAAAATCCTCTACGTCCCTTGGTTTCTGGGGCTGTTGGCTTCTCTCATAATTATTTATAACGAGCCTCTCATTCCCCTCCCCTCGTTTGCTTAATTGGCTGACTAGAGTTCAGGATCAGGATATCGAAATATAAATGTGTAATAGTGTTGCAACAGTATTAATCGATTCCGACAGCTCCAAATGTGGCTTTTGTCTTGAAACATTCAGAACATCCAGTTTTGTGCGTCTGACTCAGTACGCCAAGCAACCACGAGAGGACAGGGCGGAAGGTACCCCTTTTCTTTGGCGGCAAGTGGGCGCCACACCTGTCGAGGCACGACACGACTGTCTCCGGGGCAACGTCGTTTCGGCCCCTCTTTAGTGAGGTCCTTTTCCCTTTCAGGTGAAGGGGAGAAAGAGAGGCTAAGATGACAGGGGCACTGGCCGATCTCTTGTGCACGTGCATCAGGGTCACCAGAACCAAAGCCACCTGGCAGAACCCATGGAATGCATCGCGCTCAAGAATGTTGCCCGCTTTGACGACAAGGACCTTCCAGGAACTCAATGAACCACGAGCAGAGTAATCCCGGAGACGTGGTTTAGAAAAAAAAGGGAAGTGTGGGAGGGGGGGGGGGGGGGAGTCCAAGGGAACGTCACAACGAGCGAGTGCAGCGCACGACAAAAAAAAAACGGTCTCGGAAGACAATCGCGGGCGGCTGGGAAGGAAGAAACGTACAGCTCTTGTGCATACTTGTGCTGCATGTATTAAGCAGGTTGTTGCGTTGGAAACGTAATGCGTGTTTTAAACACGTGACAGCAAGAACGAGAGATAAAACATCACGACTGTCCCAAGTAGTTTCTGTTAATTCGGGGCTGAATTCTTACAGTACAATCATGAGGATACATACTTCTCTGGTAACATTTGACAGTCGACGAACTCTTCGCCGTTCTGTGTAATATGCATAATGTGACGCATATTCATGCGTCTCATGTCACCTCAATTTTGAAGCGACAAAGGGCAAACATTAAGTGCTATGGTATTGGGCTTATACTTTTAGAGCCATAGTGCAGGCATGCATCTAAGGGTTGAGGGGGGGGGGGGGGAGGTGGAGCGGCGTCTTAGCCTAAACTCCCCCTCCCCCGTCCCTGACCTTCGATACGAAACGTTAACTTGGGCCCCTCTCGAAAAATACTGCTGGCTACATGCCTGCCCTAGTCTGCGGAAAACCATCGCTTACTCTTGCGGGCAGTAATAAATTCGGATTTTACTTAGCGGTTTCCCTCTCTAAGGGATTGCCTTTTCTTTTGGACAACCTTCGCCGGGGCACTTGGGATAAATGATTATCATCGGATAAGAAATTGATGCACTCATAGCAGCAGATGCGACCTCGAGCTTGTCATTATAGCGTCGTCCAAAGTCGGTGATTCAGTACAGTCGTACGCGATGACGCCAAACCTTTCGATCATGTCTTCGAGGCAGAGTTCCTGCACAAAGACTCGGTCTTTGCTCCTGACTACTTACTTGGTAACATCAGTGCACATGACTTCGCTCATGGAACACCACCGAGTATGGCAAAAGACATTTTGGGATGCCTAGCAAGGGTTTAAGGTTGACGATTTTATAAGGCCGTAAAAGGGCGCTCAAGACGAAGACACAAAGATGAACACACTAGGCGCTGGCGCGTCCATCTTTGCGCGTCTCCATCTTCTGAGAGCCTGCACTATCCTATGATACGCAATCAACTATAGGCCTAGCGCTGCCGCTGTTGACGATTCGAAGGCTGGAGATGGAGACGGCTCTCGTTCTATGTGCGAAGGAGAAAGGTGGGTTTAAAAAGCGAGCTTCACTGCCCAAGGCTACACGCATATGCCACAAAATAAGTTGTAAATTAGCACGCAAGCTAAGCTACTGCAGACTTTGTTTTTGGTGGTTGAGTCTGCAGTCACCGCAAGCTCCAAATGATTTGTTGCGAGGTTTGCTACTTCAGAGCGGCATAGATTCGCCAGGAACTTCACAAATGCACCGTCCTAAATTAAATCATACCTGGGAGCTTAAAAGACGCTACACTCTTTCTCCGTTGTGTCTACCTTCGCAATGAAAAATTGTCGCGGCACCTGCTTGCCGCATTTATGCCAGAACCATCGTGCAACATCTTGAGGCTAAAAACAATGTTATAGTGACAAGATAACCGCTAATAAAAGTTGTTCTTGCAAAAAACAACAAGCTACATAAATAGCTATCGCATCTGGGAAGCAGCAAAAGAAGTGCCACTGAAAAAGCAGCGCTTGCCACATGCGGGGAATTTGTTTTCGCTCTGCCAATTAGGAAAAAAAAGCAGAAATGCTCAAAAAGACTTACAAGGTACCTGAGTCAGCTATTGCCATAAGACAACTTGAACAGCGTGCCTTACTAAAAAAGGAGAGTTGGACACGTGTCTATGATAATGACAGGTTGGTTGTTGACTATTCACGTGAATATATTTTCAGATATCTGCTATGCATACATGCTATGAAAGCATATGTACAGTCGGGGAAAAAAGTTTGTGAACCACGTGTTCCTCAAACGAAAGCGGCGGCTGGTTTGAGGAACACGTGACATTTAGCCGGGGGCTAAAGAGTCCGCCTGGGGAGGTGAAAGTCAAAGCTTTGTTCCTTCATCTCCACAAGTGTGGTCTCCAGCTGCTGGCTAACAATAAAGATATAGGCTTCGTTTGAGGGACCCATGGTTCACAGACTTTTTACCCCGATAGTACTCCCAGTAGGCTTTCCTATATAATGTACACCTCCCCCCCTCCCTTGGTCAAAAGTCCCCGGGCTACGGAGTTAGTTTTTAAGCTGCGTACTGGAACGTCTGCAACACCATCCCTGAACCTCGAAATAAGTGTATGTGTTAGGAGAGGCATCATTCTCACGTCTGGAAGCCTTGGTAGCTTTACACACGTATTAAGTGTCATAATAAACTGCAGAAAACCTGACAGTGCGACCTAGAAACTATTGACTCACTCTGTACAGATTCTGTAAAGCGTTATACTCTGTTTACTTTCCTGTTTACATTCTCCTTAATTATTCAACGACTTGGATATGATTTTACCAGAGCGTTGACATTAATTACTCAGGGTATGCGCACCGTGTTCCGTCTAAGCCTCGCACCTAGCTCTTCGGCGGCGCTCCGACTGCCTTCCTTCATGCTTCCTCCTCTGCGCCATGTTTTCAGTGCGCTAGCTGGGCGCTTGACGCATTTTTACCACGTTTTTGCTCTTTTTTGGATTTAGCGCTAAGACAACGAACTCGAGATCCAGTGGGAACCATTGCGTCCTCCTCGGATGCGACAACTACACTTAACTTCCGACGTAGGGTGGCCTGTTTGGGCTGGTCGCAGGCTCGTCGCGATCGACGAACGATGATGGCACGTTGGCCGGTGGTCGCATACACGGCGGTTAGTAGTACAATGAACATTTCCGGTCTTCGTCCGCCCGTCCGGCGACACGTTGCCGGTTGGGGCAGTAATTCCAACTTAACAAACAGAACTGGTTTATTAAGGTCTGGAATGAAATAGAAGGCAGTTTAAGAAAAATGTGGTTTAACCACTGATCCTGATAAATATTTTGAACTTATATCTTCAATAACTACTGCTTAACTCTTCGCATACATTGTTATTTTATTTGTTCATGGCTTCCTTTTTTGAAGGGTTTGTTACTAAAAAGATTCATTGTATTAGTGTTCTGTTTGTATAATTTTAATAATGCAGTATGCAGTAATCTTCGTTCTTTGCCGCGCTGCCATTCTTTTTATTCTTTTGCTTACTTATATGTCATGCAAAGTGTCTTATTTGTGCTTTTGATTGATTCTTTTGCTTACTTATTTCATCCAGTGCGTCTTATTTGTGCTTTTGTTGTTTGTTTTATATTTGTGGGTTTTTTTCTGTTCCATTGCCTGTGCCCCCACCCCCCCTATGTAATACCCTCTCGAGGGCCTTTAGGGGTATTCTGTATAAATAAATATAAATAAATAAAAAAGAAAGGCTAAGATTGAGACTCGGCGCGCTCTTTCAACTTCTTTGTTTTCGGCTGGTTTCAAAACCATCGGCAGTTGGTCGGAAGTTTACTATTCCTGCTCGCGCGTAATTCCAACCAATAAGAGTGCATTGGCAATACACAAACAAGTAGGCGGAGCTCAGGGCTCGCCAGTGCCTTACTCAGTGGACCCCGTACTCCAAAGAAGGTGTAGGGCGAGCAGTTTCGCGTATGCAGCTCGCTACATGTGCAACCGATCGAGGCTCCCCCGCAGTGTTGCCGGTAACGCTTTACTTTTTTCGGAAACTTAGTAACGTACTCGTTACCTTTTCGGAACTGTAACGGGTAACGTACTTACGTTAACATTTTCCGGCAACGTGAGGTGTCACGTTACTAGCTACTTTTTATTCCAAATGCCCGCCTCCGCCTCTTTTTGAAAAAGAGGCGGAAAGAAAAAAGAAAAACGCCGAAAATGATTTTTCAAATAAACAAAATCTACAGGTGTTTTCGACGACCCGTGTTGCGGCTCGCGTGCATGCCAAAAAACACCTGTCCTTGACAACGCACTCAACAAAAAAAAAAAAAAACACGAACACGCAGTCACACACTTGCCTCCGTCCCCAAACCACTCACGAACTCAGGAATGTCGCCAGTTCACTTCAAGATGGCCCCAAGAGAGTCGTGGAAAGAGTACAATGGTACAGCACAGAAAAGGGGATTGCAGTCAACCGGCTGTTTCTATCTGCAACTGCGGCTACGTTTCTGGTTATTGCGAGCAAAGCTGACCTTGAACACCTTGACATAAACACTCGCATTTAGCGATAATTATGCAGGTTCAAGTAAAAAAAAAATTGTTTTCGTGCGCAAATTTATTTTTTCTGGAACTGACATTTAAGCATTTCTTTATTGCTACACGATTTCCGCGTAATTTCGTAAGCAGAAGCACACCAGAATTCCTGTAAATTTGTTGAGTTCAGCTGTTTTCTTTGTGAACATATTTGACAAGGTTTTAGGCGTAAAAAACAGACGAGACACATAGGAAGGTAACAGGACGAAGCGGTAGTGGTTTATTTAAAAAAAAAAAAAAAAGTGAAGCAAAAGAGTGTTGCCGGCCGCGGCAATTGCTATCTAATATCTTAAGCACCCGAGCTGCAGCCGGCGGAAATGAAAGGGAAAGGGAGAGGATAGTGAGGAGAAGTATAGAGGGGAGCGACAGCAAGAAAGGACAGGGGAGAGCTTTGTACACTATTTACAAAATACAAAAGTAATCAGGTTCGCGCCGCTCGCGCGCTAATGTCCAAGCATTGTCCGACAGGACGAAGCCCCATCGTTCTGTTTCGGCGATGGCCCTGCGTCCTATTACCTAATTCCTATGTGTCTCGTCTGTTTTTTGCGCCTAAAACCTATTCAAATATGAACCAAAACCAAATAGCCCAGAAGCAATTGTGACCGGTTCTGACCTTTGACCGAGTCGGACGTGTTTTTTGACGCTCCTTCGACTTCGGCCGGGCCTAGCTACGCCGTGCAGCAACCGGGTTGGGCCCGCATCGCCTGCACGTACGACCCGCAGGCAACGGACCTGGACCTAGGATAGCCACCTCCCGTGGCCCCCCGGCCATGGAGCCCCACCAGGAGGCCCGCGGCCGCGGAATGCGCAAGCCTAGGACTGTGCCGGACGGACCTCGTTCGCAGAGCGCACGCCGCGACCGGTCTATCGATTCATCTCCGCTGCTAGAGAGATGGATAGAGTGCGTGCAACGCGCAACACAGCGCGCTGCCCTGACTCCGGAGACGGCGAAGGCAACGCTACGCACCTTGGCCCTTCCGCCACGAGCTGTTGCGATGGCGGCGCGCGCGGACCAACACGTGGGAGCCGCCATTGCCAGCCCGGTCCTGCAGCCACCACTCGGCGGCGGCTACATTCCAGCAGCGGTGGAAGCAGCTGTAGAAGAGCCAGAGGGGGACGACGCCATGGATCTAAGCATCCATCGCAAGCGGCGCCGTTCCACCCACTCTGAAGAGGGGGAGGGGAACAAAGGCAGCGGGGCCGAGGAATCCGCTGCTAAGCGCGAAGCGCTGCAGCTAACTGCACCTGTCTCACCTCCCCCTCCGCGTCCTGAGGGAGCGACCACAGGACAAAGAGCCAGGGAGGTGACAGCCGACAATGGCGTGTCTGCCAGTGCTGGCTGCTTTCCCCCTGCTCTCGCTGGAACGCAAGCCCCCACCCTGAGGGACCAGCTGCCGGTGACGACATCGGCTGACGCGGCGCAGAAGCCAGCAAACCCAGCACGTGACCCAGAGGCCGCAGCTGCGGCTCTCAGACGGAGCGCGGCGCACGCTGCCAGCGTGCCTGACAGCAACGAACGCCACGCCCCCCTGGCATCCTCATGCTCACTGGAGACCGCCAGCCTGATCCCCTGGCGCCAGGCTCCAACCCGAGCACAGCGAAGGCGTAAGGCTGCCCTGCAGAGAGCTGCTGCTGCTGTGGCGGTCCATGAGGAGCTCCACTGGACAGTCCTGTTCCGGCCAGCGGAACGCGGCGTGGCCATAAGCAGGGAACAGGGCTGGGAGATTGCTGAGGAGCTGGGCCCGCGCCCTGGCGTGCTGGCGGTTCGCGTTAACACGCGGCGGAACGTCGTGGCGGTGGACACCGGCTGCGCAGCTACCTTCGGCTCGCTTCTGGCCACGACTGTCATCCGTGGCCTGGCTGTGTGCGCCAGGGAGCCAGCTCCTCGCAACCAGTCCAGTGGGCTCGTGTTCGGCGTGGACGCGCGCCGCTCAGCGGATCAGCTGCTTGCCGCAGTGGAGTCGGCGGTGGCAGTGACGTCGGCGTCGCTGTCGGGAAGCACGCTGCATCTCCGATTTGCGGCGCCGATCCCGCCGCCGCATGTGTTCATTTACAGGCGGCGCCTCGCTGTCCGGCCCTGCCGCCCGCGCCCACTGCAGTGTTCCCGCTGTTCCAGCCTGGGCCATGCCACCGAGGCCTGCAGAGCTGCTGCCCGCTGTGCCCGCTGCGGTGCGCCACACGACACTGGAGCGTGCACCAGCGGAAAATCGCGCTGCTCAAATTGCGGCGGTCGACACCCTGCCACGGACCCTTCATGCCCCCACTGGCAACGAGAGAGGCATGTCGCCACGATTTTGGCTTCGTCAGAGGTGCCTCTCTCACGATGGGCCGTGCGCGCGGTTGTACGCGAAGAAACGGCTCCGCAGGCTGCACAGCAGCAACCAAGCAAGCGCAGCTATGCGCAGGTTGCGGGCCACAGCAAGCAGCAGCAGCAGCCTTCTCAGCAGCTCCGGCCTCAGAAGCAGCGGGGGCAGCATCCCAAGCAGCAGGCCGGTTCCCGCACCGCACCAGTGAGGCCCGCACCGACTACCTCCGGTGGCTCCCCTCTGGACGCACGCGACGCCTTAATCGAGCGCCTGCAGGCCGCGCTGCGAGCACTAAGCGTGCTCCTGCCAGAGGGCTCCGAGGGTCGCCGCATCTGTGAGGAAGCGACAGGCCCTCCTGCACTAAACAGCCAACAACATGGCTAGTCGCCGGGCAGTACCCCGCATTCCCACAGTCCTGCAATGGAACGTCCGCTCCCTTGCAGCGCGATACGCTGAGCTCCGCTCACGCATAACATCCGAACAACCAGAGGTGATCGCGCTGCAGGAAACTTACGTCCGGCTGCGGGATGGGGAGCCCCAAAGGCGGCTGCCCGGCTACATCGGCTACCATTCACCAACGAAGTGTGAGGAGGGGTCATGTGCATCAATCCCTTGCGGCGACCCAGCCCATCGACCCGGAAAATCGCGGGCCTCCATCTATGTGCGGCGCGACGTCCAGCACGCGCTCGTCGGCACGGCGGCGGCGACGAGTGACGTTCAGGAGTGCGTGGCAGTGACAGTGCGCGTCGGGGGTGTTGACACATCAGTGGCCAGTGTTTATGTGCGCCCAGCTGTGGCGTGGAACGCGCTGTGTTTTCGTGCTGTGTCGTCGTGTTGTGCCCCGCGCCAGCTCATAGTTGGTGACTTCAATGCCCATCATTGTGCGTGGGGCAGTGCGCGCAACGACCGGCGCGGCGACGACCTGCATGACACAGCAACGCAGCTGGGACTCACTCCCCTCAACACTGGCCAGCCCACCTTCCGACGGCGTGGATCGTCAGGCTCCTGCATCGACGTTGCGTTCGCGTCCAGCGGCATCGAGGCGACCTGGCGTCGTGCACCATCCCTCTGGGGCTCGGATCACTTCTCCATCACCATAGAGCCCACTGCTAAAGAGGCGCGCCCCATGCGTACGTACGCTATCGTGAATTGGGGCCGCTTCCGCCAAGAGGTGGACGCCGCCGCTGCGTCCGGCGCCGATTACTTCACCAGTCTTGTCCGGAGCGCCCTCGCAGCCACGCGTCGCGCAGAGGTGCGGGCAGGTCAGCCAACACCCGACAATAAGCTGCTCGATCTGCGCGACAAAAGGGACAAGGCGGAGCGCAGGGCACGACGGACGGACAAGCCAGAAGACTGGACGGTCTACAATCGGCTAGACGCAGCGGCAAGACGTCACTCCAACAAGCTATATCGACGGCAGTGGGCTTCTCTCTGCAACACAATGGAGAAGGATCGCAGCTCGCGACGGCTCTTCACCACACTGCGGCGCATCACTACACCTCAGGCGAACCCTCAGCCACTGGCCGCTCTCGCCATCTCGAGCGGCCAAACAAACCAACAGCTGGCTGAGCAGTTCGCTGACCGATTCGCGCCACAGTGCCCCGCGAGCAGTGCAGTGACGACATCGGGCCCCAGTTTCGACGCCAGTGCCTCTTCCCCCGCCCCGGATGACGGCCCGTGCAACGCGCTCTTCACTGCGGCGGAACTGAACGACGCGCTGCGCCACTGCACCCGCCGCTCAGCGCCCGGGCCGGACGGGGTTACCTACCAGATGCTGCGCAACCTGGACGCGGAGCAACGTCAAGTCCTCCTGCGGCAGCTCAACCTGGTGTGGGAACGCGGGGTGCTACCTGAGGAGTGGCGCACAGCGGTCGTCTGCCCGATACCGAAGCCAGGCCGCCCACCCACGGAGCTCAGCGGATACCGTCCAGTGGCGCTGACGTCGGCGGCGTGCAAGCTGATGGAGCATATGGCGCTCCAACGCCTGCATACGCGGGCCGCGGAGGCGGACTTGTTCGACGAGCGTCAGACAGGGTTTCGCGGGATGCGCTGCGCGGCAGATTCAATCGCGGACGTTGTCTCCGCACTCGAGCACGCCGTGGCGGCGCGGCAGGTAGCACTGCTCTTGCTGCTCGACGTCTCGAGTGCGTTTGACAACGTCCACCGTGCGGTAATTCTCGCGAGGCTGGAAGAGGCGGGCGTGGCCGGTCGTCTGTTGCGTTATGTGCAGGGGTTCCTTAACGCTCGCACTATTCGCGTGCGCGTGGGAGCGGCTCTCTCTCAGCCCCGCCCGGTGGATCTAGGCGTGCCGCAGGGGTCGGTGTTGTCCCCGTTCCTGTTCAATGTGGCGATGTCGGCGGTGCCGGGCTGTCTGCCCACAGGCAACCGGCACCGCGTGTACATCTCCATATACGCGGACGACATCGCTCTGTGGTGCTTGGGACCTCCGGGCGAGGCTTCCCGCGTGAGAGACTGCCTCCAGGGTTCCCTTGACGCTATCGGCGACCGGTTGCGGGGCCTCGGTCTGGCGCTTTGCGCGCAGAAGTCTGCAGCCATGGCCTGCGGAGCTCGCAGATGCGCCCGCCTGGCGCCGCTGACGTTGGCTGGGACGCCGCTGCCGTGGAAGAGCTCCGTGCGGTACCTCGGCCTGGACATCGACCAGCGCCTCTCCTTTCGCCCCGCGGCGACCAGGGCCTGCCAGCAGATGAAGAGGACTACAGCCGCCGTGCACAAGCTCACCGCCCGGGGCCAGGGGATTTCTCAGCAGGCTGCGCTGCGCCTCTACAACGCCGCAGCCTTAGGGGCGATACTCTACGCGCTGCCCCTCGTCACGGTGCGCAAACCATCATGGAAGGCACTGGAGGTGCAGCATCGCAAAGCGCTGCGGACCTGCCTCGGCCTACCCGGCAACTCGCAATGCGAGGCCACACTGGCCGAGGCGGGCGCGTGGCCGCTGCAGCTACAGGCCACGCAGCGCTCGCTGCACCACATCGACCGCCTTCACCGCGCTCCGGACGGCGCGGAACTCCTGCAGCGCCTTCGTCAATACCCGCGCTCAAGAATGGGCGCGGCACTGCAGGAATATGACCAGCTGACGCGCGCCACGCCCCCCTACGGCCTCTGCTCCCCCTGGCCCCTCACGACGGAGGTACAGCGAGAGATCGTCGGCATCGCGGGAAAACGCAGCACACCACTATGTGCGGTGCAGCAGCTAGCCGGAGCCGTCATCTACGAGCAACTGCGCGACCATCTGCTTGTGTTCACTGACGGCTCCGTGGTGAGCGAAAACTGCTCGCTCGCTGCAGCGGCCACCATCCCCGCCCTGCAGCTGCACCGCCAGCAAAGAGTGGTTTACCTGGGCTCTTCGACCACGGCGGAGCTCCTGGGTCTTCGCCTGGGCTTGGACCTGGTGCTCACCCTTACTCCGCCGCCACCCAGGTGTGCTCTGCTGTGTGATTCCCGTGCCGCCCTCAGCCGCCTGCAGACTCCCGGCCGTGGCACCCCGTTGCTGTGCGCGTTACGCGAGCGCATTGAGCGCCTCGCGGAGCGCAGATGCAGTATTCGCGTGCAGTGGGTGCCCGGTCACTGCGGCATCCGCGGCAACGAGCAAGCCGACGAGCTCGCCACCGCCGCACATCAGCTTCCTCCCAGCGACGAACCGCTCGCCCTGGAAGACGTGCGTGCGGTGATCCACGACCACCTCCGTCAGCAACACCCGGACCCTCGCATCGCGCGAGGAGAGCGCATTTCTCTCGTCGGCGCGCGCTCACTGTCGCGCCTCCAGCGGGCGATGATCATCCGAGTGCGCGTCGGCTGCGTGTGGCCCGGGGTAAGACGGGTGCGCCACGGACTTTCGTCGAGCGACGCGTGCGCTGACTGCGGCGCAGTGGAAACATTGGAGCACATGCTCCTTCGCTGTACCGCGTCTGCAGTGCCGCGTCGCGAGATGCTCGCGGCCTACAGGGCGCTGGGAATCATCCCGGACAGTCTCGAAGCGCTCCTGTGGCCGCGCGGCAGTGCGCGCACCCGCGACAGAACAATGGTGAGCCTCTGTGTGTTCATCGAGCAGGCAGGCTTGACTTCCCGCTTGCTCTTCGCCAGGTAGTGCACGCGTGACAGGAACGCTCCGTTGGTGCTACCTCGGACGGTATACGCGGCCGGGCGCCCCACCCCGGCCGCTAGTGCAGTGTGTCGCGCGCGCGATTAGTCCGTGACAGGACGCTATATGTGCGCGCGGCTATGTACATTGTGTTTACATCTTTTGTGATTGTGCGCAGTGGTCGCTCGCGCGCACTTATTTTCGGACAATGTTTGGACATTAGCGCGCGAGCGGCGCGAACTTGATTACTTTTGTATTTTGTAAATAGTGTACAAAGCTCTCCCCTATCCTTTCTTGCTGTCGCTCCCGTCTATACTTCTCCTCACTATCCTCTCCCTTTCCCTTTCATTTCCGCCGGCTGCAGCTCGGGTGCTTAAGATATTAGATAGCAATTGCCGCGGCCGGCAACACTCTTTTGCTTCACTTTTTATTTATTTATTTATTTATGTTTTTTTTTAATAAACCACTACCACCACCACCACCAGAAGCAATTGTTCTTTCTTTGTGAAGTTGGAATTCTATGAAGTATGAGATTTATAAAATTGTTATCTTGAGTTCTTACAGCGAGGACACACTGAATAAAATTTATGGTCATAGAGTAACGGCAAAGTAACGTGCGATACTTTTTTCGGTAACGGTAACGCGTTACCTTTTTGGTAGTAACGTAGGGCGGTAACGCGTTTTTTTTTAGTGTAACGAGTAACGTATTTAGTTACTTTTTTTCCCGTTTTTTTCATGAAAAATTGGAAATTTTTCAAAGTGTGACGAAAACAGATTTGTTTGCAACAGCACAACGATAAATAATAATGCTCCGAAGTTCAGCGGAATATGCAGTTGTAGATGTCATATTGTGAAACGAACTTCTTGTTCTACTGCACCGAGAAGATAAAGAATGATTTGTCATCAGGCGTATATGGAGATATAAATATCATATTTATGGAACGAACTTCTTGTTTTACTGCACCGAGAAAGGGAAAGACTCAGAGTCAGTGTCGCTACACTACTATGCGCAGCAGCACGGATTGAAGCTTTGTCCGCAGCTTGGTTCGACTGCACATACACAAGCTTTCGAACGCGTTCCCCTGAAAGCCTGTTGCGAATCCTTGTATGGATGTTTCCGAAACGTGACCAGTTTCGTTTGCAGCTGGCGGATGATGGTGGCCGGCAAGCAGTCAGCAAGCCAGACGAGTTAGCGGCTGGTTGGTACAAAAGCCTTGCCACCAGGTAGATGGGGCCACGTGCTTCGCTGAAGACCTCTGTCTTTGACAAAATTCCTGCGGTTGTCCCGTACTCTGCTGCGTTGGAAATCAAGAAGCTAGGCTTGTATTTGCCTAAAACCGCTTACGTTCACAGCAGCCTATGTAATTTTTGCCATGTGTGTAGCACAGTAGAATTTGCAGCCATTTTGTTCTACTTAAGGCGTGAGTTCAAGCGGTTGAATTTCTTTGGAGGAGAACTTTCAAAGGCCCGTGTACTGTGCGATGTCAGTGCATGTTAAAGAACCCCACGTGCTCGATATTTCCGGAGCCCTCCACTACGGCGTCTCTCATAGCCTTATACCCGTGCCACACGCTCACAAGAAATGGCAGTAAATGCTTAAGGCCTTAAGTTTGTTAATGCCATTATTTTCGGAGTTGATGCTACACGTCCACATTTAATGCCATTATCGAAAGTGACGATGACGATAACGCTTGCAAGGTAGTTAAAAGTTTCATCTGAATATGAACATTGCTAATGAGCACAATATATGGGAAATGTTATTCAAATGTAATATAAAATCGATTTTTCAGAAAATACGGCTGTTCCTGCTTTACAAGTCGAAAAAATAGCCATAGACTCGCATGTCAGCACCGAAGTCGAGAGTACCTGTCAATAAGGCTGATAAAAATGGCGCTCTTCGCATCGAAAATGCAGTATAGTTGCCTCATCTGACTGAAAGTTAAGAATTAACTATTTCCTACTGGTTAGGAAGTTGCTACTAACAGCTGCATACTGTTCTGCGTGTGGAATGGGAACGAGAGTAGGCATTGCACGGGCGAATGAGTTGTGGCGAACTCAGTAGGTCGCGAATGGCAGTAAGGCTAATGCCATTAAATTTGTGCGTGTGGCACCGCACGAATGCCATTAAAACTTAAGACAGTAAGCACTTAATGGCATTTAATCTGTCCGTGTGGCACGGGTATTAGTCGCTTTGGGACGTTAAACCCCATAAACCAAACCAAACCAAACCTGTTTTTAAGTCAAGCCTGGATCTTATATGTGACCTGGCCTCCAACCCGCGTACTCACAGCACGAACGTTTTAAAAGCACTACCTCGCACCGGCGATGACGACTGCTCTCCAATCGTTCAACGATGCACGCTGTAATGGTTTTCAAAGCAAAAACAAAAACCTAAACTGAAAGCAAGCAATCATGAAACTTTGAAATTCCACTGTAAATTTTTCCATGTCTCTTTCCATTTTTTCTCGTCTGAAAAAAAAACCCGCAAAAAAACGTTTTTTTTTTCCAATATTGCACTGTTTTTTTTTTCAGGCCTTCACACCTGCAGTCCTGATGTCCCCACACTGTTGTCTTGCCTTGGCGCCGTCGGGGCGACATCGGTGGTGGCGGCGGTGCCATTCCCCTGCGGTCACGGTGGCCAACAACCTCGTCGGGGCAGCACAGAGCCACCTCTTCATGTCTTTATCCCACTATGGGACACAGCGACGCCAACCAGGGGATTATCCCTTTCTTGCCTTGACAAGGAGCTCCGACCCGCCACCTTGTGGGAGGTGTCCGAGGGCGGAACAAAGCCCCTTCCCCGAACTGAGTAATGAACACCACTAACCCCGCTCGTGAAATGCCCGGCCAGGTGCTTTGACCTTCCTGGACACGCCGCAGCGGGATATCTCAGCCGACGACCCTGGTACCGAAATCAGTATCCCTCCCACAACACTTTCTTTCATTTCACTCCTACACACTGCCTGCTGTCCTTTATTTTTCAGCCACAAAGCGCACAAAATTTTTTGTACAAATAAAATGTAAATAAAGGGTCCTTATTTCCATTTTTATTCTTGGTTCCTGGAATCCTGGAAATGAAGCCGCCAACCTCATAGCCCGAGGTTCCTTAAACAGAGGAGTTTAGAGCACCAAGCGTGCTCCAAACCCCTCTCGTTGTTAAAAAGTTTTTGACCATGATGACGATGATTTCGTTTTGGGCGAAAAATTGTACCTTGAAATCCACTTTTGGTGAGGTGAAAGTCGGATGGCGACCCATGCGCGCGCATGAATTCGATCACAAACGGAAGACCCTAAGCAGAGCGAATGTCCATCTCTAAGGACACCGCTGGCCTGTCATGCTTTTTTTGCGCTGTGCACAATGGAATATAACGATCTAGGAAGCCATTCAACGCAAATGCCTTTATAAAGAGTCATCACTAACCTCCGATGCTAACATCAGGCACAACCAGCACACTGTTGAGAGTCGACGAGCTATCGCAGCTTCGTTGCTAGCTGAAGCTCCAAACATGTCTCAGCGAGCTTGACTCAACAACCTCATGCAATCATTTTTCGCGTCATGTGCACTGCAGCACCGACATTAAAGCACGCTAGAAAGAGAACAGCTGCAGTTGACAAACATGCGAATGCACAGCTGCACGTAATCCCACATTCCAACACGGCAACGATATCGCCCAGATCATAGACGGTGCTGCATATGCAAGATGGCAGCGCCCCAGTCGGAGTCTCATTCCATGCTAAAATCGAAAGTAACGGCAAAATTAAAACGGAATGAGAAATAGCCTGCACCTGCGTAGCATCAACAGACTTAAACCAATAAAAAATAAAAGAACAGGGCCCATGTGGCCAAAACTCGAATTTGGTGCAGAAACCCAATGAGAAAAATAAAGTAGGGCACGGTAGCATTGTAACCGAAGGGCTCAACGAGCACAGAGGGATGATGAATCCTCGGTGAGCTTCTTTTATTGACGAATATCAATCAGGGTGCCAAGCACGAGAAAAAAGATGACATGATACTTTACATAAATACAAAAAAGTGGCTTGATTATTCACAAACTAAAGGAAAAGAAAAAGGAAGTAGAGCAGAGAAAGATTTTTTTCTTTATTGCATTTTCACAAAAGGTACAAAGAAGTAAAACTTGTCAGCAACACTTTCACTGACACGGCAGGTTAAAATTTTTTTAGTACAACCAAGTCATCCAACACATTTAACCAAGTTGGCTGATCAGGTAGTGCCTGATACACTTCCCTCAGACGTATGACACCTTCAATGAAATGCTCGCGTGGAGATCTCACAACTACTTCTGCATTGTTGAATTGCGTCCTTGTTTTCCATGAACTATGGAGGCCAAGGAGCATAATAGTGTCATAAGGGATGTCCTGTTTTCCTACCTGTAAGAACCCTGATGCCATGCGGGTGTAGCGGTAAATCTTTCTTTAATGTTCTTTGAAGCACATCCCAGAAAAAAACCGCATCCCAACAATCTAAAAACACGTGATCTACTATTTCAGGTTTTTTACATAGAAAACAATCTGTTGACCGAGGGAACTATGTCGGTCAATACATGGATGCATGGTAGAACAGAGAAAGATGCAAGATGGCAGCGCCCGCAGCTTCGCAGGGGGGCGCTGCGGACGCCAGTGAAATGCGCCCTCTCCGGCCGACTCCGCATTTTTGACCGGGCAAACCGATCACCCCTCCCATTGAGTAGCTGCGCGAGCAGCGTGCTTTCTCCTGAAAAAAAGCCAGTTCTGCGCGTACTTTGCACGTGTTGGCAGCCTGCAAATCTCTTTGTGCAGTGGAGAGTTTTGTTGGCTTTTTCCCCTCGTGCTTGAACGCTGACGAGCTTCAGAGGATTAGTAAAAGGTACAGGGGCGCGAGAAAGAAACGCGAACAGCACGGCGCCCACGCGCTGCGTAGTGGGAATTTACCTTTAATGCGTTTTTATCTCTGTTGTAACAAAAAGACGCTATAGTGGTACATTATTGTATCACAGATGTCTCTAGCGTATTTGTGTTGCGAGCCAAGTATAAGCGTGACGAAAATAAACTCCAACAGCGGAGCGCCTAAGCACCGCGCTATGCGCATTTCTTTCTGTCGCAGCAGTACGCTCTGAGATGTAGGTTAAAAGAAATAGTGGACAGTTAATTATTTTTTTCGCTGCGCAAACTTGAAAAAAAGAACTGCTAGTGGATCAGGCCCACTCCGTGAAGCAGATTGTTGACGAAAAAGCCGGTACCGTAACGCCGAAATGTGTATCGCAAGTAAATGACGAGATCATTTAAGACATGCAATTCGAGGCAAATACCTTTTTTTTTTCGCGCAGCCTTCTTCGTAAGATACTTTCACTTCTCTGTTTGTTCCATAAATATGTTCACACCCGTCCTTCGTTGTTACCTCTGGCATCACCTTTCCGCTCTTCACAACGCTTACACAATCAACTCAGCTTCAACCGGATATATGGGAAGACCCTGTCGTTTAATTCCTCTGCATTACCTAGAGCAATAAAACTCTGGAATGATCTTCCTGACAACATAATCTCTTTCATTGATCCTGGTGAGTTTAAAAAACATCTATGTATACATTTATTGCCATAGTGATGTTCGAAATGTACAACAGTTTCATTTGTTCTTAACGTTGTTTTCCCATTTACCACTTCCGTTACCCCTGGTTGCTTTTTTTTTTCTCATGTTCGTGTTTCGCTTTTTTTCCCCCCTCTATTTTCGTGTCTGATGTTATTTTCTCCGTTTTGTATAAATTTCGTGTTCCTGTCTTGTATTTGACTTGTACCGCGTTCTTGTACCGATATTACGGTTTTTTCCATCTGTATATACCTTTTTTTCGATTTGCCCCCCTCACCCAATGCTCTTCGGGGCCTGTGAGGTACTAATAAATAAATAAATAAATACCTAATTTCGTTGAGTGGCTGAGCAGTTCGCTGCATGCAGGTTTGTTGGCCAAATAATAAGGATTTTGTTACGTGTTTCGCTGAATAATAATGGAAATAATTTTTATTTTAACTTAATATAAAGTGGCCTTAAGGCGACACGCGAGGCT